>NW_024097284.1:1492500-2059657 GCF_016545835.1 Crotalus tigris
GTTGCATCCGTGCACCAGGAAGACGTCCAAGGAAACTCCGAGGAGGATCCGGACGAGGAAGTCGACCGTCTCCACCCCACGAAGGAAGGAAATCAGAAGGGAAGCTCTTCAGCTCCACTCAAGTGCATCAGCTGTGGAGGTCGCCACAGGAGAACCGACTGCAAGTTCCGCTCCGCTACCTGCCGGGCATGCGGCAAACAAGGACACATTGCAGCTGTGTGTCTGGGCCGACAAAAGGTACAACCTCAGGAAGAACTGCGCCTGAAAGGTACCAGGGTCCCCAGCCAGAATAGGGTAGGGTTTTGCGCTTCGCGAAGAAGCATCCTCAGGACAGGCACACACAAGCCCATTAAGAAAAAGCTGTCACTCAAGGTGAAGCTACAAGGGGTTCCATTAACTATGGAACTAGACACAGGGTCTGCCCTTTCAATCATCTCCTTGCATACATTTAGGAAGATTTGTTCCGGTAGTGGAACTCAGGCCAAGTTAAGGCCTTCTGACATTGTGTTAACAGATTTTCAAAATTCAAGAGTGTGTGTTAAGGGGGAGGCCACCCTTAACGTGCAATACAAGAGTTTTGAAGGTCCACTAGACTTATTAGTAGTAGGGGGTGAACGAACGAGTCTCATAGGACTCGATTGGTTTGAGGCCCTGGGGATACATGTCACAGGACTCAACAGCTTACAAACACTCGACCTACAGGAAGTCTGCAAAGAATTTGCAGATGTTTTCAGCCCCCAGCTGGGCACATTCAAAGGACTCCCTGTGTCCTTAAAGCTAGACCCCACTGTCACTCCCATTAGAATTAAAGCAAGAAGGGTCCCTTTTGCTTTAAAGAGTAAAATTGACACTGAGTTAGACAAACTGATCCAACAGGGAATTCTAGAACCTGTTGATTCCAGTCCTTGGGAGACCCCCATTGTCACGCCTCTAAAGGCAAATGGGGACATTCGCATTTGTGCTGACTTACAAATGCACTCTTAATAAGGCATTGCAGCAACATGCCTATCCTGTTCCTGTGGTCAGTCATATTCTGGCCTCCCTCAAGGGGGGGCGCGTTTTTGCAAAGCTTGACCTAGCTCAAGCGTATCAACAGCTGCCTGTTGATGATGATGCTGCTATAGCTCAGACTATTGTGACCCACAGGGGAGCCTTTAAGGTAAAAAGGCTACAGTTTGGAGTGAATGTCGCTCCTGGGATTTTCCAAAGCGTAATGGAAAACACACTACGGGGCATACCGGGGGTTTGCCCCTACTTTGATGATGTCTTAATTGCAGGAGACTCCACACACATTCTAGCTGAAAGGCTAAGGGCTGTTCTGTTAAGATTCAGGAAAACAGGCCTCAAGTTTAAGAAGGAGAAATGCAAAATAGGGGTGCCTTCTACTGAATTTCTGGGGTTCAAAATTGACGCTGCTGGGATTCACCCTGCTGAATCCAAACTAACTGCTATTTTAGACGCACCTAGGCCAAAGTCTAAGGCCGAACTCCAGGCCTTCCTGGGCCTCCTGAATTTCTACAATTCCTTCCTTCCACATAAAGCCAGTGTGGCTGAGCCTCTTCACAGGCTACTAGACAAGCAAGCAGTGTGGCACTGGTCACAAACACATGAGGCTTGTTTTAACAAAGTCAAGGCCTTGCTCACTTCTAACAGTATACTTGCACATTTCAATGAGTCCCTTCCTGTGTGCATCGCTTGTGATGCTTCTCCTTATGGGGCGGGTGCTGTACTGAGCCACCTCAGGGCTGATGGAACTCAGGTTCCTGTTGCATATTACTCCAGAACATTGTCTTCTGCTGAGCGCAACTACGCTCAGATAGACAGGGAGGCTCTGGCTGTTGTTGCTGGAATTAAAAAATTCCATGATTTTCTATATGGCAGGCATTTCATGGTCTTCACTGACCATAAGCCTCTGCTGGGCCTGTTTACCACACATAAGCAGACTCCCCAGATCATTTCCCCCAGAATGCTTAGGTGGTCTATTTTTTTTGTCTGCATATGATTTTTCTTTACTCCACAAGCCTGGGAAAGAAATGGGCCATGCTGATGGCCTCAGTAGATTGCCTCTGCCAGTAGTAGAAGCTGACCCTGCGGCAGCTGTCAACATTCTATCAATCCAAGCCTTGCCCGAGCTCCCTCTTAGTGCCAGGGATGTTGCCGTTGAAACAGGTACAGATCACACACTTTCACGTGTTCATTCCTGGGTTTTGTCTGGTTGGCCTGAGCACTGCCCTAGTCCTGAGTTTCAGAGTTTCTGGTCCAAAAGGAACGAGCTGTCCCTTTCTCAGGGTTGTCTGCTTTGGGGAAACAGAGTTGTCATTCCCACCTCAATGAGGACTAGGGTCTTAGAATCCCTCCATGAGGGTCATCCTGGCATTGTTCATATGAAGGCTCTTGCGCGCAGCCACTTGTGGTGGCCTAGTTTAGATAAGGATATTGAGGCTAAGGTGCATGCATGCCACCTGTGCCAACGATCTCGCCCAGAGATGCCCCAAGCTCCTGTGCATAGATGGGAGGAAACACAGTCCCCATGGTCTAGGGTGCACATTGACTACGCTGGGCCCTTTCAGGGCCAGTTCTTCTTGGTCCTTGTTGACAGCCATTCAAAAGGGCTTGAGGTTGTACCTGTCTCATCCACCACCACTGCAAAGACTATTCAGGTACTGAGGGGGATTTTTGCTGCACACGGGCTTCCAGATGTCATTGTGTCTGACAACGGCCCTCAATTCACTTCCTCCGAATTCCAAGCTTTCTTACAGGCTAACATGATTCGTCATGCCACGTCTGCGCCCTTCCACCCGTCCACCAACGGTATGGCTGAACGTATGGTGCGCATCACGAAGGACGTATTGAAAAGACTCACCTACGGGGACTGGCATCACAGGTTGGCTGACTTTCTCCTTTCTTATCGCACCACACCGTCCACTTCTACAGGGAGAAGCCCAGCTGAACTTCGTTGGGGGCGTCAACTTACTACTAAACTTGACCGGTTGCATCCGGACAGACTGCCTTCATCTACCTCACATCCTAGGGCATCTAGACAACTACTTGTGGGTGCCCCGGTTTGGGCTCGCAATTACGGGCCTGGTCATACATGGGTCCTCGTTTCTATTTCCAAGGTCACAGGTCCTCTCTCCTACGAGGTAGCTCTGGACAACGGTCGTGTCCTGCGCCAGCACATCAACCAACTTCGCCCTAGGCAGGACCTTTCAGATGAGACTCCTGGGTCTTTTCCAGGGGGGAGGGGGACCCTTTGGAGCAAAGGGAAGGGCACGAGTTGCTGCCCATCTCCACTGATGGAGCCACTGACGGCCCATTTCAAGTTTCCGCAAGTGCTCCGAAAAGGAATTCATGGAGCTTACCCACACAACAGGCACTCACGCCTACTCCAGCCAGGGAGTCACCCCGGGTGCATACTCACTTTCCACACACATCACACAGCACTCCAGTAACGGAGGATACCCGGGGGCATCCCAACAAATCATTCCCCGCAAGAGAGCTGGCACACAATCCCCAGAGTTGGCCTGACCTTACCCCTAATCCTACAGGGGGTCAAACTTACAGGGAGGTGGTTGAGGAACCAAGTCCCGACCGCAACACCTCTAGCCCAAATCAGGGAGTAACTGAGTTTTGGGAAGGTACAGAGACCCACACGAGCCCGGACACAGAATGGGGCTTAGGGATTGGACAGCCTCCTGACAGGTCTTGGACGGACCTAGGAGGTTCTATAGAGACACCCAGCAGTGGCTATCACTTCAAGGGGCCCGAGGGCCTACAGCTAGGCAGGTCAACCAGGTCACAAAGTGACAGAAGCCCTGGCCTGACGAGCCCGGTGGGCGAGCAAGCAGGCCAGGCATTGGGGCAAAGTCCTTGGAAGGCGCCAAGGCATGATAAGGGGAACAGGCTCTTGTCACCCCTTAGTCAGGGAACACCTGTCAGAAACCCAGAGCTGAGAAGGTCACAGAGAGCAAGGAAGCCTCCTAAATACTTAGAGGATTACATAACATTGCTGGCTAAACAAAAGCCAGGTAACGGCAGGAGCACTGAGAAGCAGAACACTGCATAAAATAATGATTATATGTTGGTAGTAGTTTTAGCCCGGGGGAAAGGGGTGTTATGTCCCGAGCCTTGCAAATGGCTCAGGGCGTTTGCAGGCGGTCCCGGGCAGGTGCAAAGCTGCCCGGGACCAGACAGGCTGTCGCCAGCGCCATGCGCATGCGCGGGTGCTGGCGTGGGAAAAGTATCGCATTGACCCGGGAAATGTCTATATAAGAAGCTGGGAGGTTTTGGGAGCTGCTGAAGCCATCTACTTGTAAGCTGAACACAGAATAAAGAAAACTGAGAACTACAACTGCTTCTCGTGTCTGTTTTCCGCCAAGGACTCAACACTCACCACTCTCTGCACCGCCTTCCTGTCTGAAGCAGTGATGCTTCTAAACCGGACTGTGATGCTGTATGACAGGATGCTCTCAATCGTCCCTCTATAGAAAGTGATCAAGACAGGGGAAGGAAGATGTGCTTTTCTCAAGCAGGTGCTGCTGTGCCCACTTCACACAAATCAACAGTATCTCACTGTTGATTTGGAATTTCTACAACCACCAGTGTCTCCCCTGGCACCCCAGTATTCCCCACTGATTACAGAACTGACCATATCTTGTCCCTAGTCTGCATTTTACGGTCTGCAGTTTTTCTGCCTGATCACATCCAGCCTACATGAATTTTATTGAATTTCCTTTCATCCTTTTTAAAAGGAGGTTTCATGCAACCAAGCAAACATTGATCAATCTCTGGTAAATTTGCAAAGGTAACGCCTCATCGATAGCATTTTATTAGCCAATTGGTTTCCTAAAAATATTATCTCCCCCAATCATGGAAAATAATACATCCTACTAGTCTGATAAAATTTGAGTGTTGTGTAGGTATTTCAGCAAAACATTATTGTATGTCCACACAATAAGAGCTGAGTTACTGTAAAGATCCCCAATGAGGAAATCCTGACAGAGTTTAGATGAAATGTAAGGAAGTTGTAGACATTTAATTAGGTTTTCTCTGCTCTGAGAGTTTAAGATTGCACTTCAAATGTTCTGTTATGTACCCCATTAGGTTGTTTAGGTAAACAATACTGAATCACTTCTATTGTTTTGGCAGTTTGCTGCCCCCTGTGTTAGAAGTAGCAATCACATGGCAAAAAAAGTAACTAATAGTAAGTACTGTGTAATCTCTTGGTTGCCTCATAATAGAAAGTGGTCTTTTATGCACTGCCAAAGAAGAAATTAATCTCTGCTGAAATAGGTTTTTTTTTCCTGTAGGGATTTGTTCCTTTTCTAGTAAGTGCCACTGCAGGAACTACGGTATATGGAGCTTTTGATCCGCTTATAGCTATTGCTGATATTTGCAAGAAGTATAAGATATGGATGCACGTGGATGTGAGTATGAAATCTTCAAGCATCGGATTGTAAATCCAGTACTGGGTCTGCTGGTGGGGATGATAATGCAGGAGCAGAGGATTTAACTGTGCCTAGGCTATATTGCTTCATGTTAAAATAAACTTCTTAACAGAATCTTTGGAACATTGAAAGGATTTCTGTTTCTCAAAGATAAGAGGATGCTCTAAAGATGGTGAACCATTTGATGTGCAAAGATATACTATCTTATGTAGACTTTATGCTTAACTACTTAACTCTGATAGATAAATCAATCCTGCACAAAACAAAACAACTTATCTGTATCCACAATGGTACGTTACACAGACAGAGACAGAGACAGAGACAAAGACAGAGACAGAGATAGAGATAGATTTTTACAGTGTGTATATATATATATATATATATATATATATATGGAATATCTTTGTGCTGAAAGATTTATTAATATTTTAAAAGGCATTCAAACTAGTTCCAATATATGCTACAGTATTACTGGAAAACTGATCAAAATCTACCCTTGGCAATTCACGAAGTTTTAATTGCTTCCCCAAATAAGTAAAAAGCTGTTAATAAATGATTCACATATTTAAATATGTGAATGTTATGTTTTCGAAAATCTGAACGATTATTTAATAGAACTGATGATTGCAATCTACTTTTTTTCCAGGGAGCTTGGGGTGGTGGGCTGCTGATGTCAAGAAAACATAAATGGAAATTAAATGGCATTGACAGGTATGGCTTTTAACAGTATTATGATATGTTTCTCATACAGTGCACAATGATACCAGGAAACTTCAACCTGGCAAAAATTAAACAGATTTAACTTATGCTTGAAATAATTGTCTAGGAATTTTTTTTTCCTGGTAGGCATTCTCCAACTTTTAAAGCATCAATTCCAATAATTTTCATATATTACGTTTTTGGGCCAAGCAAGTTAAAGTACCCTTGAAATATCGGCAGTTGGATCAGGTGTCAAGATTGATTTGCACTTTCACCTATATTCTGCTTCACTGGCAGCTTGATAAAGAAAAGGGAGGAGGTGGGATGAAATGCAAGGGTGGGGGAGGGGCAATTGTAATCTGAGAGAGTGCTTCAACCCAAGGACACATTGAGCAGGTGGACCAACATGGCCGCTGGTTTCCATAACAAAATGAAAAGAAGTGATTGATGGACGTAATGGACTGTGAATGGCCCATAGGGAAAAAGGGGAATTAACTATAGTAGCTTTTGCACAGGAAACCCAGAGCTGGTTTCGCTTTGTCTGTGCCAATATAGTTTATTCAGTAAAGTTTATATTCTTGGTAAAATAATGTCCCAGGAATTTCTTTTTCTGGATCTGCCAATTGGACAGTTGACATCAAGGAAGTCTGGTGTAAAATGCTTACATAACAGGGCATTTGCAAGAATTACAAAAAAAAGTCTAGATGGTGACCAGTTGAGATTAAAGACTCTTCCCGTTTTATATGTACCAAGCATGCAGCATTCATAACATGGTGGGGGAGAGGTTGATTGCACAACCGTGGACTCTATTGTGATACCACCCAAGCCCTGATTATATTATTGTATCTTTGCCTATTTGTTCTTTTTCAAAAAAAAACCTGAGGATTTGGAGATGATTTTTTTTCATTAAAGTATGTATGGAAGTGAAATGAGAGTGCAGGAAAGGAGCAAATTCAATTTTAGGTGACAGAAGACCTGAATATTGTTTATCACATAGACATGCACATGCACACATACACACAGGCACACACAAACACATTCACACATACACACACTTTAAGCTTTATTCACCTCTTCAAAACGATCCGATTTTGTTTTAGGTTCCTTTCATATGTATGGAGTAGCAAAGAATAGCATTATATATTAACATGATCAACCTGCATGTTTCAACTGTAAATATGAGATTTGCTGAAAGTGCGTACAAAGCATTAAGAATTAAGAATTTCCGGATGATGCCTCTGTTTTCATTACTTAACGTGTAAGGATTTAAAGTTTATAGAAGATACTTATTTTAATGCTTACTGTTTTTTCTTTTTGTTTCAGGATTTATATTTACAGGAAAATTGTGTTGTTCATTTAAAAGCATCTAAGCAATTCTTTCATCCAAAAGGCTAGGTCACAAGGCCAAAACTGGAACTCAATCTAAAACAGAATGACAATATAAAATTTACATTGACATACAGATTAATTAAATGTTCCCCTTTTGTTTTCTTATGAGTTCTATATTGTACCTATAGGTTTTTCTTTCAACTTATTTTAAATATTCTTTATTTTACCTTTAAAAAAACATAATTGTGAGTTCTGTACTACACAACCTGGATTTAATCAATTGGATATGCAGTCCAATGCTTCTTATGAATATTCAGAAATATGTACATAATTTCAGTTTACTTTTTTTGTGAGTGATGGGTCTCATCTCTTTCCCCAACTGTTATGGGATTCTTTAGGAAAGATACGGTATATGAAAAAGGGTGTTATAGGCATGTAATATATTTTGAAAACTACAAGCCAAAAATATATTAGTTATACAGAAAGTTATTATCTCTTCCTGTTGGAACTCTGTGTGAGCATTAGGAATCTAATCTAAGCAATAATTAGTGAAGTAGATGTTGAAACCACAACAGAAAGGAGATTTTTAAAGGAAAATGCATTATAAAAACAAGGACTTTCTTCTTTCTTTCTTTCTTTCTTTCTTTCCTTTCTTTCTTTCTTTCTTTCTTTTTCTTCCTTCCTTCCTTCCTTCCTTCCTTTCTTTCTTTCTTCTTTCTCTTCCTTTCTCTCTCTCTCTCTCTTCCTCCTTCTTCCCTCCCTCTTTCCCTCTCCCTATCTGCCTCCAAATTCTGGACATGACTCTGTAGTTTTCTTGACAAGATTTCAGAAATAGTTTGTCCTTGCCTTCTTCCTAGGGCTCAAAGAGAGTGACTGGCCCAAGGTCACCTAGCCGGCCTTGTGCCTAGAGGAGAATTAGAACTAAGGGTGGCCCAGTTCTTCTTGCCTGGTGTCTTAACTACCAAATTGTCCCTGGGGACAGCCTAGCACCTAACAGCATCCTATCAGAAGGAGACTCAAAGAGAAGAAAGTGACTCTGAAATTAGCAATCTCTTAGGCAAAGACTAGGATGTAGGGGAAGAAGAGGCAGCGCCTGGGGGCAGAGTCAAAAGAGGGATAATCCTAGAAACCCTACATAGCCACAAGTGTGCTAACTCCAATCCACCATGAATTCTGTTGATCCTTGTTTAATTTCTAGTAAGTGCTAACCATTAGTTGAGAATATTCCTGTGCATAGGCATTAGCAATAAAATTGTTTAATTAAAACATAATGTGTAGTTCTGGTCTTTCGCATCTAAGATTGGCAGAATAACAAAGACAGAACATTGAATAAATCCTTAATATTATATCTGTAGCTTGTAGTTAGTGGTTCATGAAGAATCAATGACACTGAATTCATACTTCCAATATTTCCAGGACATTTCTTTAGTTATACTGTTTAATATGTTGACTGCATATTTTGCTTCACTAAAGTTTGCTTCACTACAACTGTCTGAATTTATAGTTCAAGCCTTAAACCATGGTTGGAACTCTAATGGTTGCATTTACTCAATCTACTAAACCACATATGGGTTAATTACTTAATTGCTTACTTTAATGCATGGAATACATTATTCCATATTCTATATTTCCTAATACTTTATAGGAGCATATGAACAATCTTTAGCTGATCCTGGGTTCTTGCTTTGTTCCCTCTTCTACATGTTAATAAGGAAACTGGAGGCATTTGTTTTAATGAAACTATGTTTAAGCCGAATTAAGCCAAACTTTCAAATCCTAAGTAATTCAATTAAACATATTTTAACAACTCCAATATTCCAGGTTTAGATAGTGGAGAGCTCAGAAGTAGAAGGTTCTAAATTATTATTTTTCCAAGGTAGCAGGAAACAATGGTGTGTAATGGATAGCAACACGCAAATCAGTATTTTAGCATTACATACAGTATTTCAGCTTTTACTTAGCTTCTCACTGAAGCTAAGATAATATATAGGTTCATTATCACACATCCTAATGATTTAATATTATCCACCTTCCAGAACTAATGTGAAACATAAATATAAAATGCTATTAGATATGCTTTCCTCCTCAAAACAAAACAAAAACAAAACAGATGATACAGATGTGAAACTTCAATATATCCTCTGCTTATTGTGAAACCTAAAACTGAAATATTGTACATGTTTTATCAACCTGTTGAACCAATATTAATAATTATCTTCTAAAATGTATGTAAAGATGAATCAGAAAACAAACAGTATGGAAAATGAAAATGCTATAGGTAAATATTAAAATTCTGGTTTCAGATAATGAGGAAGTTTATTTTTAGCGCTATGATTGATGTCCCTAATCTTTGTGTTAAATACCAAAAAAAGATTGTCTGCAAATCCAATTAAGTTGAATAGAAGTCTGATGGTGACATCAAATAATTATGTTGCCTATTTTTTTCTTCTTTATTTAAAAAAATGCTTATTTTCAGTCTTATTGCTTTTGACCTTATTAAAATCCTATTACATTTTATATTTGCTTTTCCATCTGAGTTTCTAAGATTACAGTCTTTGATCATTTCAAGAATAGAATAGAATAGAATAGAATAGAATAGAATAGAATAGAATAGAATAGAATAGAATAGAATAGAATAGAATAGAATAGAATAGCAGAGTTGGAAGGGACCAATTCTGGGATCTAATCCAACCCCCTGGTCAGGCAGGAAACCCTATACTATTTCAAACAAATGGCTGTCCAATCTCTTCTTTAAAACTTCCAGCTTTGGAATATTCGCAACTTCTGGAGGCAAGTTGTTCCACTGATTAATTGTTCTAACCTTCACTTCCTTTTAAAGTTTGGTTTCTGTTCCAGAGCAAATTCCGTGACGTGGAACCCACACAAAATGATGGGAGTTCCTCTGCAGTGTTCTGCCTTGCTTGTACGCGAAGAGGTGAGCCTCTAAAATTTTGGATAATGTCTTGTTGCCTTCAAACTTTTGCCTTTTCATGTGCTTATTACAATTGTGAGAGCTGATACAACCAGTTGTAATTAAGATAACATCTGAAATTTAAAAACAAAAACATTAAATGACTTTTAAATCCAAAATTAGAATAAGCTTCATAATAACTGTCCAGTAGGGGAAAGGCATATATAATTAAAGGCCCAGAAGGGATTTTTGAAGTCTTTCAGTCTAACCTCCTGCCCAAGGCAGAAGTCCTTATTCCATCCCAGACAAATGGTTGTCCAATCTTTTATTTAAATCCTTTTTGTATTTAAATTATTTTTCATAAAAGAGGAGTAGGACATTGCTTTAGTGACTTTGATCCACACTTTATTTAGAATAGACAACCCAAGAATACCACTTGTGTGGAAGTGATAAAGACCCAAAATTCTATATCCACAATAGATTCCAGTGAGAAGCCCATAAATAATTTACGAATGCAATAAGATTTCTTAGACTCCCTAGACTAGAAACCCTACATAGCTATTCATGCCTGGTTTCATTGAATGATCCCACAGATATTGATATTAACAAACTACTCCACTTTCCAGATTTTGCATAATTGTATTCACTTTTGACGTGGTCCCTGTACCTGCCTTATTTGTAAACTTCCAAACACTATGAGAATTTTTCTTGAAGAGTTTCTTCAGCTTCTCAATCATTTTGCCTGCTCTTTTTGGTATCTTTTCCAACACAACAAGTAGCTCTTTAAGATGCAATAAATCAGAACTATGTAGAGTGTTATTATTTATTTTTAAGGGGCTGATGCAAAGCTGCAATCAAATGCATGCTTCTTACCTCTTCCAACAAGATAAGCATTATGATCTCTCTTATGATACTGGAGACAAAGCATTGCAATGTGGACGCCACGTTGATGTCTTTAAACTATGGCTGATGTGGCGAGCAAAGGTAAGCACTTTGATGATGTTTGTGGGGATAAGAGTACCTCAAACCAGGGATCTCAAAATGCAATAAGGAAAAATGTAAAACTTCAGAGATAGCAATAGTACTTAGACTTATATACCACTTCACAGTGCTTTACAGTCCTCTCTAAGTGGGTTACAGGGTCAGTATATTGCTCCCAACAATCTGGGTCCTCATTTTATCAACCTTAGAAGGATGGAAGGCTGAGTCAACCTTGAGATGTTGAGGATTGAACCTGTGGCAGTGAGCTGAAGTAGCCTGCGATACTTCGTTTTAACCACTGTGCCACCATGGCGCAGATAAGACCAGGTCTGCTAATTTCCTTGGAATATTTTATAGTGGAGTGCTTGGAACATCATTGATAATGCTACTTATTTGGAATATGCTGAGAAGATAATATATATTGCTCTATATATAGGAGGTACATCCAGGTTTACCTTCAGCTAAACTATTTTCTTGATTTCCATTTCCTGATTTCTTTGACTCATGCTCCATCTCCAAATTCCCATCAGGGTATTTCTTGAAAGGGAGTGTTTCTGTAGTAGGGAACACTTTGAGCCCTAGGTCCTCATACAGTCCCAACCCTGTTTTTGCAGTCCCAAATTATAACTGCATAAAATGGAAGCCAAGATTTCCTGTTAAAGCAGAAAAACATAACAACTCTAATGTATCTTCTGAAATAGATGCAATGAAAAAGAAATTGGCAAAAGTGCTGAGGAGGGATTATAGGTCTTCCTATATATGTGTCATATCATCACCCTGCCCATCACCTACTCATGTTACTAAAATATTTATACCTAGCTCTAGACCAGGAGTCCCCAACTCCCGATCTGTGGGCTAGTACCGGGCTGCGACATGCCAGCAACTGGTCCGCACAAACAAGCAAAGCCCCATCCACAGAATGCAGGCAGCACGCAAAACCATACACCCTCCAGTCCGCAGAAAAACCTCTCTCCACAAAACTGGTTCCTGGTGCCCAAAAGATTGGGGACCTCTACTCTAGACCATGATCATGCCAATGTTTCTATTGGTTCCATTTAAATTTTCAAGCATTTTTATGTTCTGGCATGTCCTTCTGCCTATTCCTCCCCTTGTCCTACCAACACATGATTTTTAAAAAATGGTCAAGGGAACATTTTGCTTCCATCTCCATCATGCTTTGGACAAATCGACATTGTTGGTTGCTAGGCAACCCTTCTTAGTCCTTCTGCACTGCAGCTTGGAGGTAAACTTGTGCAATGTCTTACATAAGACCTCTGTTTCTTTAAGAAGCAAATAAGAGAAGAATGCTGGGAGTAATCAACAAACAATGATATAAAAACATTTACATTTCTCCAGGTAGACACCCAGAAAGTGGGTGTCACTTTCAAGCTTAGAACATTTGATGTCATGCAATTATGGCTTGGCATCCAGCTCTTGCTAGTTGGGAGTGTAATTATGATGCTCTAATGAAATCAAGCTAAAAGCTTTTGGGAAACAGAAAGGATTTTGTTGTAGGAATTCTTAAAACTAGATGTGGCAAACTGTGATGAAAACACCTGCTTCCGCTTTAGGCAGCAATTAAGAATAGGCACATTATTGATGTAGAGAAACAAATTAAAAATCTGTTCTTTTCTGGGGCATATTTGTAAGAAACCTCAAAGGACCATCTCTTTGGCCATTTGAAAAGGAGTTGCCAAATAAATATTTCCTGCATAATGATTCCAATTTTTCTGGCATGAGTTGTCTAAAAAATGATTCATTATTGTAAACAGCAATAAATAAATAAGTAGTGTTTGTTATAGAGATCTTTGTTCCATCTCTGTTTATTCCAGTATCCATAAATCATTCCCAACACAAATTAAATCTGCCCTAATCTGCTATACATACTATCTGCATAGTGAAGAAAATTCAGCATAGTGTTATCATTGTTCAGCTTGAGATGATCTTTTGGGGTGGTCTTTCACCTTAAGACAAGTCAATCAGCATTCATTTTTCTGGAACAGAGGTGTCAAACTACCAGCCCAAAGCTGTGCCCACCCCATTGCCAGCAATGCAAAAAGAGTCGCAATACTTCGCAACATGTCATGTGACATGGCGAGTTTGACACCCATGTTCTAATAATAACTTTACCAATCATTGAGTTCACTCCTTCCAGCACTCAGTGAAATGAAATATATCATTTCCTCTCCTTCGTTATTTATATCATTTTATCTATTAATCAAATGTTCATCCCACTGTAATCAAAAGATTTTCAGCAGCTCACTAAAGTAAAAATATAATAAAGTATGAAAACATCGCCCTAGAACCAATAAAGTCCCAATACATGCATGACATCACACCCTAAAATCTTTCTAGAAAAGCTTTGTCTTCACCTTTATTTATTATTTATGTTGTTTTTATTAACTTAATTTAAAAAAGAGAGAGAGAAAGAACGAAAAGAAATCAGTAAACGGGGGGAGGGAAAGCAAGCACCACAAAAATTATGAATATAAGGACTTCTCATCTATGTATACACAATATACAATTTTGTGCAATGGTTAATTCTTGTGTTCTGTATAATTGTAATCCACATTTGTACATAATTCATCCATATGTCACAAGTAATTTCTGACCTTCAATTTACTGAGTAACTGGGCCATAAATATATTTTTTAATAATAGGAAGTAGAAGGACTATTCATATATGTTGTTGAGCTGTCAGTTTCCATATCACAAGTACCAACAGAATGTGGTCTTTGATCCACTTAATCCAAAGTAGGTTTTGCATACGCAGGTAGTTCTCATTTAACGCAAGTAATTGGGACCTTAATTTCCATTGCTAAGTGACATGATGATAAAGTGCAATATCAAATGATTCCACTACTTAGATGCAGAAATTTTAGCACTTCTAGTTTTTGTTAAGTGGAGTTATTGTGGCTGTGAGTTACTAAGCAAGGACATTGCCCAGTTGTCATTTGTGACCTCCTGTAATGGGATGCATGGGGGCTCTTGAGAAAAGAGAAGAGATGCTGCCTAAGGAATAATCAGACAAGAGGAGCAGAAGTCTGCAGTCTCTTAAAAAAATTAAGGAAGCCTCCCTCAATGTAGCTTTGTACTTTCAGACTTACAAGTTTCTATGAATGTACCTTTATAATAAAGCAGATTTCGTTTATCTTGTTGTGTTTCCTGTCTGGTTTATCCAGAAAGGCTTGCCTCTGTCTTACAGATCTGAAAGTACAAACTTACTCGCCCTCCACTTGTATCTGCTTGCTCCATTTTTAAAAAATTAGTGTGATTTGTATAGCCATTCTTGCTGTTTTTTTCTTTGCTTTATTCTGCAGGGCACCATAGGATTCGAAGCACATATTGATAAATGCTTGGATCTTGCAGAATATCTATATAACAAAATTAAGAACAGAGAAGGCTATGAAATGGTGTTTGATGGAAAGGTATGTTTTCAATTGTAGTTTTGAACAGCAGGTACAGTTTTAGCCGTCCATTATACTGGGCTGTACAGTGTGTAGGCACAATGATCTTTGAGAATGCACCAATGGATTCTCTTCCAAGTTATCATGGAAAAATTGTGCTGTTGGAGATTTTCCATCAGTATAGTAATATTTGTTTATTATTAATTGACATATTAATACACTTTCAGAAATTTAAAACTGTATACATCATATTCCATCCTTCAGTTTTACCCTCATAACTCCAAGATGTGGAATTATGACAATGTGACAATCTCAGAGCTTTGGCTTAGTGGGGGTATGAACTAAAATTTCTCTTATTTCTTGTCTAGCACTCTAACTACTGTTTGGTTACTGACAGATCTCAAAACTTATTCACAAGCAATTGTATCCTACACAAATTATTTGTGGGTTCTGGTGAGAGACATAGTACCATAGAAGTACTTGACAACTATGAGAATGTTTCTCTATTAATCTTCATGCTACAAGGAATCAGCACTAAGGTTTATGGTCATATATGTCTATACTTATACTGTATATGAAAGGTTTTCCAAAACATGCCAGATGATTGAAGACAGGTGATTCCTCAGATAACTAGGCCTTATGCATGATTACTTCCCAATGCTTAGTGGGCTAATTCGCTGGTTAGGGGTGGTGGTAGAAGTTCAAAGAAAGAAATTACATTTCAAAAAGTCAAATGCCATTGAGAAGTTAATTATTTCAGTATTTCTTTCATGCCCATCATTACAATATGTATAAATAAATGCTTTTATTCTCTAGCTCTGTCCCTCTGTTTCAAGAGGGATATCCATATTAAGTCTTCTACAGGATCACAATGGAGAATTTTATGAAAAAGAATACATACATCTGATGTAATGGGCAATGAATTACAAACACTTAGGTAAAAATAAATCAAATAATTCTAATGTATGATAAAATTATCCATTAGTGTGTTCCAGACTATTTTGAATGTGGATGTCACCTTCTTAAGAAAACAGATATTTGGAGTGAAACATGATTTCCCCAGCATAAGATGCAATAAATTTTAGTAGATGCATTGATTACAATGCTAGTGATTCTTACTCTGCTGCACCAAAGTCAATAAACAAAAAAACAACAACAACACTTCAACTGATCACAATCATAGGAAAGGCAACCCCAGGGACAAGTGAAAACACAGTGCTTACTTCCATTATTGTTCTTTTATTAGCCTCAACACACAAATGTTTGCTTCTGGTACGTGCCTCCCAGTTTACGGAATACAGAAGATAATGAAGAAAGAATGAACCGTCTTTCAAAGGTAAAAGGGAGTACAGTATAGAATAGAACAGAACAGAATGAAGTTTATTTCTGCTACGCAATTTTTAAGGACATCCATCTGTATCTGGATGGTGCTCACAATTATCAAATCTCTTCTAAATAGAGAGGGGACCCTTACTGGTTAATTAATCAGCATGCACAGTTTATGGAAAATTATGAAATGAAATAAATTATATTTCCATTACTCCCCAGCCCATTAGTGGCAATGGAGAATGAAGACAGAGATTTATAACTTTACAATGAAGTTTTGGGTTAAATTCATCTTGAAAGTATCCTGGTACTTATTCTACAAATGTTTGGTCTAAAATTCCTCAACCCTGGCCATTGAATAATTAAACTGAGGTTAGTGGGAGCTGAAGGTAAAACTTTTTAGGGGGCACAAGATTTCCTAACTTTGTGTAGATGTTATTGAAGCAAAGTCGTAAGTTTTGGTGAACTATGTTGAGCAGAGATTAGCAACTTGATGATCAGAGATCTTGGTGAACCTTGAAAAGTGTGTTAAAAATATTTTGACAACTCATATGAAAATGCTAAAACTTCATGAGAGTTTTTTCACATGATGTGAAATTTGACCCAAATTTTTTGAAATCTCACAGAAATGTTGGCAGTCTTCAGACCATTAACTTAATGGAATTGTGATGACCAGGATTATAAGAGATTGTCAACTTTTGTACTGAATTTTAGACTCTTGCAGGAGGAGGTCTTTCAGACTTGGTGATTCTCCGGAAGTGGGTTGCCATGATATGGTAACATATATTAATTTATGCACCTCAAAAAGCAGGTTGAATGAATTTGAAGAGCTCCTCATTCTGTTGAATAGTGTTGTACATACACCTCAAAGACCTTCCCAGAGTGCATCACTAGTTCAATCTTTTGTTTGGCCAAGAGAAGAATCAGAAGGACGCGACTGTGCAATATTGATTTTCATTCCATGTTATGTCTTTGAAGGTGGCACCAATAATTAAAGCTCGAATGATGGAATATGGAACCACGATGGTCAGCTATCAGCCCCTGGGAGACAAGGTCAATTTTTTCCGCATGGTTATCTCCAATCCAGCAGCAGCTCACCAAGACATTGATTTTCTGATTGAAGAAATAGAACGCCTTGGGCAAGATTTATAATCCTATAATCTGCCAGATCCTTCTGAAGTACCTCTAGGTAGACAATTAAGTTGTCACAAACTGTGGTGAATGTATTTGTAGTTTGTTCCAAAGTGATTCTCTTTCTATATTGTGGCATCAAAGTAGAGTAGAATTTAAAATCAAGAACATTGCTCCTTTTAAAAAGTTGTCTTCTCCCCTCTGAGTTTGCAAAAACTTGTTTTCCAGGAAGATAGTATATAAAAGGCTGCATTTTTGCATATCAAGCATACATATATATGTATTCACAATCTCATCCCTAAGATCCGTGTGATTAGTAAAAATAATTCCTTTTGTTAAAAATAGCCAATAGAACAATGGTTTCCAAATGGCCACAGTTTGTGGGGCAGCATAAAAACAAAATGCAAAAATTAAAACTGAGTAACTTTTGTCTTTTTTTTTTACTCTGTTAGAACAGAATTTCTAATTTACATGATACATTCAGATGTACTTAAATACATCTAATTTTACAAAAGAAATATATAAATATATAAATATATATATTAAAAAAGATCCTATTTTGTAAAATATAGATTTTTTTATTTTATATGGGTTCTAAAAACTGCAGGGACAAATAATAAATATAAGAATGAAATATTTTATTTTTCCTTAGATGAAATGCATCAAATGTTTAACAATGCTTCTTTTGAGACATATACCCACATAAATTCTTAAAAAAAAATGTTTGTTTTACATGTCCTTTTATCTTGTATATCTCCAGAGTCTAGTACTGCAGAACCTCAAGAGATATCTGTAACGTATAAGAAAACAAACTGAAAATAGTGAAATCACAAAATGCTGCTGTTCCTAATGATATTTCCCATATGATCTAGCTAAGTAGAAGCAAAATCTTTCCAGATGCTACCTAGAAATAAAATTAGGGTTGCATTTGGAGCCTTCTCCAAAAAAAAAAAAAAAAAGAGGTGCACTTCAGATTAATTAATTATACTACAGTATAATTCTCAGAGCCAGCAAATAAAATATGATTTTTTAGGATATAAAAAGGCCTTCCAATCTTCCATAAGGAAGTTCAAATAATAACAAAGATCCGCAGCAGGTTCTAAGGAATGGCAGTTGGACTTCTTGTAGAGATGTGAGTTTGAGAAGACATCCAGTTCTGTTGATCTCTGAAGGCAGCACAAGAGTTGGAAATAATTTGTACTTGCCACATGATATGTGTAGCTGCTGCTATGACCACATTTCCTTTCAGAGGCTGGCTGCTAATGTCCCAGGGGGTCTATGTGATTTTATGCATGTTTCCAAAACATTGAATCCATTTATTTGAAATTGGTTTCCCACATCTAAGCTCTTAGACGGTTCCTAACTATTTATGTCACTCTTAGAACTGGCCTAGCATAACAACTAAGATACTAAATATAAAGCAGAAAATATCTGTCCTGAATTATTTCTAATTTGTAAATGATTCAACCATGCTACTGGGTTTTAGGCTTAGCCCCTAACAATTGTATGGGAATATTACTACCAGCTTATCTTATATAATGTTAAGAAATTTCAAAATATAACAGAGTGCTATTTTAATATAAATGTGTGATTATTATAATCAGTATTCTTTCCACAGTTCATATACCTCTCTTAAGAAAACAAAATGAAGGTCCATCTAATTTTTGTGGATGCAAGATCAGCCATATTTCAAGCAGATTTCCTTGATGTGTTGCCCTCCAAATATTTGGGACTGCAATCCCCATCAGTCTTAGCCATTATGGCCAGTGGTTTGAGATGATGGATGCTGCATTAGAGAACATCATGAGGCTATTGAGTTGGGGAAGGCTATCTTGGAAGAAATGAAATCTGTCATTCCTCAGTTTCACATCCTGGAACAGTTTCCAGTTACAACCCTGTCTAAACATTGGGTTTTAGCTTTAACTAAAAAGCAACATGGCCACCTGGGTTTGTAAAGCAATATTGTTTTACACTCTCTCAAAATACTTGAAGATACAAATGCAATGTAATATGATTTTATTGAACACATATAACTTTGCGTACTAGTGACTCATTGTATACTTGCAAAGTAGGAAAAAAGAGATAAAACTGTGTCTGTAGTTATGCTGCCTTTTGAATGATCTTGCTATTTTTTTTCCACCTCATGCTGAGGGTTGCGCACTTTAGATTTCATACAGTGTTGCCAATTGACATATATTGCTGTATCAGCTTGTACAATATATTATGAATTGTTCTTATAAGTGTTTGGTAGCAGTATTGAATCTAGATATTGTAAGAACTTCATCCTTTCTAGTTTCTCTATTGCTTATTTGCTTTTGACCGTGATTCTATTTTGGCTGATTCGTAAAAATAGTGTTTAATTCTAGACATTAAAGCTTATGTACTGAAGAGTTTAAGAGCTCTTATAGTGTGATCTAGACCAGCTTTCCCCAGTCATGGATCTCTATGCAGATGCCAATGGACAATGTAGAACCTCCACACATAAGAGCATTCTCCCAATCAGCTCTATGTTATATTGGAAGGGGGAAGTCAGATCATCTTTATGGATCAGGATATTTGAATACCTATCAAACACTGGTGTTAATGCAATCTCTCTTCAGATGGTAATCATATAAATTCCACTGAAGTGAACAGACCATTGGGAGGAGCACTTTGAGATAATGGAGCAGTTCAATGGCTAGATTGCAAGTCACCACAAATGTTTCTGTTACAATCAAATGGAGACAGAATAGGGGTAGGAGAGATGGTGGCTTGTAGCTTGGATTGCCTCCAATTATATTTAGTCTAGATAAGAGTTTTGGTATTCAAGTCCAAGATCTACAAACGGTGTTTTCATATGAACAATTCTATCAGGATTTTCTTTTTCAAATTAATTCTGTCTGTTGTATCTGGGGGAAGTCCATGGCAACCTGTTCTTCCTGTATTTGATTAAAGTACTTTATCTGTGGTGTCATTCAGAACCCAAATAAAAGTGTAAAATGTGATAGTAGTTTTTCTCTAATGTCTATCCCCAGCTTTCATTATTGGTTTGAAAGTTCATAAGATCTAGTTGTATCTGTTACGCCATTTTTCAGCAAAAGTCATGAAGACAAACATGATTTCTTCCAGCTGTTCCTGCTAGCACGTCAATGCTAATCACTAGTGTTGGTGAGTCCTGAATTCTTAGTGATCAACACAAAATTAATAATATTTTATTATAAATCTTGAAAATCCCCTTGTTTGTACATAAAGTGGTTAACTTTTTATTACCTTATCAAAACAGATAGACATCCCCCCTTTTTTATAGACAGGTGTGTTTCTTCAACTGATAATCTTCCTCTTCAAATGTCTTTTTCAACAGGTGCCTAATATTGATAGAATACTTGACCAAAGATAGAGCTATATACATGGTTTCTCCTCCCAGGCTAGACTGTACAGCACTGACCCTGCCAGATTTATTGTTTCACTGCCACCACCACCACCACCACCACCACCACCACCACCATCATCATTATCATCATCATTGTCACCTTATGTTCAGTGGTGAGATTCAGCTGACTTGCACCAGTTCGGCAGAACCATTAGCTCAGTGGTTCTCAACCTGTGGGTTGGGACCCCATTTGGGGTCGAACGGCCATTTCACGGGGGTCGCCAAACAACGCAGTCCGCCATTTTTTTCCCCTTTTCCTTAGCTGTGCTACTCCCTTTTATTCTATTGGCTTTTGAAAGCCAATAGAATAGACTCTCTTGAATAGAGTCTAATTCTATTGGCTTTCAAAAGCCAATAGGAATTGTCCAGGCTGTCTCTGCCCTGCTGAGCCCGCCAAAAGTCCCATTCTGCAAACGGTGCTGCACCAGTTGAGTAGTCCTCGACTTACGACCGGTTGAGTAGTCCTCGACTTACAACCAGTTGGGGGTCGCGGCATTAAAAAGGTCGAGAACCACTGCATTAGCTGAATTTTGCTGCTTCCAGTAGTCCAGTCTAGGCCTTGGAGGCCTGGAGGAGGTCTCCCAGGCCTAGAGTGGCCTGCCGGAAGTGCGTGGATTCCACTTCCAGAAGTCTAGGCCTTGGAGGCCCAGTGCCTGCATTGAATAAGAGAACTGGTTGTTCAGGTATTTAATTCCACCACTGCTTATATTTCATCTTTATTTTTTCAGTGGTATCTCCACAACAAGACATCTGGAATGTAGAACACAATTGTACAACACACTAACCACTCTTGCTTTAAAAAGGGATTATTCAACCCGGTTTGAGAATTCATTAAATAAACTAAAGCACAAACTAACAGCATGGGATGAGTATGCAGTAATTTAATGCAGAATGCATTAATTTACAATATGGTTGGTGTTGAGTCCTCGAGTCAACGACGAAAGAAGAGCACACATCTTGATGGTTATAACAGCTTTTATTCTCTTCAGCTCTCTCCGACACAACTCGCAGGCCTCTCTGCCTCTAAATAGAATCCCCGGGCAAAAAGGTAATAAAGAATGGCGCGCTTTCGCGCCTTGCGCATGCGCGCAGGCTGGCGCCACTCAGTCTGGTCCCGGGCAGCTTGCAACAGCTTTGAATGCCCCTCTATGGGTTACAATAGTCTGTGCTTCAGCAGCAGCTTCATCAACAGGTAACTGTTGATAAGCCTGTGCCAGATCTAACTTTGCAAAAACATGCCCCCCTTTGAGGGAAGCCAAAATATGGCTGACTACAGGTACAGGATATGCATGCTGTTGCAATGCCTTGTTTAATGTGCATTTGTAGTCTGCACAGATGCGAATGTCCCCATTAGCCTTGAGAGGCGTAACTATGGGGGTTCCCATGGACTTGAATCAACAGGTTCTAAAATACCTTGCTGGATCAATTTATCCAGTTCAGCATCAATTTTCCCCTTAAGGGCAAAGGATATTCTCCTTGCTTTCACCCTAATGGGAGTGACAGTGGGGTCAAGTTTCAAAGAAACTGGAGGCCCTTTGTAATAACCCAGCTGTGGACTGAATACATCTGCAAACTCTTTGCAGACCTCTGTTATGCCTAACGTTTGCAAATTGTATAGCCAGTGTTGAGTCCTCGAGTCAACGGCAAAAGAAGAGCACACATCTTGATGGTTATAACAGCTTTTATTCTCTTCAGCTCTCTCCAACACAACTCAGAGGCTTGCAGGCCTCTCTGCCTCTAAATAGAATCCCCAGGCAAAAAGGTAACAAAGAATGGCGCGCTTTCGCGCCTTGCGCATGCACGCAGTCTGGTGCCACTCAGCCTGGTCCCGGGCAGCTTGCTACAGCCCGGGACCATTGCAACATCTCGAGCCTGCCTTTGCAGGCCCAGGACACAACAGTTGGCCTCTTCATGGTTCACTGCATTGTGTGGAGCCAGCCAATGTCTCAACCCTACTCATAGAGTAATCACTGACTCAAGTCAACAAGTGACTCCAAATACTGGAAATTATTGTATAGTGATTACCAGTTGCTGCAGAGTTCTATGGACAAACTACAATACTTGGGGTATGAGTCACTCTGCAGAGCAGTAAAAAGCAATGCTTATCCTCCATTTCATGGTCAGAACCCCAATCCACTTGAGTTTTTTTGGCCTCAGAGGGAGAAAAACCATAAGCCCATTATCCTACTTTATGACAGTAAAACTAAGATATTGTATGGCATTATTTTTAACTTCATGAAAAGTGTAAATGTCATACCCATTGTCTTGTCTAAAGGAATTTTCTTATTCTACTTACAACAGACTGCTTTGAGCTTTTGGAACTGATATAGGAATAACAAAAAGAAGCTTGGTGAACAGCTGGTACAGCTGGGAATTAAATAAGTAAATCAGTTGTTTTGGGTGGCTTGTTTTTGGGGGGGATAGAAGTGCTGGTTTGGGACTGGACCTAAATTAAACCAATATTATCTGAAGCACATGCACAGCCTTAATTGGCACCTTTTAGGATAAAAGGGTAGAAATCATTATAACTGTTTTGAAACAGCTTGGAAAAAAAGAGGGAAATTAAGGAAGTTATAAACGGAAGCATTAGCTGAGCAGTGACTCAGAGCCTTCTATCTTTGAGGCTCACCATCTGCTTGCTTTCCTCTCTTTCAAAGGCTCCTGCTGCCAAATACAATAAAAAGAGGAAAACAAAGCAATATTGACCACAGCCAGTCTAGCATATGAGACAGCTGCAGAATCTTCTTCAAACTGAATTCTCTGCCAGGAGCACACAACATCATGATGTTCAGTTGGCAAAGTGCTACTTAGTTGTAAACATACCTTGGCTCTGACTCAGATATCTGCCTGCATCAACCTGTCCCACCAATATGAGACATTGGATAGTGTTAAGTTCTTGAGTTAATGGCGAAAGACGAGCACGCATGTTGAAGCAACAACTCTTTATTTCTCCTCTACTGACTCCAATAACAACCTTGAGGCTCGCAGGCCTCCTCTTTTGTGTCCAGATTCCCGGGCAAATTGGTTACAGCTCATTGGCGCGTTTTCACGCCTCGTGTATGCGCGCAAGGCCAGCGCCGCTCAGTCTGGTCCCAGGCAGCTTGCAGCAACCCTGAGACCATTGCAATGTCCCGAGCCTGCATTTGCAGGCTCAGGACACAACAGATAGGATAACAGAATTGTTATTTCTTAACTTTGCATCATCCAGAGACTGTGAGCAGAGCCTGTATTAGATTGTAAAGTGACAAGTCAGTCCCCTCCTGCTCATTCTACTGAAGGCAGCCCTGGGCTGGTTCCCTAAATTCTAGGATGATAGAAGTGGAGCAATACAATTCTTCATTCTGATATAACTTCTGGTTGCTAAAGTTTGTTATTTCCATTCCAGACCAATGCATATGCATATCACCCCTGTATCCTGCCACCGTGCTAAATTGCACACATCACTCTTAACATTCACCTATGGCTGCTATTGCTATTATAACTCACACATAAGAGGTCAGTATCAGCAACACAGAACAAATGCAATAATGTTTGGACAGAACCCTCAAATCTTGTAAGATTGTTTTTCACAATAAAATCTTAATTGCTGGAGAAGGGGGAAAATTGGGGCAGTCAGAGGGAAAGGAAGGAATAAAGTATCCCAGAGGAGAGAATGGTTAAACAGGAGCATGTCATAAAGAATATTGCTATCTATAGGGAGCATGTTTCTTTCCATAGTTAGGTCATGCCTGCAATAGTTGGTCTGAGGCTGTTAACATGAAAAATGTGAGGTATCAGATCTTCTTCCCCAGAAATTGCACATGTTTAAATATAAGAAAAATAGCAGAACTTCAGTTAGACTACGACCACTTTGGACAGCACTGGCTCAATGGACTTGAAACAGAGATGAGCACTTATCCCTAGCATTTTACTGTGAAGTAAAATCTGCAGGAACTCCTTTATCTTTCTTTATCTATCTGCAAATCATTGCATACACCAAAATCATAGTTTGGTTTTGCTAGTTGGTTTTAGAAATATATAATCTTCCTGGACCCTTAGTAATTTGAATTTTGATTTTTAATATTGTCTCAGTCAATTGATTATGAATTTCATTTACTGTAGTTACCATGAATTTGTCAAATTTCTCCTTTTAAAGAATCATATCAATGAGTTACATCCACCAGTTCCTTTAGCCTACCCTAAATTTATTCTTGAATGGTCCCAAGTTCTAGTCCTGGTTTTCAAACCTGGATCCCCATATGATTCTGGATTATAAATTGTATCAACTTTATCCTTGGTGACTGGAAGTCTCAGGAAGACAAAGGTAGACTTCTCAGTCTAGAAGCTTTTGAATGGTATTTTCAGCCAACCACATCTGAGCACCAAAATCTGACAAATGCCAATCTGCAAAGTTCTAAGTTATTTCAGGTATAGCTTGTCTTTCTCCTGTAATGAAAACTACATAAACTGTCTTGGAGACAGATGCTGATCATAAGAACTTCCATAAGTTTGTTTTCAATTTAGAAGAGAAGGTATCTTATAATTTAATAGAAAGCATACATTATTGGACCTTCATATCTTCCAGAGGGAGCTTTAATCAGAAGATTACTATAGTAATCCATCCCAAAATATCGACAAGAACCAAGAAATGGTATCTTCCAGCAGCATGCAAACTGTGTGTGCATTTTAATTGTTCTATGCAAATATTACTATCCTTATATACATTTTCCATGAATACTACACTGTTCTTTTTGGTCTGTTTCACCAAATAAATATGGCTTCTTTGATTCTGTCTTCATGCACTTCCCACTGTGATTGTGTAAATTATGTGCCATAGTATGTGAAAACACAATATTTGCAATTTCATTATTAAAATCATGAATAAACAAGCTACAATTTAGCACAATGCATGAAGCAGACCTAGCCTGATATTCCCTGATGTTGGCATGTAAGGTATCTTCCTGGAGAGACAGACAGAGAGAGAGAGAGAGAGAGAGAGAGAGAGAAAGGGAGGGAGGGAAGGGAGTGTTTATGTGGACTCAGTCAAGCAAAGCTTTATGCAAAAGAATTTGAAATAGCTCCTTTCATTCTGAGCAATTATAGGCCTTTTAGAATATAAGCATATAAAATGAATTTTAAAAGCCACTATTGCAGACTTACCTTCACCATATAATAAAATTTCATAATAAATCAGAACTGGGAACACAACCTTATATGTGTGTGTATGTTCATGAATCCATCTCATAAGATATCTAAACAGCCTTGCAAATTATTCCCTGACAGGTAGGTGATAAATCATAGTTCTTAGGAGAAATGGCAAGTGATTCCATGTCTCACTCTATCCTTGTGCAGCACCTGAGACAGGAATGAATTATGAAACATTCACTTTCTTTATATCTTCCATGTTCTATCTGATATTACAGCTTCTGGTTTTTTCCTTGTCAGCAATTCATAGACCCATTTACTTTAGAATGGAGTGAGGGTAGTCAACCACTGTCCCTTGTTGGCCTGGTTCCCAAAATTCTTTGCAAATGATCCATTCATGATTCTGACTGAAGCAATCTGTCCTCTACTTGACTGAAGAGAAAGGAAGAAATGAAGGATATTCATAGATATTTAATTATCTTCTAAAATTATCAAGAAATGTACTAATTTAAGGTTGATAAAAGAAAATATTATTAAAAGAAGAGAAACTCAAGGAAAGCTACTATGTGGAATATGGAATTATAGAAACTAACTATTATTGATTATTTGTAAATACAAACCCAGACAACACACTGTTTACCAAATATTGATGGTGATACGTAAAAAAACCCAATAAAACATATTTTTTTAAAAAAATGAAAGGAAAAAATGCGGAGGGTCAAAGCAGGTAGTCATTTTCTTTGGGTGCTGACTTTGTCCATTATGAATTTCATCCACCATATAAAAAAATGCAGCATTTGACAAGAAGAAAGTTCTATCCCAACAGCAATACAGGGCAAGTACAGCTGGGAGCTGCACTTCGGACTTTTCTTTTTTGTTTTAATTATTATTTATTGTTTTATCATAGAAAATAAAATACAAATCAGTAAAACAAGCAAACTAAACGAAGCAAAACAAAAGCATACATTCAACCTACAACAATAAAAAAGAAAGAAATAGTGTGCAAAGAAAAGAGGAAAAAATGGTCAATTAAATTTAACATTTAACATGTAGGATCCACCCTGGCTAGGTGCTAATAGAAAAGAAAAAGCAGTTAATTCTCTTCCCCTTTTACCTACAAATACACATGTTGTTGTTGTTGTTGTTAATTGCGAAGTCGTGTCCGACCCATCGCGACCCCATGGACAATGTTCCTCCAGGTCTTCCTGTCCTCTACCATCTTCTGGAGTCCATTTAAGTTCACACCTACTGCTTCAGTGACTCCATCCAGCCATCTCATTCTCTGTCATCCCATTCTTCTATTGCCCTCAATCTTTCCCAGCATTAGGCTCTTCTCCAGTGAGTCCTTCCTTCTTATTAGGTGGCCAAAGTATTTGAGTTTAAACTTCAGGATCTGGGCTTCTAAAGAGCAGTCGGGGTTGATCTCTTCACACATACACATACACATACACATACATATGAAGAAAAAGCAGTCAACAGGTTGAGCTAAACATTACACTAATCTTCAAATCCTTTTGTTAACTATCTGTTATTATATTTAAGGTGTAGAAAGTCCACAAGTGGTTTCCACTTTCTTATAAAGATGTCTAGTCCATTATCTTAATCAAAGCAGTTAATTTTGCTATCTCTGCTAATATAGTCAATTTCAAATTCATTCTCCAACAGTAGGCATCTCTTTTTCTTTCCAGTGTTTGGCAAGTATAATCCTTACAGCCGTCACCATGTGAAGGAAGAGCATCCCAAATGGTTTTTCAGTTGACTTGTCCATCATACCAAAAAAGACAAGCCTCAGGCTTAATATTAATATTTGTACCTTAAGTATTTTTGCATGGCCATTGTTATGTTTATCCAGTATGTTTTCACATATTTGCAAGACCACCAGATATGATAAAATGAACCTGGTTTTTGACTATATTTCCAGCACTTTTTAGAAATCCCTTTATACATTTTCACTAATCTATCTGGGGTCAAGTACTAATGATACATCATTTTATAAAAGTTTTCTTTCAAACTATAATTTAATGTAAATTTTAGTCCATTCACCCATACATTCTACCCATTTATCTAGCATTATATTATACCAATTTTTTTGTCCATTTTACCATACATCCTTTGACATATTCATCTTCTAGATTCATCTGAGTAACATTATATATACTTTAAAAATTAAGTAGTCATCTCCAGAAAATAAATAAACATCCAGTTCAAATTTAGTTCCTGTGAAAACATAACTATTTAATCAACTTTAAATATTTCAAAAATTCTATAATAATTAAACAAATCACAAGCAAGTCCTTCACTTACTAGTTGTTCTCTTGTCTTTATCTTAAATCTCTCCTTTTCAAATATCAATAAGTCTCGATATGTCATCCATTTACATTCCAAAATCATCTCTGTTCTATATAGTGATTCATGAGGTGATAGCCAAAGTGGTACTTTATCAGCTAATCTTCTTTTATACTTCCACCATATATGGCAATTGATTGCCTAATAGCATAAATCTTGAAACCAAGAATTAAATTTTACTTTGTTATAATAAAATAGGCATGCCACCCAAATCTCAAATCAAAACCTTTGAGGTCTAACAGCCTTGAATTTTTTAAAGTTATCCAATCTTTTAACCATACCAGATAACAAGCATCATAATATAATTCAAGATCTGCAAACTCAGATTTCCTCTATCTTTAGAATCTTGTAACAGCTTATATTTAATTCTTGTTTTTTTATTTTGCCAAATAAATTTAGATATGTCTTTCTGCCACTGTTTGAAAATGGAATCTTTAATCAATATCAGTATAGTCTGAAATAAAAATAACATTCTAGGTAGTACATTTATTTTAATTACTGAAATTCTTCCCATTAATGACAAATCAAATTTTTGCTATTATTTCAATCCAATTTTATCTTCTTCTATATTTTACGGTAATTATTTTTGTAAAGCTTAGAATTTTCCTTAGTGAAAGTCACCCCCAAGTACTGTTTCTTTTTCACAACTTTAAAACCAGTTTTAAATTCCAGTTTGTTCTGATCTTTCACATTTTTGTTCTTAGTCAGTATTGTCATCTTTTGACTTATTTATTCTTAAACCTGCCACTTCTCCAAACATTTTAATCTTCCTCATAACATGTTCAATGTTCTCTAACAAGTCTTGCACAATCAATTACTAAATTGTCAGCAAATGCACATAATTTGTAATTATGCACTTCAATTTGTAGTCTTTTACTTTGTTATCCTGCCTAATGTTTCTATTTAAAAGTTCCAATACTAAAATAAATAATAAAGAGGAGAAAGGACATCTCTCTCTTGTTCCCTTCTGGATTTCACATGGTTTTGTAAAGTCTCCAGTCACCATGATTCAAGCTTTTTGAAGTGTATAGATGGACTTCAGGCCCTATATAAAGCCCAATCCAAAATCCCTCTTTTCCATTGCTTTAAATATAAAGGCCCAGTTCAAGTTGTCAAAAGCTTTTAATGCAACCTGTTTGTCACTACATTGTTGCAAATATTTAATTATATTCAAAATTACTGTGATAATTTTGTGTAATTGTGCAAATTGAATTACAGGGCATAAAATCTAGAAAAAATCAAGAAAAAGTCAAGTTTTTTAAACATCTGCCTGAATACTTACTCTTCTATTCTTTTCAGTATTGGTGTGTAATTGGAGACTACAATGGAATAGTAACCCCACAACTGGACAGATCAGATGATAAAGGAATTAAAGAAACACAAGGGAAACTGCTGCAAACATTTTGCGAGCTAACCAATATTTTAAGTTTGATCAATGTTTGGAAGTGTAAAAATGGATTAACAAAAGACTTTACCTTTTCAGAGAGACACAAATCCTTTTCTAGAAAGGATATGATTTGGATTTCAAAAAATCTGTTTCACAAAGAAACTATTCTTCTTCCAAAGCCTTTTCCTAACCATAATCCAGCGTCTTTACATCTTAAATTTGATCCCCAGTCTTTTAAATGGAAATTAAATTAGTCTATTTTGCGGAGACCACAGATAGTTAAAGAATGTAAATAGGTACTTCAAGACTTTAATAATAATTTAGGTAAAGGAACCAATTTAACAACAGTTTGGGAGGCTTATAAGGCTGTGATATAAGGACATTTTATACAATGTATACAGCAATTAAGAGGAAAGTGGATGAAAAAATCCAAAATGTGTTACAAGAAATTAAACTGAAGGAGAGGGAATTCCAAAATTCATCAGAAGATTCTAACATACTTAATCAACTAAATTTATTGTAACAACAAATTTCTTTGTTGATTGTTTCAAATATTGAAAAGAAACTTAAATATATGAAACAATACTTTTTTAAACATATAAATAAACCAGGGAGATGGTTGGCATACAAACTAAGAAAACAGATTTTAAAAAAAGATGATAACCAAGCTCCAAGAGGGAAATAAGTCTTACATAGATAACAAAAACATTCAAAGAATGTTGTAATTATTATACCGATTTATATAAAGAATAAGAAATCTCTTTAGAAACTATGGAGGAGTATATAACAGCTAAAAATCTTCCCAAATTATCGGAAAACTACAAGCAAATTTTTAATAATCTAATAACAACCTTTGAAATAATAAAAGCAATTAAAAGAGCAACAACAGGCAAAGTCTCGGACCAGATGGCCTACTGAGTGAATAAAATTTTCGAAGATCAACTATCTTCTTCCAATGAAGGATTTAATGAATTCTATTTTACAGGGGAACCCTATACCAGACTCTGAAAGGAAGTCTACATTTCTTTAATATCCAAAGATGGACTGGATTTAACTTCTGTAAAGAACTACAGGCCAATTTATCTCCTTAATAATGACTGCAAACTCTTTACATCTAAGTTTTACAGGATTATATATATGAAGACCAATGTGATTTCTTACCTAAAAGACAACTAAAAGATAATGTAAGAGTAAATTCTGGACTTTTCTGACTTCAAAACTAAGAATGTCATTTGCAACAAGTTGGGACTGCTTCAGATGGACAGCTTGTGGAGAGCAACGTGATGCTCTCTAGGAAATCATCAGATAAGAGAGCAAGGCCCCCCAGCTGGATAGCGGCAGGGCAAAAGGTTCAGAAGCCACATTGCCTAGTTTCTAGGGCTATAAAAGAGATAGTGGAAGCATTGTACTTGCAAGATTTTGTTAATGTAACTTTACAATAAAGTACAGTTAGTTTATATGGGTTTTTTGTATGGTCTATCTAGTAAGGCTGACAGATACCCACGATAAAATAGAATTTATTAAGACGTTGCTGGTAGTTCTGCTCAATTTCTTCAGAGTTTCAAAAGAAAGTAATGATAGGTGATCACTCCTTGAATGAAAAGCTATTCTAAAAACTTTGCAAAGAAATGTAACCACTAGATAATCATATATAATCTAAAGTGGACATTCCTTGAGATCCTCAAAAGGCAAACTTGCTCACAGAATCCTAAAGCATAAAACTGTTCAGAGTATTCAAATCAATTTGGTTAAGAAAAAAAAATACTAGTGTGATCTCAGTATTCACTGACTGACCAAATGGGGACTGGGCACACTTTTGGGATACTGGCAGCTTACAAGCTTGAGGTCCACGTATCAATTACTTGCCATTTTCTCTTTGCTTTTTAACTTGTATTTATCTCTTTGGTCAATGTCATTTTGAGAATTTAAAATTCTGTAGCTGTCAGCAAGTCTTCACTTTTTTCCCCCTTCTTTAATTCTAAAGTTAAACTTAATTATGCCATGGGCTATGTTACCATTCACGTGAGAGAAATGTAATTACCAACTTCATTATATGCAACTTGTTGCAGTAGTTCTAAAAACAAAATGTCCATGCCGATACATTGAGAGTAACCTGTGCATGGACATCTCCCTGGAGGTCCACTGGTTTCCCTGGTTCACCTGGCTCAGAAAAACTTGACAAGACTTTAATTACTTTAGGACCTTCAGCTATTATTCTCCTTCCAAGCAGCTCGGGGCTCAGAGCAGCAAGCACGTTAGGCAAATAGCCAGTGCTGGTGCATTTCTTTCTGTGCATTTTCCCCATTGTGTGCCTGGTTATTCTGTTGTAGTCCCGTCCTTTATAATGAATGTAAACATAAATATTAATCTCTTTCTTGCTAAATTATCCCAGGCCATGATGAGCATTCCTAAGGGCAGGAAGTAAGGGAAAAAGGAAAGCTGAAGTAAAACTATATATAAAATCATGGTCATATCATTTTCCACCTAGTGACCAAGTGTTGGTCCCAGTTATGGTTGTTAAATGAGGACTACTTGTAGTTCTTTACTATTGAATCTGGCAATACACAATCATGCCAACCTGCTCAAGAACAGCCATTTTGAAAAAGCCAATTTGCATCCTCCAATCTTACCTGGTGTCTCATGAGCCCCTGCAGTTTATTAATGGATCCCTTACAACTGGTAAGCAGGCAACAGAGCCTATGGCTTATGTTGAGACAACATTTGGGTGGTATAGGAGAAGGATCCCCAACTCCGGACCACACAGCTGGAGGTGAGTAGCAGGTGAGAGAATGAAGTTTCATATGTATTTGCAACAGTTCTCTGATGCTCAGCTCCACCTCAGATCATCAGGCATTAGATTCTCATAGAAGCACGAACTGTACTGTTAGCTGAACATTTGATGGACCAAGGTTGTATGCTTGTCCTCCTTCCTGCCCACTCCATGAAAAAATTGTCTTCCACAAAACCAATCCTTGGTGCCCAAAAGGTTGGGGACTGCTGGTTTAGATGATGATCAGGATGAGCCTGAGAGAGAGGTCAAGTACGCCATCAGTCCATACCCACAAGAGATCTAAATCCAGTCCATCTTGAACTCCATTAACTCTTATCTACCACCAATTTGCTTTGACCATTAGTGGTTCAGATTCTTGTAAATAGTGTTAGCATGCAATAAACATGTATTCATTTAATTGCCTTGCTTCCCAATTTCTTGTGCTTGACGGGTGATATTACGATGGTGTGTATTTTCTAATAATTTCTTCTACTTTCAACAGTGCACACTTTTCTCTTGTTTCTCCAGAGTATTGATTAATTAGGAAATGATCCCTATCCCACAGTGGACTAGATTTTAAGTTTCACACAACACAGCTAAGCCAGCGATATGGTCGAATTCATTCTTGTTCTGATCAGTTTATTTGATTTATCCTGAGGTCATATGATCCCCTTATGCAACCTTCAGACAAGCAAAATCAATGGGGAAGCCAGATTCATTTAACAACCATGTTATTAACTTACCAACTGCATTGATTCACTTTCTTTGGCAAGAAAAGTGGTAAAATGGGGCAAAATTCACTTAACAGTTAACAAACAAAATTCACTTCCCTTAGCAAAGGAAATTTTGGGTTTAATTATAGTCGTAAGTTGAAGACTACCTATAACAAAAATAATCAGGAAAGATATCACTAAATAATCAATGTGGCATCATTAAAGAGAATCACATTGGCAGTATTTTTGCTTTTAATGCTGTTTGAATATTCTTCTTGCCCTTCTCTCACCAGAATCTCTGCCCTGATGAAAGAGCAGTATGAGTCTCAAAATTCAGGTTGAATCATCAATAGAAACATCAGTAACTGGCACCTGTTTTAATCTCTCCAAACAATATGCTAAGTTCCCTCGGTACAAGGGATAATAGGAAAACACGCAACTCACGATGCCAACAGTGGAAAAATGCAGAAAAATGTGGAAAGGGGAAGATTTTTCGTTCTCAGCAATAACATAACAGCAATAACAGACAAAAATAGACTTCTTAAAGCTTCCATTAATTTTACAGTGCCAGATGTTATTCATAGATATTAAACATTTGTCCAATAAGAAACAAAACTTTTGATCCCCAAAGAAGAAACTGATGCCTTTGTTTAGCAGTATAGTCTCCCCAGTATGTCAGTTTCTCAAACTTGACAACTTTAAAATGTGTGGTCATCAACATCCAGAATTTCCCACCCAGCTAGGGAATTCTGAGAGTTGAAGTCTACACACCTTAAAAGTTGCCAAGTTTGAGAAACTCTGATTTAGATGCTCTGCTTCATCACATCTTCCCTTGCAGGTATGGCATCAAATATCACAACCTCATATTGAAATACATTTGCATGAATACAAAAGTACCATGGTTCCAATAGATGAGACCAAACAAATCAGAACTCAGAGGCTGGAATTTTCTTCAAAGAACATGTTTATTGGCTACATAGTATTGGCACGGTAAAAAGTGAAACCAAGTCTAAAATTCCCTCCAATGAGATACAATATTACAAAGTTAAACTTCCCACCCCAGTGCTATGCAAACAGCAATGTTCTCCAATAGAAGAATGTGTCAGGCTTTCTAACCAAAAGCTCACACACACACGCACATCCAGTTTGACAGAAATGACCTTGGTTCCCATGGGACAGTAAAATGTTTAGACTAGTACAAATCCTCCAAACTCCCTCCCATTCTTGTGGCAACCTAGAATGAGCAAAATGGCTTCAGCCAGATTCGTTGTAGAGTTGACCACCAGTATTGTATTAAACACACATGCATTCATAGTACTATGAAAATCTGTCATTCCAGAAATGTCTTTTCAAAGCAGAAAATGAAATGCACTTCAAGTACGTTTCCCATTGGCCCTAAGATAAACATTCTATCTCTATTTTTTTTTCTTTTAATACAACAATTTTTTCCTTGATTAAGTAAAATATAATACCAGCTAAACCTTTCTCCTACTTCCAAAATAAATGTGATTTTTTTTTGTCTGATGTAAAGCACCTGTATTCCTCTCAAATTGCCTGCTTGCAATCTGATCATATTCCCAGAAGTCTTTTATTCTCCTTTCAGCCAAGGGTTATACAATCATGCTATTCAGATGTTCCTAGAACTTTAAATCATTCTGTTAGCAGTTAGAGTGCAGTACTGCAGGCCACTTTAGCTGACTGTGTTCAGCAGGTCAGCAGTTCAAATCTCACCGGCTCAAGGTTGACTCAGCCTTCCATCCTTCCGAGGTAGGTAAAATGAGGACCCAGACTGTTGGGGGCAATGTAAAATATATTTACATTGCTTACTGGTGTACACCGCTTAGAGAGTGCTTTCACTTAAAGCAGTATATAAGTCTCATAAATAAATAAATAAATAAGTGATTAAGATGGAAGCACTTAAGAATGCTTCACAGGGGTGTGTTTAAAGAAAGATTAGTTTGAAATAACAAAGCTAGCAACCTTTAGATTGCAGTCAGATGCTCCTGATCTGAGCAAAGGCTTTCCACTATATTTTGAACATTGCTAAATTCCTCTTCAGAATTAACAGCAAATTAACTGTTGGAATGAACAGATAATTAAGAAAATATATTGTGCTGCCTTTTAGCTTCCTTTAAATAAGTTTAAATTGTTTTACACATCGTTGTTTATGGCCTCTATTATTACATGAAGTCTGAAGAAGAATCAAGCAAAAAAAAAGTACCTATGTACTGTTGTCAAAAACGTACTAATATTTTATTTCTCAGTCACTTGTGAGCTCCTCAAGGCTTAAAGCAACTCGGTAGAAAAGTATGGGGAAAAAATTTAAGCAAGTAAATAGAATACAATATTTATACCTTCCAAGGAGTTGAAAGCAGTTGGTAGTAAGCAGGGTGTGGACGACCTATTTCTCAACATCTCAGAAACACAAAGTTCATGATTCTATTTAATATTCTTGTGGTTTTACTGTCAGGAAGACATATAACAGATGATAGCTTCTGACTCTCAAGGTCCCAGTGTGGAAACTCAACTGCAGTTGCATCCTGCAGAAATCAAATCATTTATTGCGAACAGGTTAGTAGCTCACAATCCATATTAGTAACTGGACAGAAAACTGCTGAGAAATTTCAGGACCATATTCTAGATTTTTTTTTTCAATCTCAGGAATTTTAAATTGTGTGAACTTCAACTTCTAGAATTCTGGGGAATTCTAGAAGTTGAAATTCACACAACTTAAAGTTCCTGAGGTTGAAAAAACACTGTAGTAGATGTAACTGGAAATTCAAAAGAACATCCTAGAAGGAGGCAGTGACAAACCACTTTCATATTCATAGTTTGGTTTTCATGGCTACTGTATGTTGGTGAAATGACTTTGGGATAAAGCTGTGGGAGAGAAGGAATACATGCTGACATTTTGCTAGCTGTGTGGCAAACTTTGGAGCAGATTTGAAATTAAACATGGCAGCAGATGTCACATCCTTTTATGCTGCTTGTGTTTAAGGGAGCAAAATGCCTTGAAGTCAACACTAATTGCCATGGAGATGACAGTCGATAACTTTCCTCCTGACTGAAATTATTGGGATATTTATATAATACTTCTGGGAAATATCTGCTGAATCGTACCACAATACAAATACACGGACTTTTTTTTCTTTTGGTATCAAGTCCACGAGTGCACTATTCATTGGAAAACAGCAACTGCTCAGCAGAAAAGATCAGGGGTGTCAAACTCAATTTCATTGAGGGCCGCATCAGCATTGCGGTTGTCCTCAGGGGGGCGGGGGTGTGTGGCCAGGGTGGGTGCGGGATACTGGGTGGGCATGGATGGAGTGGGTGTGGCCTACTATGTGGGCATGGCCAGCTCTACATCATTCACGACAGGGTGCCTGTGAGGGCCTGGGCAGGAGTGAGACAGATCTGAGGGTCTCTGGCAGAAAGGGATGGGACAAGGGCAGAGCCTATCAAGCTGGATATGTGAAGTAAGCGAGGGCCATTTGCTGGCCACTTCCATTTCTTCATTCCTCACAAAGGGTGACATCTCCCCAGCATGCACCCAGGGGGCAGGGCCGACACGGCAGGGCCTGGTTCCTCGCTGTTTCCAGATGGCCTTGTGGAGCTAAGACTGAATGCATTTCAGCATAGATGGCTACCACTAAATTGTACATTGGCTCCCGGCCGGCATGGGCCAGGGCCAAGGCAGCGGGGGCCGTTCCCTCACTGTTTCCAGGATGGCTTCGCAGGCCACATGAAACCATTTCGCGGACCACATCCAGCCCCCGGGCCTTGTGTTTGACATGTCTGCAGTAGATAGACTGAAGAAAGAAAAATAGTAATTAAAAATACCCAACTGCTGGCTCTCAAACTAGAGACATTCTGCATTCAAGACAAGTACTATAACAATTATGCTAGGAAAGAAGACTATTAAGCACAACATCTTTAACAGGTATTAACCATGAAAAGTAGGGAAAAAGCAAGAAGAGAATCATTTTAAGGCTGGTGGTTATGCCTACATATATGTTCAGGCTTTGTATTGATCGTATACTTTATATTTATTATGCCCAATCAAGCTGGCTTTGATTCTTAGTAAAAACATACATTTTATCTACGGGGTTTATACCTAGTCTGGTCCTTCAGGTCTTCCAATGATGCACCTATCACAATGTAATTGCATCCACACACCTAGCTTCATTTTGTATATGTATATACAATTAGCTTCATATGTATATGTACATGCATATGCACATAAAATATAAACACTTGCTCATTCAGAGGAAGAAAATGTTACTAGATATGTATAAACTAAATACTGTTAGAACATTTCTGGACATTGCATGCAGTGCTTCCCAATTAGTCTTGGCCATAGCCTTGGACAGACAAGTCAACTTCAACACCGAACACTTCCACATGACTACAGGTTCTGATGCAGGAGCTTCACGGCATGAAATATATTCTGCAGGATGGTTTGTGTGCTGCATCAGGCTTACTTGATAGTTATTGTGAAGGTGGGGAGTAAATAGGTCAGCGGCTTCATGAGGGTTGGTTCTTCCTCTGGACTTGGCAAGCTGGTTCTGATTCCATGTATTTGAAACCTTATATGGAAGGAATGTGACCCAGAATCTTAGAAAAAGAAAGTACTATCACAGCAAGAGTGCTGCTGGTTGGGATGAATGTTAAGGGCCAGTTTGCCTCAATGCAGGTGCTTCTGAAGATTACTACAAAAATCAAGTTTCCTCTCTTGAGTTGGATGATCCCCTTATTATTGTGGAAGTGTACATTTCAGATGCCACTGACGGTTTCCCACTATTTCTCCTGCACTCCACAATATAGTGTATAGTAGTTGAGCAGGAGCACATTATCTATACAACTTTGTTTCTAGAACATGGTTTGGTTTGGTTAAAGTTTTGCTTATGGCTCATCGATTTGTGTATCTCAGTGACGGTTGCTCTTAGGCTACTTGCTAAGAGTGCTTTGAATGCTGTTGCATCAAAAACTGGCAGAGATAATCAGATGCTTTGCATGGGAAATCCCTCAACTCTAGGCACTAATCTTCCATTATGTCAGGAATCAATTGCTATGTACCTCTGGGAACACATGAGAAGTATCTGCTGTTCTCCTTCTTAGGGCCACTGGTACACTGTATAGCCTAGGTGTCATGGATTTGTTCGAACTTAATTATGTATTTTTGCCATTCCCTTGCTCCCACTCCTTGTGTTATGGAGCAGTGTTGCAGTAAGGAAAGGTTATCTCCTTCACTATTGTTTTCCTTCTGTATTTACTTCCCTTAAAAGGGCAGTGAAGGTACTGTTTTGCTCATGATTCACTTGCAGAATGATAGCGTGGTGGTAGACGGGATGGGTTTTTCAGTGTTCCTCAGCTTGAGACCATGTGAGAAGAGGCAGAGAAGGATAATACTGGACAGTGATGGGCAAAAGAGATATTTGGATGGGAATTGCTAAAAGGGTGGCCTGCAGGCAGTGTGAAAATTGGGTGGATCAGTTCATGCAGCATTGAACATTCCTGCTTTTGTTTTCTCTTTCTGCCTTAATTTGGCCAATAAAGAAGGAGTTAATGATGGCATAAAGCCTTTCTAATACTTTACCAACCCAAGAGCTCATGGGATGGCCAGAACATCCAACAGAAACTCAGTAGGGATGGCACCCTTGGTTGACTCACAATTCTCATTTTCTGCCAAAATCACTAGTATGAAATGTTGATTGATTAATTTGATCTATGCAACAAAACTTACGGATTTACATTACATGCAACTCAGAAAAGTAAGGGAAAGCCAAATATGAGCTTATCATAGCTTTCTCGGTCTTGGTCCCTTCATGTACACTAGACTGAAAATTCTAAGTCCCATAGTTGGAAGATGATGGGAGTTGTAATCCAACATATCTTAAAGGCACCAAATTGGGTTTTATCCAATAGATGCAACCCATTTACTTCAATCTTCAAAGTTTCCTTTAAATGTCCTCCTAGCAAAGCTATGAAGATATCCATAAGATAGATAAGCTTGTTCCATATTCATGAGCAATGTAGTTAATTCTGCCACGCACACAGTCTAGTAATACAAACACCATGGTTCCATTGTGAACCTTGAAAGAGGAACGAAGACTAACACTGATCCAGATGCTGCCTTCAGGTACTTGGCCTCCAATTTGTTGAGCAATTATGTCAAGTGGTGCATTATCACAGATACACTGGTTTAAAGTGACTGGGAGCATATTACATGAATGAATTAATTTTAAAATGAACACAACACTAGCGATTCCTCTTTCTGTAAACAAAAAGTATTTTTGGGCAAATTGTCCAGTAGATATTAAATAGATCTGTTTCTCGTTGGTTGAGACTTGTGCAAAATCCAAAACTTTGTTTCTGACAGCTCCTGTAGGCAATCTTACTACAGAGACTCTGGCTGACAATGCAGTGGAAACAGCAGATGGAAGCCAGATGAGACTGAGTGTACTAATTACAGAGCTGTCTCCAAAATAACGAATGCTGCATTGTGCAGGAGAAAGGATCTCAAAGCTCATTAGATCCCCAGCACTGACTTTGATGGCTCCAGAAACAGAGACTGAAGTATCTCTGTAATTGACACCAGATTTATAAACCGTCATCAGTTCTGCATTAGTTCCATTTTTGTTCAGATAAACAACCATGTTGAATCCCTCATGAATGCAGGTGTGACCCATGGAATACAGAGCTTGTTGGAAAACAAATTTCACAACTCCCATTTCAGTAACCTTGATGGCTCTACCATCATGAGATAAGGTTAGCATATAAGAGTCAGAAATAGAAACAAATTTAAAGGTTGGCTGATAATTTGTCTGATAGTGAACTGAGGTCATTATCTGTGCAGTCATGGCTACTGCTCCTGTATCATGAGATAACCAAAACAAGCTGAAAGGGCTTTGAAGATTATATATGTCTACATCTTTACTTTGGTTGCAGAACTGATTAGGGCTCTTCAAAAATATTGAAAGAGTTTGGCTTGGCTCTACTTCTGCAGCACCACTCACACTGGCGCTCTGAAAAACTTTGCCTTCTGGTTGTTCAATACGCGCTCCACTTAGTTCATACTCTTCCTCATTGTCCTTGAACTTTAAGGAAAGGTGGAGAAAATTTCTGCAGTTATGTTTCACGGCAAAGTTGAAATCAGCCCACATTAAGCCATGGTCTTTGAACACCAAGATTTCCCATATCGCATCCTTGTTTTTCCTTTAACTTCAGGTTAAACCCAGGGTAGATCTGGGATGAGGCAGATTTTGCCAAGGGTAAAGCTATGTCCACAGCCCACGTCTCAGACAGAATGGTTTCACTGGCTGTTAAAACAAACTGTATCTGTCACAAGGGAACAAGGTAAAACCACTTCTCCATCATCACACATGAGGCAGGCCTGGCATTCCTGCAGTTCTTTATTAAAGAAATATTCTTCTCCACACAGTCCCAGAACAGCCTCTCTTTCTGCCATTCCGAGACAGCAGAATCCTCCTATTCGCAAGAAATGATAATTCAGTTAGAAGCCTGATTTTATTTACTTGCAACAATTAAACCCTGTTTACTGAATGTTTGATGAAATTTACACTCATATAAGCAATCCCAAGTCAATGGATTCAATTCAAGAAGGGGCCAAACACCTTATTACAACATTGGAAATTTTCTCCAGTTTTATCCCCACCTTTCAATGATTGGTGTGTAATTTTTCTCCATTATGAATTGGGACATCTAAGAAAACTAGACTCATCTCAGGCAGCTGAAACAAAAAGAAATTCTCCCTGGGGAAAAAGCAAAACTTAGCCTGCACTCATTCATATGATACAGTCCTACCGAAAATGCACCATCACTTCATTGCCTGACTTGAGTCTTGCTTCCCCAAAGTGGGGCTACCCAGTTATAAATTTTAGCTAATAACCTGAATGAACCATCAAACACATTTGTATTTTGTATATGAATAAGGGCAAGTTTTCTTTAGCCAAACAAACCTGTTTTATTTGCTTTTCGATCAGAGGTGTTCCATTTCAATCAATTCAGATATAAACTTTCAAAATGTTAGGAATAATAGCTAACTTCCTCTAAAATTGCCAACTGTAATTTTTAATGCAACAAATGGGGGAAAAGTTTCCAGAAGATTGTTCTAGTCCTGCCGTAGGCATGAAAAACACCTGGGTAGCTTTAGGCCAGTCATTTTCTCTCAATCTAGCCCACCTCACAGGGTTGTTTTTGTGAAGCTATCCAGACTCATTTTAAAAATCTCAAAAGATGGAAAACCCACAACTTCCATAGGGAAATCATAGAATAAGATTATAATGAATCTATATTACATGCAGGTTATTTAACAGTTTCCATTAAAGCTAGAATTTGGCAGTACTTTGTGCCCATACACAAATTATTTTCCTAATCATATTTAATTATTTTGTTTTTCTGCACAGCTGACTCTGTTTAAGAAACACGATTAAGATGGACTTTAGTGCCACTGAAATCACCGAGACGAATCAGTCCTGACTATATGGAGTTCCACTGATTCCAATCAAACTAAAAGAAAACTAAAACACTGAATCTTTTAGATATATGTACTGTAAAAGAAGACTGTGAAACAAATAATATTTTTCTCACTCATTACCTGTGTGTTCAGGCATTTTATCCTTTTTCCACAGATACTTGGTGATTCAATGCATTCATTTCTATCCTGCAAGGAACAAAGACAAATTCATATTTAAATCAGCGATACCGGCATCTCTTACCGCTACACTGAGAAACTTCCAAAATGCTAGTTGTACATTCCAGGTTTGCTGGCCCTGAAGTCCAACCTATCTAACAAAATGAAATTCAATGGTGAAAAAAGTAAGGTTCTACATCTGGGCAAGAAAAACCAAATGTACAGGTATAGTATAGGGGGTACCTTGCTCAATACCTCTCCCTCTCAACTGTGAGAGGGATCTTGGAGTCCCAGTGGACAATCTCTTAAATATGAGCCACCGGTGTGCTGCAGCTGCCAAAAAAGCCAACACAGTGCTAGGCTGCATTCACAGAGGGATCACATGAAGTGTTAATACCACTTTATAACATCTTGGTAAGGCCACACTTGGAAATAATCAAGGAGAAAAGCAACCTAGAACTAAGGAGAAACTTCCTGACAGTTAGAACAATTAACCAGTGGAACAACCTGCCCCCAGAAGCTGTGAATGCTCCAACACTGGAAGTTTTTAAGAAGAGACTGGACAGCCATTTGTCTGAAATGGTATAGGATTTCCTGCCTGAGCAGGGGGTTGGACTAAATGACCTCCAAAGTCCCTTCCAACTATTGTTGTTGTTGTTGTTGTTGTTGTTGTTGTTGTTGTTGTTAGGAAAGAATCAGATTGGAAAAGTCTGTATTACATATAGTTAAATTAGTTCTGTACATGAACTAGCTTCCAAATAATTGTCGAAGGCAATCTGATGTAGAATGCATTGCAATAAGCCAGATGGAGGTGACCAATGTAAAAATGATCCTAATTAGGATCTCTCAGTTAAGAAATATGTACAATTAGTACACAAGACTTTCTATTCATAGCTGCCATCAGCTCTCCAGAACTTCCAGTTGTGCAGTAACTGTGCCACAGCAGCAATAACCCATTCTCAACCAAAGATGGGGAATCTTCAAATCCATGTTGCTCAAAATTCATACCCACTTCATTCTGCTAAGATTGAACCCAACTTGGTTCCTCCCCCTCAATTCCAGAACCTTGAGAGAATCTATTAAACAATTTATCCTTTACCTCCCCAATCTATCCTTTTCTTCTGAGCCCACATGTAGAGCAATACCAGAAGATGTTTAGATTTTATCACTTTTTAGAATCCCACAGTGACCCATAAGTCACATTATGTTGATTAATACCAGTTACTTACCAATGCTGTCAATTTTGCCAATGTCATCTGCTCAGAGAGCAGGTGCTTTTGAAAGTTGTGAAAATAGTAAGTAACCTATGTCTAAGATCATGATATACATGTCTATATACTTGTGTGATATGAATATAGGCCAAACTTGAGCGTTAATCCCGGAAAAGTTACTATTTAAATTTAGAACATAATAATAGCTCACCTGGCATATTCGATCTGCATTTGCAGAACATTCCAATAGCTGAAAAAAGCCAGCAGGGCACAAGGTGCATTTTTCTCAGTGTGATGGTACCTTCTGAAAATTGCAAAATTCATCACTTTCACAAAGACCACATTCCATCAAAGGTTCTCCAATAGCCATCATTTTTGCATCCATGTTTAGTTTGTGCCCAGAGTAGGACTTCTGGAGTGATTTCTGACTTCCTTTTGCAGGCTTTGAAGATTAGCTGCAAAGTAATGCTGGATGTCCTCTTGAAACCCTTAAATGACATTTGCTTCACTGTGTTAAAAAGCATACCATACTGAACTTTGATTAGATCCATTTGCTCATACATTTTTCTTTGTTGCATAATAATTTCCAGCTGCTGGATAACCAATGCATTCTGCTGCTCTGCAAGTTTTTGCTGTAAATCCACAATGACCACCTGCTGATTTTTTAGTTTTTCAACAAACTTTTCTTGGCCTTTTGTAAGTTGTAGCTGGAGTACAAGTGCATCCTCAGATGGAACTTCATTATTTCCTAACATACAAACAATCTGGCATTAAAACATGCACAGCTTCTCTCACTGGTTCTGTTATGTCCCGAGCTTTGCAAACGGGCTCGGGGCGTTTGCAGGCGGTCCCGGGCAGGTGCAAGCTGCCCGGGACCAGACAGGCTGTCGCCAGCGCCTGTGCGCATGCGCGGGTGGTGGCGCGCGAAAAGTAATACATTGACCCGGGAAAGGCCTATATAAGAGGCGAGGGACTCAACACTGGCGACGAAGGTGGGATACCTTACATCGACTGAAAAGGAAAAGGTGTAAGCTTACCCAAGTGAGTCCTGAGTGGCGGAACGGCGTTGACTCGGCAGCTACCCGCCAATCCAGTGCGCATTCGGGGGTAGGCTGGCTGATAGACCCGTCTCCTGAAGATGGCAAAAATTGGAAGGCTTTCGGAGTTCGATGTCTCACATCCAGAGAGGTGGGAGTCCTACGTAGCCAGGGTGGAAAACTACCTCAAGGTGAACCAAGTGAGGGAAGAGAGCTTGAAGGCTGCCACCCTGCTGTGTGTCTGCGGTCAAGACGCCTTCGAAATCGCGGAGAACCTTGCAGCACCTGTCCCATTAGAGTCTGTCAGCTACGCAGATCTAAAGAAGCTACTGAAGGAACACTTCCAGCCTAAGATGTCCGTCATCGCATGGCACCACACCTTCGAGCAGAGGGATCAACGATCCGGAGAATCGGCATTGAGGAAGGCCGCCAAGCACTGCGAGTTCAAGGACCTCGAAGAACGACTGAGGGACCGATTCGTGTGCGGGCTAAGGCATCGAGAGCTACAACAGAGGCTTTTCGCCAAAGAGGACTTGTCCTTCCAAGATGCCTTGAGAGAGGTCACCGCAGAAGAAGCAGCAGGCGGCGCCATCAAGAACATGCGGCCGATCAGGAACAGCCCAGATGTTGCATCCGTGCACCAAGAAGAAGTCCAAGGGAACTCCGAGGAGGATCCGGACGAGGAAGTCGACCGTCTTCACCCCACGAAAAAGGGAACCAGAAAGGAAGCTCTTCAGCTCCCCTCAAGTGCATCGGCTGTGGAGGTCGCCACAGGAGAACCGACTGCAAGTTCCGCTCCGCTATCTGCCGGGCGTGCGGAAAACAAGGACATATTGCAGCTGTGTGTCTGGGCCGACGAAAGGTACAACCTCAGGAAGAATTGCGCCTGAAAGGTACCAGGGTCCCCAGCCAGAATAGGGTGGGGTTTTGCGCTTCGCGAAGGAGCATCTTTAGGACAGGCACACACAAGCCCATTAAGAAAAAGCTGTCACTCAAGGTGAAGCTACAAGGGGTTCCATTAACTATGGAACTAGACACGGGGTCTGCACTTTCAATCATCTCCTTACATACATTTAGGAAGATTTGTTCCGGCAGTGGAACTCAGGCCAAGTTAAGGCCTTCTGACATTGTGCTAACAGACTTTCAGAATTCGAGAGTGTGTGTTAAGGGGGAGGCCACCCTTAACGTACAGTATAAGAATTTTGAAGGTCCACTAGACCTATTAGTAGTAGGGGGTGAACGAACGAGTCTCATAGGACTCGATTGGTTTGAGGCCTTGGGGATACACCTCACGGGGCTCAACAGCTTACAAACACTCGACCTGCAGGAAGTCTGCAAAGAATTTGCAGATGTTTTCAGCCCCCAGCTGGGCACATTCAAAGGACCCCCTGTGTCCTTAAAACTAGACCCCACTGTCACTCCCATTAGAATTAAAGCAAAAAGGGTCCCTTTTGCTTTAAAGAGTAAAATTGACACTGAGTTGGACAAACTGATCCAACAGGGAATTCTAGAACCTGTTGATTCCAGTCCTTGGGAGACCCCCATTGTCACGCCTCTAAAGGCAAATGGGGACATTCGCATTTGTGCTGATTACAAATGCACTCTGAATAAGGCATTGCAGCAACATGCGTATCCTGTTCCTGTGGTCAGTCATATCCTGGCCTCTCTCAAGGGGGGGGCGTGTTTTTGCAAAGCTTGACCTAGCTCAAGCGTATCAACAGCTACCTGTTGATGATGATGCTGCTATAGCTCAGACTATTGTGACCCACAGAGGGGCCTTTAAGGTAAAAAGGCTACAGTTCGGAGTGAATGTCGCTCCTGGGATTTTCCAAAGCGTAATGGAAAACACACTACGGGGTATACCGGGGGTTTGCCCCTACTTTGATGATGTCTTAATTGCAGGAGACTCCACACACATTCTAGCTGAAAGGCTAAGGGCTGTTCTGTTAAGATTCAGGAAAACAGGCCTCAAGCTTAAGAAGGACAAATGCAAAATAGGGGTGCCTTCTACCGAATTTTTGGGGTTCAAAATTGATGCTGCTGGGATTCACCCTGCTGAATCCAAACTAACTGCCATCTTAGAAGCACCTAGGCCAAAGTCTAAGGCCAAACTTCAGGCCTTTCTGGGCCTCCTGAATTTTTACAATTCTTTTCTTCCACATAAAGCTAGTGTAGCTGAGCCTCTTCACAGTCTATTAGATAAACAAGCAGTGTGGCAGTGGTCACAAACACATGAGGCTAGTTTCAATGAGGTCAAGGCCTTACTCACTTCTAACAGTGTACTTGCTCACTTCAATGAGTCCCTTCCTGTGTGCATCGCTTGTGATGCTTCTCCTTATGGGGTGGGTGCTGTACTGAGCCACCTCAGGGCTGATGGAACTCAGGTTCCTGTTGCATATTACTCCAGGACATTGTCTTCAGCTGAGTGCAACTATGCTCAAATAGACAGGGAGGCTTTAGCTGTTGTTGCTGGAATTAAAAAATTCCATGATTTTTTATATGGCAGGCATTTCACGGTCTTCACTGACCATAAGCCTCTGCTGGGACTGTTTACCACACGTAAGCAAACTCCCCAAATCATTTCACCTAGAATGCTCAGATGGTCTATTTTTTTGTCTGCATATGATTTTTCCTTACTTCACAAACCTGGGAAAGAAATGGGCCATGCTGATGGCCTCAGTAGATTGCCCCTGCCAGTAATAGAAGCTGACCCTGCGCCAGCTGTCAACATTCTATCCATCCAAGCCTTGCCAGAGTCCCCTCTGAACGCCAGGGATGTAGCCGCTGAATCGGGCACAGATCACACACTTTCACGTGTCCTTTCTTGGGTTTTGTCTGGATGGCCTGAGCACTGTCCTAGTCCTGGGTTTCAGAGTTTCTGGTCTAAAAGGAATGAGTTGTCCACCTCTCAGGGTTGTCTGCTTTGGGGAAGCAGAGTTGTCATCCCCACCTCAATGAGGACTAGGGTCTTAGGGTCCCTCCACGAGGGTCATCCTGGCATTGTTCGAATGAAGGCCCTTGTGCGCAGCCACTTGTGGTGGCCTGGCATAGACAAGGACATTGAGGCTAAGGTGCATGCATGCCACCTGTGCCAACGCTCTCGCCCCGAGATGCCCCAAGCTCCTGTGCATAGATGGGAGGAAACACAGTCCCCATGGTCTAGGGTGCACATTGACTACGCTGGGCCCTTTCAGGGCCAATTCTTCTTGGTCCTCGTTGATAGCCATTCAAAATGGCTTGAGGTTGTACCTGTCTCATCCACCACCACTGCAAAGACTATTCAGGTACTGAGGGGGATTTTTGCTGCACACGGGCTCCCAGATGTCATTGTGTCTGACAACGGCCCTCAATTTACTTCCTCCGAATTCCAAGCTTTCTTGCAGGCTAACATGATTCGTCATGCCACTTCTGCACCCTTCCACCCGTCCACCAACAGTATGGCTGAACGCATGGTTCACATCACCAAGGACGCCTTGAAGAAACTCACCTATGGGGACTGGCATCACAAGTTGGCTGACTTTCTCCTTTCTTATCGCACCACACCGTCCACTTCTACAGGAAGAAGCCCAGCTGAACTTCACTGGGGGCGCAAACTGACTACGAAGCTTGACCGGTTGCATCCGGACAGACTGCCTTTATCTACCTCATACCCTAGGGCACCTAGACAACTATTTGTGGGTGCCCCGGTTTAGACTCGTAATTACGGGCCTGGTCATACATGGGTCCCCGCTTCTATTTCCAGGGTCACAGGTCCTCTGTCCTACGAGGTCTCCCTGGACAATGGTCGTGTCCTGCGTCGGCACATTGACCAACTCCGCCCTAGGCAGGACCTTCCAGCTGAGACTCCTGGGTCTTTTCCAGGGGGGAGGGGGACCCCTTTGAGCAAAGGGAAGGGCACGAGCTGCTGCCCATTACCAATGATGGAGCCACAAACGGCCCATTCCAAGATTCCGCGAGTGCTCCAAACAGGAATTCTAGGAGCTTATCCAACCACCAGGCATTCACGCCTACTCCAGCCAGGGAGTCACCCCCGGGGCACAATCACTATTCACCTGCACCACACAGTACTCCAGTCAGGGAGGATACCTGGGAGCATCCCAATAAATCATACCCCGCAAGAGAGCTGGCACATAATCCCCAGAGTTGGCCTGACCTTACCCCTAGTCCTACAAGGGGGCAAACATACAGGGAGATGGTCGAGGAACCAAGTCCCGACTACAACACCTCTAGCCCAAATCAGGGAGTAACTGAGTTTTGGGAAGGCACAGAAACCCACACAAGCCCGGACACAGAACGGGATTCAGGGGATGGACAGCCTCCTGACAGGTCTTGGACGGACCTAGGAGGTTCTACAGAGACGCCCAACAGTGGCTATCATTTAGAAGGGCCAGAGAGCCTACAGCTAGGCGGGTCAACCAGGTCACAAAGTGACAGAAGCCCTGGCCTGACGAGCCCGGTGGGCAAGCAAGCAGGCCAGGCATTGGGGCACAGTCCTTGGAAGGCACCAAGGCATGATAAGGGGAACAGGCACACGTCACCCCTCAGTCAGGGGACACCTGCCAGAAACCCAGAGCTTAGGAGGTCACAGAGAGCAAGGAAATCTCCTAAGTACTTAGAGGATTACATAACATTGCTGTCTAAACAGAGCCAGTAGAAGGGTAGGAACACTGGGGAGTAGAGCACTGCATCAAGAAAATGGGTTGCATGTTGGTAGTAGTTTTAGCCCGGGGGAAAGGGGTGTTATGTCCCGAGCTTTGCAAACGGGCTCGGGGCGTTTGCAGGTGGTCCCGGGCAGGTGCAAGGTGCCCGGGACCAGACAGGCTGTCGCCAGCGCCTGTGTGCATGCGTGGGTGCTGGCGCGCGAAAAGTAACACATTGACCCGGGAAAGGCCTATATAAGAGGCCGGGAGTTTTGGGCGTTGCCGGAGCATTCGATCTGTAAGCTAAATGAAGAATAAAGCAAATCTGAGAACTACAACTGCTTCTCGTGTCTTGCCATTTCGCGAGGGACTCAACAGGTTCAATTTACCATAATGCCTTCAATCTTCTTGTAAAATATTCTAATTTGGCCTTTTCATCCCAAAATTCCCATAGTAGGCTGGTGTAACAAATTCAGATGTTGGCATATCTTAACATTGCTGCTGTACTAGGTAATATTCCAGCATGTGGGGAGCTCATTAAGTCTACATAATGTTTGCTAAGAGTCTTTTCAAACTCAGAGGTAGCTCTGTCCAGCCTCACTGGCCTATTTTCAAGGAATTAACTCTATTGTATCACCACAATTATAAATAGTCCTTGATTTATAACCATTTGCTTAGCAACCGTTCAAAGTTACAACAGCACTGAAAAAAAATGACTTACCGTCCTCCCACTTACAACCATTGCAACATCCCCATGATTACATGATCAAAATTTGGGCAGTTGGCAACTGGCATCTATGTATGAATGTTAAAACATTCCAGATTTGCAGTGTCCTAGAGTTATGTGATTGCCACTTGGGACTTTTCCAGCTGGCTTCCTACAAAGACAATGGGGTAAATTGGATTCACTTAGCAGCTCTGTAATTTGCTTAATAATTGTAGTAAAAATGATCATACAATTGGAAGTGACTCAACGCTATATTGCTTAGCAACAGACATTTTGGTGCCAGTTGTGGTTGTAAGTCAAGAGTTACCTACAACTGGATCATGTGATTGAAGGATAGTCTTAGCAAATCAAACAGGTATTCTTTAGAGATGTTAGATTAAGATTAGCCACACGGGCTGGAAATTCTAATCTTAATCTATAGTTGCTGGATTTCAGGTGCAAGAATTGGGATGATCAAAACATGGCACCAGAATTTGCTTTATTTCTTTGTTATCATCTAGTGACCCTTCATATTTTGTAGCACAGATTTATAACTTTGAGCCTATCTAAAGGTGTCAGATTATAGGAAGTTTTTGCTCAATTAGGCTAACATTAACAGGGAGAGGAAACTGGAATGAATATGTTGCTGCAAAAAAAAGCTACCAGGTTGGCTTGGGGGGCCAAGCTTATTAAACTTACAGGGTATAACATAAAAACAAAAAAAGGAATGATATTTCTTTCTGTTTACCATCCCCATTACTGATGTAACTGGTTTGGAAGAAGTTGGTCTGTCATTCAATTAGCCCAAGAAATACTAATTCTCATCTTCAAATTTTTGCACAAAGAAAAAGTTATTTATATTTTATTTTTAAAGATTTTTTTTGTAGGAGTGGCAGAATCTAGGGGTGGAGATAAAATAGGAATCAGCCTCGAGTCTCTGTGTAGTTACAAATGGACTTAGTCCAGGGGTGGGCAACCTTGGCTCTTTTATGACTCATGGACTTCAACTCCCAGAATGCTGGCTCAGGAATTCTGGGCGTTGAAGTCCACGAGTCATAAAAGAGCCAAGGTTGCCTACCCCCTAACTTAGTCCAACTCTTCTTGTATTCCACTGAACTTTATCCAGCACCAAAATAGCGCTAATCATTAGTTGACTAGATTCCTGTTCATAGGCATGAGTAGTAATATGTCAGTTTAACTGGAGCTTCATGGGTGATCCAAGTCTTTCGTGCCTGACAATTTTTAATAGTATTAATACCACTCTTCAATGCCTTGGTAAGGCCACACTTGGAATACTGCATCCAGTTTTGGTCACCACGATGCAAAAAAGATGTTGAGACTCTAGAAAGAGTACAGAGAAGAGCAACAAAGATGATTAGGGGACTGGAGGCTAAAACATATAAGGAACGGTTGCGAGAATTGGGTATGTCTAGTTTAACGAAGAGAAGGACAAGGGGGGACATGATAGCAGTATTCCAATATCTCAGGGGCTGCCATAAAGAAGAGGGAATTAAGCTATTTTCCAAAGCACCTGAAGGCAGGACAAGAAGCAACGGTTGGAAACTAATCAAGGAGAGAAGCAACCTAGAACTAAGGAGAAACTTCCTGACAGTGAGAACAATTAATCAGTGGAACAGCCTGCCTCCAGAAGCAGTAAATGCTCCAACACTGGAAGTTTTTAAGAAGAGACTGGACAGCCACTTCTCCGAAATGGTGTAGGGTTTCCTGCCCGAGCAGGGGGTTGGACTAGATGACCTCCAAGGTCCCTTCCAACTTTACTAATATGAATATGAATATGAATAATGTAAAAATGCTGAAACCGAATGTTTCTTATGGCTACAGTATATCTGGATCTTTTTCACTGAACATATCTTTTTGTGACCAGAACTGGTACTTAAAGTTATCCATTGTACAATGATATGCTGCAGCCAATCAGTCCTAGTTTGCTAAATGGATCAATGCTAGTTGCCAACACTTACCTGGTTTAACATCACAGATGAGTTGAACACCCAGAGCAGCTCCACCAAGTTCTGAAGCTGTGTAGGCAAGCTCTTCCCCAATGAATTGTGCTGCTTTCTCAGTTGCTCTGACCATGGTAGATTCAAGGCAGCCTTCCCCTTGATTTGGGGGGCAGGGGAAGATTTGGCTAGCAGGTCTAGGCTTCTGGCAAATGTGCAAGGGTAGCCAACAATCAATGCCTTTGCAGTCCTGCGTGGTGCTATTGAGAATTCTGCTGATACAGTCCCTTCCTCCAGAGCATATTGCCTGTGTACCTCTGCTGGTCACAGCTAAGATCCCCAAGATGCTACCTATAGAAGACTGCTGTGGTTGTTGCGTGCTGGGTGACTGATCTTGGCCAGTTATAGTAGACTGAACAAAAGTATAAGATGAGCGATTTGACCTGCTGAAGCAGTGAGCACCATGGCACTGCTGTCTGCTGGATGGTAATCCACCATTGGTATTCCTGCCACATGGGGGAATTCTGCAGAGTTTTCTTTCTCCAGCTAGGAGCCACAGGCAGATTCCAAGCCAACAGCAACAAGTCCAAATTGGCTGCTTCAACTGCATGTCACATCTACAGAAAAGAAGATCTCGGTAATCAGTTGGAAAAAAAAAACCCTCACTGTTCAAATGAGTGTCCTTTACCTCTACCTTAACAGTAGTTTTATGGAATTAATACATCAAAGGAAAGCAGTCAATAATTATTTTTATCCCAGTAAATGAATGAATAAATAAAATATGCATAATAATTATGCTTGCTGGGGAAGCAAATGTGATTAACTCTTTGACTACTGATAAAGAGTGCTTCCTATTGAGGGAAAAAATAACATGCATAATATTAAATGACACCAAAGAAAATAACAAAGCATCAAATGGCATGCATGCTATTACTGTTAATAAAAAGAAGATATAAATATATGGATCAATGAAAGTTGATTTGGAGTTGCCTGCAATTGCTTGCAGCTGTCACCGCATATCTACAGTTGTTAAGTTGCACCACAGTTACAGAGGGTTGCAGATGGGTAGATGCAAACACCTCCAGAATCCCAACTAGCAGTTGTGTGGAGGTGTGCACCCCACCACCTGCTGGGAGGTGGGAGAAGGGAAGGCACATTCAATGGGAAATATTAAACTTCACTGACGTATACAATCACCCCTGAATGACAGCCACATATGTTCCGTGTAGCACACTGCAGCAGAAGTCTACTACAGCCAAATAAGCTTTCAAAAATAAAATCTTATATTCAGAATGCAGAAGTTTAATTACTTTACATTAAGGTCAATGAATTTGGTATCCACTAAATGAGAAAGGCAGGGCTAGATGAATCAAAAGTTGGAATTAAGATTGCCGGGAGAAATATCAACAACCTAAGATATGCAGATGATACCACTCTAAGGGCAGAAAGTGAAGAGGAACTAAAGAGCCTCTTGATGCGGGTGAAGAAAGAGAGTGCAAAAGTAGGCTTGAAACTCAACATTAAGAAAACCAAAATCATGGCATCCAGCCCTCTCAATTCCTGGCAAATAGATGGGGAAGAAATGGAGGTAGTGACAGTTTTTATTTTTCTGGGCTCAAAGATCACCTCAGATGGGGACTGCAGCCAAGAAATTAAAAGACGCTTGCTCCTTGGAAGGAAAGCTATGGCAAATCTAGACAGTATACTAAAAAGCAGAGACATCACCCTGCCAACAAAAGTGCGTATAGTCCAGGCCATGGTTTTCCCAGTTGCAATATATGGCTGTGAAAGTTGGACCATAAGAAAGGCTGAGCGCAAAAGAATTGAGGCCTTTGAACTATGGTGCTGGAGAAGACTCCTGCGAGTCCCTTGGACTGCAAGGTGTTCAAACCGGTCAGTCCTAGAAGAGATCAACCCCGACTGCTCTTTAGAAGGCCAGATCCTGAAGTTGAAACTCAAGTACTTTGGCCACCTAATGAGAAGGAAGGATTCACTGGAAAAGAACCTGATGCTGGGAAAGATTGAGGGCAATAGAAGAAGGGGACGACAGAGAATGAGATGGCTGGATGGAGTGACTGAAGCAGTAGGTGTGAATTTAAATGGATTCCAGAAGATGGTAGAGAACAGGAAGACCTGGAGGAACGTTGTCCATGAGGTCGTGATGGGTCGGACACGACATCGCAATTAACAACAACAAATGTATTGGGAAATAGCTCCAGATCCCTTTTACTGGCCTTGCTACCCAAGTCTAATACAAGCTGAAATCCAAACATCCGGGAGATAGCAGATTCCTCATTTTGTTTGATTTCCTTGCTCCAGGTTATGATTTTGAGATAAATGCAAGTAATAGAAAGTTAACTCCACAAATAGATAGTTTGATGCTACTGCTCTCAGCAATTTCTTGCTTTTTGTTACAAAGACACTCAAGCAACAATTCCTAAAATTTGGTGTTGAATCTAAGGTGAGACAGAAAGTAAGTGGGGAAAGTAATGAAACGACATGGGATTTTAGATTTGGATTACATATACAGATAGTCCTTGATTTACAACCATTGTTTAGTGACCATTCAGTGATTTACAACCAGTCCTCGCACTTATAGCCATCAGCATCCCCAAAGTCACAGGATCAAAACATAGGCAGCTGGCAGCTGGCATGTATTTACAACCATTGCAGCATCCTAGGGTCATGTGATCCCCATTTGCAATCTTCCCAAATAAATTTGAACAAGCAAAGTCAGGGAGAAGACAGATTCGCTTCACAGTCGCATGATTCATTTAACAACTGCAGTTATTGGCTTAACAAATGTGGGAAACGAGATCATAAAATTGGGTGAGACTCACTTTGTCTGTGGAGATTCTCAATCTCACTTGTTAACCAACTTGCTTAGCAATGAAAATTCTGGTTCCCATGCGGTCATAAATCAAGGACTACCTGTATAATATATACTTCTAAACTGTAACACTTATGTGCATGGTGAAAATGCAAACATTTTTTTAAAAAAGCAAACAAGACTTCTCGAGCAAACTGTTCCTTCATTCTAGAGTTGATTTCAACAGGCTTTACTTCTACTTTATAGATAAAGAATCCTTTGCCTACCGGGTATTTTTTATATGCATTGGGTATGCAACTCTCAAGATTTCTAGCCTGTATCAGAATTTTGGAGATTGCCAAGTGGAGTAACTCTAAATTCAGGTGTTGGAGTTAAATAAAAGCACACGACACACCCAACTTGATTTACTAGCAATTTTTATTTTATTTTTCCTATCCCTTGCTCTAAATAAGATTAATGTCAGCTATTTTTAATGGGATAATTTCTAGATGCCCAACTTAATAAAATAATACTGGTTTTCCATTATTCTTATTTCTAACCTCTTATTGGATTCACTCACATTTCTTGAAAGATACACAAAGAAAGACTGAGATTGATAATTCTTCCCCCCCCCCAGCATAAATAATCAAAGATTCCTCTACTCGTGTGGAGTCCCTATTCCCAAACGGAGAACCCAGATTGTTTTTTCCTCTTTCTCTTCACAATACTACCTCCACTCTTTGGAAACATTGCCAAAATCCTCCTTAAATATGATCCAGTGAACTTTTTAAAGCATGCAGGGAAAGGGGAAAGAGGGTGGGGGGAAAGGAAATAAAGTTCAGAATACAGTAATCTTAATCAAGTGACCTGAGCGGCTTACCTAAAAAAAACAAGGCGCAGATGAAGGGGGAAGAAAACAAAAGAGCAGAAAAAAAACATTTTCTCAGTTCCTGGACGAAGTGAATCAATGATCGAGAAGGGGCCTCGGGGCAGGGAAGTAGTCCTTTCTTCTCCCTCCTTCTTCGGGACCCTGGAAGGAACGGCAAAGTGTAAGGTTTCTGAAGACATCCTTCACTTCAATTCCTTTAAGCACCTCCCTTAAGCTCCCTGGATGCCCGACTATTGCAGGATTCCTCCCAGGCTGGAAGAGTTGGCTCCCCCCATGAAGGAGGAGGAGCAGGAGCAGGAGCGCCCCGCAACACTCCTGGCTGGAGAATTGCAGATCTCCATTTCAAGGGGAGGGTGCAGAGGTGCTGAAGGCCAAAGGCTGCTATCCGCTCTCAGGCCAACCAGAACGAAAGCCAATCACTTTTGCCACTATATTCTCTCTCTTCCACCACCGCAACCCCAACATACCAATACACAGAGAGACACACAACTCCCCCATGCCCCACTGGTTAACTTAATCCTGGTGGGGGGCCAAGTCTTTTTTAAACCAGGAGCGAGAAGCAAACATTCAAGAATTCGTTCACCCTTCATAGTTGCGAGAAGAATGTGGCTCGGAAGAGAAGGCCCCGCGCATAAAAAGACTCAGAACAAGATCACCTGGAGAATGAGTGCCTGAAGTCTGCCTAGAGCAGGGGTCTTCAAACTTGGCCCTTTTGTGACTTGTGGACTTCAACTCCCAAAATTTCTCAGCCAGCATGCCTGGCTGAGGAATTCTGGGAATTGAAGTCCACAAGTCACAAAAGGGCCAGGTTTGAAGACCCCTGGTCTAGATCAGTGTTTGTGAACTTCGGCCGCTCTGAGATGAGCGAACTTTTATTCCCAGCCACCTTGGGGAACTCTAGGAGTTGAAATCCACACATCTTAAGAGCAGCCAAGGTTGACAAACATTTGCCTAGAGCAGGGTTCCTCAACCTTGGCAACTTTAAGACTTGTGGACTTCAACTCCCAGACTTCCAAAGCTGGCTGAGGAATTCTGGGAGTTGAAGTCCACAAGTCTTAAATTTGCCAAGGTTGAGGACCCCTGGCTTAGAATGTTATCCCTGCTAGGGATCTATATCAAAACTGTCTTCAGGCAAAACCTATACACTGGTAAAGATCTGGTAGATCTCAAGTTGGATAGGATAAAGAATTTGTGGCTTTACCTGATCTGTTTGAGTTTGGTTATGAAATGGTTCTGTATGGTTATGGGAATATCAGAAAATGGGCTAATTCATTCTCACATTCTGAGGAAGTCATTGTGGTATGTGCCCCAGCTGAATACTGCAACACAGAAGCTCTAGAAATGACAAATCACCGTAACACACATATCTGGAAATTAAATAATCACCCAATTATGCAAGTCAAATTTAAATGCTGACACACTCTGTGAGTTTATTTATTTGTATCTTATTTTTATTGTTATAAATAATTCAAGGCAGTGAACATATCAAACACACCTTCCTCCTATTTTAGCTTATTTTATTTTGCTTATTCCACACATAATTAAATATTCTGATCACTATTTAAATCTCCTACTATCCGATTCAAATGTCTGTCTTGTAATATGTAAGATGCACAGCAGCCTGACCAACAAACCTGCTGACCTAGGTAATCAATATTAATTTTAGGTATCCAGGTTTTTATGTATCCAAGATCCAATTTGGAGTAGCATGTAAACATCAGGCTAGAAACCAGGAGATTATGAGTTCTAATTCTTCCTAAAACACAAAGTCATCCCCTCTCAGCCCTAGGAAGAAGACAGCGACAAACCACCGCTGAAATCTTGCCAAAAAAACACTAGGACTAGTCCAGACAGTCCCCAGAAGTCAAAACTGAGTCAAAGTTTTTATGGACTAGTCATTGACTACAAAATTTATGTTCTCATTTGTAAACAAAGCAAGAATCCTGCAAGATCTCAGCCATAATTATTTATTTTTAAATTTACTGCATTTCTACTAACAGTAGGTTATCTGTACCCCAACTACTCGGTGCTGAGTAAAACAATATATCTTTATTTATCTCATCTTGCTTCCATTTGCTTACTTCACATCTTTTTGTTTTATTTAAACAGGCTAAATTAAATCCATATTCAATTCAGAAATGAAATGCACCTTTAGAAAAACTGGGAGCTAAGCCAAAACTCTGCAATTCATGTGGAGTCAATGCATTTTATTTCATCAAGGAATGAAAAGTCCTACCTAAAAAAGTTAATTCACGCACTTAAAATATAGATTAATTATTTTAAAATTGTCTTTTGAACACAGGAGATTCATCTGAGTTTTAAACAATGAAAGAAACCAGAATTCTAATAGCTGTTGTATTTGACTTTCTGAGCTAGATCCCTGTTTTAAAAATTAGCACTAAGTTCCTGCTATTTTTGACACTAGATAAGCACAAATGTATGTCTTAGCTCTAAAAAAGCATAGCATTGTTTCAAAACTCCTAAATCCTAACTGCAGCAGAAAACATTAAAACTTCAGTTTTGCCTGCATAGGACACCTACATAAAATTTTGGTCAGGGGATGGGTGTGTCTATGCAAATAAGATCTGCATTAAAGCACTATTAATACTACCTTCATCATTTTCCAATGAATGAAAAAAGAACAGAAAAAGAAAAAGAGTTTAAGTATTACATTACTATAATAACTTGGATGTTATTTCCTTAATATATGCAGATATATATATATATATATATATATATATATATATATATATATATATACCCAGATTGTTGGGGGCAATGTAATATATATATATATACATTGCTTACTGGTGTACACCGCTTAGAGAGTGCTTGCACTTAAAGCGGTATATAAGTCTCATAAATAAATAAATAAATAAATAAATAAATAAATAAATAAATAAATAAATAAATAAATAAATACTAATCAAACATCTTGATGGGCTATTCTGATAAATGCTACAGTGTTTATATATTGCAGTGAGTTAATAGAAGCTTCCTATTAATGTTCCTGATGATGGTATTTTTCTCCTTCCATTTTCAAACTAATGGAATATTGGAAATAAATTATCTATGTACATTTGTATTTCATTCATTTTGGATGGCACCTACTCCAATATACTCAGGCAGCATTTAAATTGAAAATGGACTCAAGATAACTGCAAAGCAAAACAAGACTAAATTTGATATGGCAGCAGAGGAGCAGCATCTCCTTAAAGCTGGTTATAGAAAGCATGAAAATTGAAGGTACAACAACATCAACAGCTCATCGATTAAATATATAGTCCTGAAGGAGACTTCTTGAACTAAATCCAAAAAGACCACCTACAACATAACAACTTTTGCATGACCATCCAAACACTGTGATTTTGCCCAAGTTTATTGTGATTCCTGGCAATAGATGATTAAAATGCTCATTGATGCTCTGAGTGTATGTGCATCTGTGTGGAGAGGATGGGAGAGGGAGGGAGAGGGAGGGAGCAGTAACAAGGGTTAGAAATTGTGGAGGTAAGTAGAGGGACATCTAACACCAAGCCATATTTATCTTCTTATGTGCATTTTTTATAACTATGTTTGGTGACAACAGGACATTTTGTTTTCCATGGTAGAGGAGTTGCATTTATGCAACAGGGCTCACTCAGCAGCTACCAAGGGAGAAGCAACTCAGTTGTAGATTTTATGTATTCTAAGTGCCTAGTTAAACAGGTTTAGACATCTACCCAGATTTGCAAATGTCTCCTGGGGGCTTACAGATCCTGCCATTTTTTCAAAATCAATTTTTTGAGGGAAAAGTCAATAGCTCAGCTGACCTACCACCAACAATAGGGCTAGGCTAGGGGATCTTTATTCCTTTTATCCATGTTTAACCTCACGTTTGGCCAAGGAGAAGGCCTTGGCCACACGAAAAGTGACTTGAAACAAAGATCCTAAAATTGAAAGGACACTCTAGGAAATTATCTCTGTGCCACTAGCTCACAGGTCGGCAACCTGCGGCTCCAGAGCCGCATGCGGCTCTTTGAGCCTTCCCCTGTGGCTCCCAGACTCCTCTGCCTTTGCAGAGAGAAACAGAGACAGAGAGAGGCAATTGTGCTTCTCTCTCTCTCCCTCTCCCTCTCCCTCACTCTCTCTCTCTCTCTCTCTCTCTCTCTGTGTGTGTGTGTGTGTGTGTGTGTGTGTGTGTGTGTGTGTCTGCGTGTCTGTGTCTGTGTGTAAAAGAGAGTGCACTCACAGTGTTCTACAATGAGCTGAAAAGCTTACTGGGCGGAGCTCCTCCCTTTGCTGCATCTCTGCAGGAAGCAGGAAGCAGGAAGGGCAGGAGAGAGCTAGCTAGCCCAGTTAGGCTGACTCAGGAATTCTAGGAGCTGAAGTCCATGAGTCATAAAAGAGACGAGGTTGCCTACCTCTGAGCTTCTTGGAGAACAGCTTGAAGCTTGCCAGGTGAGCAGCAGTAGGAGAGGGGGGGGGGGAGAAAGAGAGAGAGAGAAAGAGAGAGGGGGGGAAGAGAGAGAGAGAGAGGAGTGGCAGACCAAGGGCGGATAGAGAGGGAGGAAGGGACAGAGACAGAGAGAGAGACCCTTTTGACATCTAAAATGAAGATAACACTGCATATATCCTTTTTTTACCTGTATGTGTATGTGTGTTTGTGTATGTATGTATGTATGTGTATGTATATGTATGTGTATATATATATATATATATATATATATATATATATATATATATATATATATATATGTATATATACACACACATACATATACATATACACATATACCTATACACACACACACACACACACACCTATAATAAGGTAAAAAAGGATATATGCAGTGTTATCTTCATTTTAGATATCAAAAGGGTTTTGCGGCTCCCAGTGTTTTGTTTTTGGTGGGAAACGGGTCCAAGTGGCTCTTTGAGTGTTTTGGGTTGCCTTCCCCTGAACTAGCTGGAAGAGAGAGATACTGTAGATCAGGGGTCCTCAACCTTGGCAACTTTAAGACTTGTGGACTTCAACTCCCAGAATTCCTCAGCCAGCTTTTTTTTTTCAATTCTGAGAATTGAAGTCCACAAGTCTTAAAGTTGCCAAGGTTGAGGACCCCTGCTGTAGATGTTTTGCCAATATTTGTCTGACAAAGTTGATTGAGGGATCAAATGTCTTTGGTAATACTAATGCTCTCTAAACCCAGTGCTGATTGGATAGAACTGTTTGAACGACATATTATATATCTCCCTCTTTGCTCAAGCAAAGGAAGCCACTATGTATTGCTGTTTTAAACATTAATGCCTCATTCATTGCGCCAAGTCAACAAACTAAATTCCCTCATCCCCCCCAATCCCCTCTTGTTCAAATAATTGGCTTTTTCACATTTTTGTCCTAAATACAAAGATAGTTGTTACCACATTTTAATGATACCATTTGTATTATTTTATTTTACCTTTCAATATTTCAATTTTTATTCCTAAAAGCCATTTCACAATGTAACATAAACAGATGTCTTATGTAGGAATACAGAAAATGCTTGCTGAGTTTTTGTTTTTTTCTAGTAGATATTTCATAATTTTAGAGAGCAGAGGAAATAGGTTTCTTTCTCACTTTATTATTAATTAAGGTGACCAACTTTGTTACAATGAAAAGGAGGACACAAATAAATCGAAGAAAAAAATATCGTAAATAAAAGAAACATTTTATTCATTGCAACAATAATACAGAATACATTATAATATGATAAATGCATAATAAAAAACATTTGTAACAATAACATTTTATATTGTAATTATGCTTACATGCCACACCCCTGCCCGCAGCCGCCCCGCCAGCACTACTGCCCTGCCATGTAGAGCGGGCCCTGCAGCTCCCAAAGCATCAGCTGCGCCGGCTCTGCTCCCAGGGGGCAGCCCGCCATCGACACATCCTGCCTGCAGCTGCCCCGCCAGCACCACCGCCTATCCTGCGCAGCCCCATGTAGAGCAGGCCTCGCAGCTCCCACAGCAGGGGGGCAGCCGGCAACCGCCTCTCACACCCCCACCCACAGCAGCCCCACCGCCCGCAGCCATCATTGTCCTAGCAGGGCCGAAGATCAAGAGAAAGTTATTGTGGCGTCGCCCCTCCTGTCTCCTCCAGGTATCTTCAGGACTAACTAGGAGATGGTGTAGTTGGGTAGCAGGGAGGGGTGCAAAGTTCCTGCCAATTCGCCTTCGCTACAGACAACTTATATGTGCAAAGTTTGCCAGCCGGGTGTTTTGGTGCGCTTAGCAGCAATTCCTATTGGCTTTCATGCACAGCTCATGCAAAAAAAAAAAATCAAAAAAAGGTGCTGGAATGCCGTTCTGTGCGTTCTATGAGAAAAAAAAAGCCCTGCAGATTAGTCTTCAAATATCGAAAAGGAGGACATGAAGGAGGACACTTTTTGAGGGAGGACAGAACTCACAAAAGGAAGACTGTCCTCCCTAAAGGAGGAGGGTTGGTCTCCTTATATTAATGGTTGAGGACATATTAAGATATATCTTGAGGCTGCCTGTAAGCAAAACCCTTTTCTGGAGTTCCTTAAGCAAAAGACTAAGAAACATCACGAAACAATTATGCCAACAGTGAAAAAGGGCATTTGATTACCAGCCAGTAAGTTTAATTTTGAACTGTGACTAAAATTTCAATTAACTCAGCTTTTACTGAGAGAGATGTTCAGCTGAGGAAAGCATAAAAAGATTGGTCATCTTAGTATTAATCAATGTGGAAGAGAGAATCAGGGAAATAAAAAGTGATTAAGTCATTCTAGGTTTCTTAACTTTAGAGGAATTCAAACCTGAGTCTGGTTGGCCATGTATTGTGAACTTCCAAAAGGCAGTTATTAATAAATTCAAAGGAATTGCAAACATGATTCAAAGGATAAATTAGTAAAATAATTAAAAAATGGCTGGGTGTTCCTAAAAGCACAATTGTAAACAAGAAGAAAAACAATTGGAGGATATTCAAAGGAGCTAAATTGGTATAAAACACACCTAGTGAAGATCAGAAAATAAGGGAGGTATGTAGAAAGTGGAAAGAGAGAAAATTATTAAAGAAGATGAAGCTCAGAACTGTTGCATACTTTGCCTTGCAGAATAAAAACAGATTATGCTTCTTGAGTTATTATTAAACTTTCCTATTGGTAAGGCCTTTCTTTTGAATGCTAAAAAAGAAGCTAGTCTTTTTCCCCTCTGTAGTACAGGAGACAAAATAAAGTGTCTGAATGCATCTAAATGTGCACCAAATGTCCTCAACTTACAGCCATTCATTTAGTGACTGTTTGAAGTTACAGTGGGACTGAATAAAGTGACTAATGACCATTTTTCACACTTATGATCATCGCAGCATCCCCACGGCCATGTAATCAAAATTCAGGCACTTGGCAACTGGCATGTATTTATGACGATTGCAGTGCCTTGGGGTCATGTAATCATTGTTTGTAGCCTTCCTAGCAGCTTTCAACAAGCAAACAGATTTGCTTAACAATTCACTTAACAACTGCAATGGTTTGCTTAGCAACTGTGGCAAAAAAGATTGTAAAATGGGACAAAACTCATTTAATAACTGCCTTACTTAGCAACAGAAATTTTGGACTCAATTGTGGTTGTATGTCAAGGCTACGTGAATTAACTCTTATGCCTAACACTTCATCATTGGCCAAAAAGGAGTGCTCAATTATTTGATCCAATTAATCTAAATTAAGTTCTTACAACATGTGTGACTTTCTTCAATATGGAAAGGCAACAACATAAAAAAACTTTCTTTAAATTCGAGTCCTCTTGTATATTTTCCCAAATAATTATGTATTCCTTGGGTATGGGATATAGATATGGAGAAAATATAGCTGAAAGTAAATTTGTGAAAATGACTTGGAAAAAGTGCTTTGGATATCATTTCTTTGATTAAAGCATCCTATTTCAAGTTTCTGCATGGGCCATTTTTTTCAGGCTCTTTAAGATGCCTCAAAAAAGTAATGGCTATTTTAATTAGTAGCAGAGAGATGTTCTTCATTCTGGCATAAGGACAAAAGGCCCACATTCAAATAATTTTTGAAGAAGGTAAAGCAATAATACTGAAATCATTGTTACATTTTTATGTCATTAGTGTTTTAGGATGAACATTTCTTTTAACACATATTATTAACTGCTTTTTAATCCTATTGAAGTCAAGTCAAGTTCTGAGAAATAATAAAAAGAAATGGGATAGAAGGGTAATTATACAAAATATTTAGGACAATCCAAAATTCTGAAAAGTATCTGAATTGATGATGCAGAGCTTGAAAAGATCTGTGTTCTTAGCTTAAAGATAATTTCTCTTCTGCCCACTGTCTCATTACGTTAGTCATGAAATACAGCAGCCAAGCAAGAACAGACTTATTAAAACAAATATGTTCATCTAGCATATTTCTAGTAAGCTCAGCATTTTAAAAAATGTGTAATATCAACCATCAGTTTCTTGGCTCAGCAAAGCTCCTTGGCATTAAAATGATGTAGAAAACAGTCTCTTGGTTTAGGATGAAAAACAAGTTTCAGATCTCTGCGCAGCCCTGAGTGTTATTTGATGCACTTTGTGCAAATCACTTCTCTCAATCAAAATTTGCATGTTTATTTAAGTCTCAATTTGGGAGAGCTTATCCACATGTAAAATCTGCATAAGAGAACAAGCTAAGTGATCTCATAATGTGATTGTGAGAATAAATGAGATAAAATGTGCTGTACTTAAAATTCTAAGGAAAATATTACATATCATAAGTGTTATCATACTGTTAGAAGTAAAGTCTTCATCCTGGTTCATCCAAGCCGGGAATAAATAAGCAAACATGGCGACTGCTTTGGGAAGAAGGTTACAGTTTATTGCAGAAAGATGGTTCTTCAGGAAAGTGCAGAGGAGAGAAGGGGCTGAGTAGGTTTTTATATCCCCTCCAGCCTTTTGTTTGGAATAGTTTCCTGTTCCTGTGACATGAACTTTGAGGCTGTTTCTGAGTGTTTGTCTAGGCCTTGATATCTGTGATTTAATTCTATTATCATATCCTGCTTCTCAGGTGATGGGGCTAATGACTCCTAGAGTTTGGGTGGGGTATGTAGATCTTCTCTTTGTCTTCTTGATTGCTCTGGTTCCAACTTTCTGATGGTTTTACATCTGCATTTGTATGGGGCTAAAGTCTTGCTTGGGGCAGAGAGATAGATTTGGGGCCAGGTTTGGTTTTAAAAAATCCTTTTGAGGAAAAATATATTTTTCTGCCTTTTTAATATTTCCTTCTCTGGGCTAACTTCCCTCAATACATTGCGTTTATCCAGCACCATATTCATAACCATAATGCAGAGGTCCTCAACCCCCGGTCCATGGACCAGTATTGGGCCACAGCATGATAGCAACCAGTTCGCGCAAACAAGCAAAGCCCCATCCTTGGGATGCAGGCAGCACACAAAACCATGCACTCTCCGGTCCATGGAAAAACCTTTCTCCACGGAACCCGGTCCTTGGTGCCCAAAAGGTTGGGGGCCTCTGCTATAATGGAGTCAAATGTAAGGGAAAATAAATCAGTACATATTTAAAAGGATCATTGAAACCGACTTTTACTTCTTTTCTCCATGATTTTTATTGATTACAGAAATATGTTATAATAAGGGGGATTTTAATCACAAAATAAAATATAATGTTTCACATGATACACTTAATTGGATCAGTAGTGTGTTATAGGAATACAAATAGTCCTTGACTTACAACCATTTATTTAGTGATTGTTCAAAGTTACAACAGCACTGAAAAAGGGACTTATGATCATTTTTCACCCTGTGGCTATTGAAGCATCCCCTTGGTCACATGACCAAAATTCAGATGCTTGACAACTGATTCATATTTATGATGGCTGCAGTGTATGGGGGTCATGTGATCACCTTTTGCAATCTTTTTTTCCCCAAGTTTTTTTTATTAATTTTCCAATATTACATTTACATATTTGAAAAGTAGCGTGGCGGTTGAGCACAGTAATTCCATTACATTTGAATATCCTCAGTACAAATCTCAAAGTATTACAACAACTAATTCCCTCTCTTTCCCCCATAATATTTACTGTCATATTATGATCAATACAGTTCTTATTTTATCAATCAAACAAAAAATACCTTTCTAGTATTCATCAATAATCTTCAATCTATACATATCTGAATTAATTTGACATTTCATCTTTTAGACAATAACCTAGTAAGTTTTTCTTAACTTTAATTTCCCATTGATATTTAAATTTAACCTTTAATCTTTATTATTTCCAGATTTTAAATGATCCCAATTTCTCAGTCTCCTATCTCATATTTGGGGCTAATAATTTTTTTCTTTTCTTCCTTCTACTTCCTTCCTTTCTTCCTTTCCAGAAAAAGAAAAAAAAACCATCAGCATTTGTACCACAAACCAATATACAAATTTAATTATTAGTATTTATACTTATAAGTTTTACTTAACCTATGTCTCAACTCATACAATATCTTAAATTCAAAACTTAGTTATTTGTAAACATTCAAACTTTTAGCCAATCAGTGACCTGATGGTTAATTTTTCCTTAATATTTTAATTTAACGTTTAATTTTTTCCAAATTTTTAATTCACAATTCCTTTATCACAATTCCTCATACAATCTAATATTTAAAATACATACCTTATATATAAATTGTACCATCTATCTTAACAAACTAATAAAACAGTATAATATTCTTATTTCAATATTTATATTTCTAGATTTTATATAATCAAAAATTTCTTTATCTCAAATTGTTACAATATCTTCTGTTCAGAATACATATTCTATTCAATTAGATATATTCTATTTTAGATCTCATGTGTAAATCAAAACCCCAATCCTTTCAGTCTTATTCTAGCTTTTTTTCTCTGCCAAATCATCTTTCGTATCTTCGCTTTTAAATCATCAAAAAGATCTCCTTGTATTATTGTGGCTATTGTTTTATATTCATAAAGGCGTTCAGTTGATGTTTTCTTAAGAGGGCTAGCTGATTTAGTAGGTCATCTCTTTGTTTTTCCAATTCAATGCAGTTGTCCCAAAGTATTTATCTTCTCTTTCATCTGTTTTTCTTTTTTATCTTCATATTACTTCTGGTTTATAAGAAAAGTCCTTTCCTTGTTCTCTATTATCAGTTTCTTTTTTGTATTTTCTACTGTCTGTATTTGTTGAATATCTAAGTCTTCTGTCACAGCATTTGGTTGTTTCACTTTCTCTATAGAATTCTGTACAGATGATTCTTTGGTTGAAGTCATAGTTTGAGTTTGCATATCCAGACTTATATGGAGAGTTTGGATAATTGCTTTTAAAATATAAAGAATTTGTTCCTATATTTCTTCTGTAGGAGAAATCCATTCCGGTTCTTCTTCCATTGTAGTATATTAAACTAAAAAAAAAAACTTACAATCAGAAAGTCTACCAAGTAAGGAGCTGAGCTGAGTTTCTTGCAGATGGTGCTTCAAAGTTGCTTTATATCTTATCTATTTTCAAAACTGTCAACAAGTCTCTCTTAAAGAATAGCAGGTTACAGTCTCAAATTTAGCCACCAAATGTCATCTCAGAGTTAGTTAGATCTTTTCACTTTTCTTTTCCCCCTCTATTTTAAGGGGGGGGGGAGAACCCAAATCTTCAATAGTAGTTAGAGTAAAAATCAGGGAAGAAAAAGAAAAAAGAAAAATAGAAAGTAGAAAGTTACAAGTCTTATAATCCACCAGTTTTAGAAAATAAAATTCCAATTAGGATCCCAGTATTTTTCCAACATTTTAAATTCTCGAGTGGTTGATTGCCGCTGTTTCTAGAGGGAGGGCTAAAATCCCCCTTCCCTCACCATAGGGGGGAAGTACTTTAGCAGCTTATGCAGGTAATTAAGTAATTAGGATGCAAGAGAGGCAGATCTCACCCAATCCTTTCCACACTGCTTTGAAGTTGCCAGATGTTAATGTGACTTCAGCTGTTAGCAGCTTAGGGACAAGCCATATTTCTAGGGCCGGTCCTTTTGTCCGCCAGTTTGGAGGGATTGCCAGCTCTAAAGTGAGAGTTGCTGCTCTCCTGCAATCCAGCGAAAGCCGCTCCTTGCTGGTCGCCTCTTCGGGGTGACTTTTGGCCCTTTCCAGGGGCCCCCAGCGAAACTGAATGGGGGAAAGAGAGCAAATCTCCCAGCCATCCATGGCAGCCGCGTGACTAACCAGAAGTCGATCTTTTGCAATCTTCTCACAAGCAAAGCCAATGGGAAAGCCAGATTAATAAAACAACCGTGTTACTAACTTAACAACAGCAGTGATTCATTTAACAACTGTGGCAAGAAAGGTTGTGAAATGGGGCAAAACTCACTTAACAACAGAAATTTTAGCAACAGAAATTTTGGGCTCAATTGTGGTCACAAGTCAAGGACTACTTGTAGAGGCATTGTATTCTATCCTGGGATCTCCAGGTTTATCTGCCCATTGGAAGTATGAGGTAGTTAGATTATTAAGATAAGTAGGAGTAAACGGAAATGATTCTAGAATGAGAAGAAGGCCAGACACCACTCCCCTACCTCTGCAAAACCAACTGGCCCATTTCTCTCTGCTTGGATGGAGGATAATGCGGGGGGTGGGGCAAAGTTAGCATACCCTGAGGTATTGATATCTTAGTCACTTGCACATATTCCCCAGATCCTGTCTCGGCAGACACTTTCTCAGTTGCCCTTAATTTGCTCTTAATTTACTCTAGGCAACATGTTACCTGATAGATCATCATTTCAGAGATATTTCCTTACCTAAACTGAAACAGAATAACCATGGGGGGAAAAGCAGTGGGAATGTTGACTTCCAACTTCCTGCCAGGTTTGCCATAGCTGATTGCCCTTCAGCAGCTGATGGTGGCCCCAGTCTACCCAGCCTCCAGAGGGCTAGGGCAGTACCAATTTACTGAACTTCCAGATGGCAACATGGTGATGCAGTAGCACAGAAGGAACCACAAATTTCAATCCCAGAGGAATGGATTCCAAATTTTGGATACATTCTTTAAGTTAACCCATTTGAGGTACTATGGTTCAAAAACTGTTGCCCAATGATGCACTGTTTGTTAGTTAAAGGTTTTAGTAGCATATAGATTATGGAATATGGGCTCTATATGGAATTATATTTGATTGCTACATGTCATCTACATGTCATCCACTTTAGGGCTTCATTTGGAACTCTGTGCCTCAAATGAAGAATCCAGGATCACTGATCAAGATGATAGGCATGGTGTAGAGATGTCAGCCCAACAGTGGATAAATCTTCAACAAATATTTCTTGCCTCTTTAGGAGTTATCATCAATAACTCCTGTTTGCCAACTGTCAGAACTACAATGCTCTGTGAACAAACCAGTCCATCCTGATCAGTCATGGGAGAGGGAAAGAACTACCTGGCATCAGCCAATCAGTCCCAGCAAAAACTATTTTCTCTTTAATCCTAAACCATATTTCATTGGCACCATATTTCATTGGTAGCTGTCATATTTCATTAGCCAGCTACAAGTATACTGAGAAGACATCATACTAGTGTCTTTTAAAGTATGAGAAGGACATGACCATAACTGGCCATTGGGCATGGCAAGCATGCTGGCTGGCAGGGGCAACTGTGGTCCTATTAGCTCTCATGAAGCAATCAGGGCTTCCTCTCTTGCATTTCCAAGCTTCCTTATCCACCATTTTGATAAGTCTCTCTCTCTCCTGGATAATCTCAAAAAGTCATGCCAGAGGTAGGCATATTGATATTTTGGAGGACTCAGAGAGAGATCATTGAAATCAAATCCTTAACAGCAGATCTGAGATGAGGAGGCACAATTCTATATGGCAGGGCCTTATCCACACTTTCCCTCATAGATGTCCATCACTGCTTAGAAATCCAGCTTGTGACCATGCTTATGCCTTACCTCCATGTGGGATCATGGGAGGGAGGGGTGGATTGCTTGGCCTAAGATCTCCTGCGCTAGTGGTAATAATTGCCAGAATCTGTTTCAAAACCCAGCCTGCAGGCCACTCTTAGATAATAGAAGTAAATAGAAGTAAATAGAATATCTACTGTTTGGATTGTTTATCCCAAAGTCCAAGGGTAGGCCCTGAATTCCTTTTCTGCTTTTCTTTTATTCCCCTTTCTTTCCTTTCTGGGTTGCCCTATGCTTATTCACAGTTAGGGACAGCTGACTACTTTGCCGTCATTTTTTCCCTCTCTTAAAGCTTTTTTTCCCCCTTGCTAGTCATATGGTAAATAGCACATGGTGTAAGTATTTTTCCATGGAGCAGCTGAAATGCTCACTTGTCAGTTGGAGTATTGAAGGAGGATCATGTTGGCAGGGTTGCAGAAGTGAATGTGATGAAACAGTTCATTCTCCTTTAGAGACATCTGGAGAGATAAGAGTTGTAGAGTTGTAAATCTTCACCTAGATTGCTACTTGGAGTGCTATCACCTGGTCAGCTTTTCATTTCTATGTATTCATTCCTTAACCTCTTTCTGTTTCATGCAGTGGGGAAACAATGTTGTGAAACTTTACCAGCACTCACTCTCCAAGGCAAATATTGTAAAACTACCAAAAGTTCAGATAAATCTATTTTAAGTTATACCACAGAATTACAGAAAACCTTAATGTTTTGCTGCCATCTAATGGTCATTCAGATATTTGCAGTTAGTGGGGCTCTATTAAATACAAAACTGGCAAATTTAAATATGATTGCCAGAACTACGGAAAAGAGATTTGATGGAGTCAGTTGCTGACTGGACAGGAATATTGTAAGAACAGTGTGTTTAGTACAATCTTTCTCTCAAAATCAAAATGACTTGGCTTCTTTTAACTGTGCTTTGAATAATGATTGACTTTCAAATATTACATTAGTGACTTGAGGATTGGGTTGATTGTTTGATAGCCTAGTCCAGGGGTAGGCAACCTTGGCTCTTTTATGACTCGTGTATTTCAACTCCCAGAATTCCTGAGCCAGCATTCTGGGAATTAAAGTCCACAAGTCATAAAAGAGCCAAGGTTGCCTAGCCCTGGCCTAGTCAAAATGCCAATGTCTACGAAGGCCTTACAGAAATTTGATGACTTATTCCATTGCTGGCAACCCATAGTTGCTGGATTCTTGCAATCCAGATATAGTACAGTAGACTAAAATCTGACTCGGCATGTAAGTTTCTAATTAATTTATTTAGATGTTATGCTTTATTTCTAAAAATGATTATACTACTACTTTTCTGTTTTGAAAGCACAGCCAATATCATCTAAGGTGACCAACCGTCCTCCTTTTGGGAGGACAGTCCTCCTTTTGTGAGTTCTGTCCTCCCTCGAAAAGTGTCCTCCTAAATGTCCTTTTTTTCTATATTTGAAGACTAATCTGCAGGGCTTTTTTTTCCTCATAGAATGGTCAGAAGGCGTTCCAGGACCTTTTTTTGATGTTTTTTTTCAACTTTTGCATGAGCTGTGCTACTCTCCCTATTGGCTTTCGAAAGGCAATAGGAATTGCTGCTGAGTGCGCCAAAACACCCAGGCGGCAAACTTTGCACGTGCAAGTTGCAGGAACTTTGCACCCTTCACTGCTACCCAACTACACCATCTCCTACTTAGTTCCGAAGATAGTTGGAGGAGACTGGAGCGGTAAGTTTCTCTTGATCTTCCCTGTTCAGTTCTACACGGGGATGCACAGAGTAGGCGGTGGTGCTGGGGGGTGGCTGGGGGGATGGCTGCAGGGCTGGAACCGGCATGGCTGGTGCTTTGCAAACTGTGGGGCCAGCTCTACGGGGATGCGCAGGGTGGGTAGTGGTGCTGGGGGCAGCTAGGGAGGATGGCTGCAGGGCCGGAGCCGGCGCGGCTGGTGCTTTGCCTTTATGAGCTGCAGAGCCAGCTCTACGGGGATGCACAGGGTGGGTGGTGGTGCTGGGGGGTGGCTGGGGAGGGCAGCTGCAGGGCCGGAGCCGGTGTGGCTGGTGCTTTGCCTTTGCAAGCCACGGAGCCAGCTCTATGGGGATGTGCAGGATGGGGGGTGGCTGGGGGGGGGGCGGCTGCAGGGCCAGAGCTGACATGGCTGGTGCTTTGCCTTTGCGAGCTGCGGAGCCGGCTCTACAGGGATGCACAGGGTGGGCGGTGGTGCTGGCGGGCAGCTGGTGGGTGGCTGCAGAGCCGGAGCCAGCTTGGCTGGTACTTTGCAAGCCGCAAAGCCGGCTCTCCATGGCAGGGCAGTGGTGCTGGCGGGGCAGCTGTGGGCAGGGGTATGGCGGGCAGTTGACCTTCCATGGGCCGCGCCAGCTGGTGGTCTATGCAGTGTTGACCTGCGCTGCCACCACCTCACCCTGCACACCTTGTGGCCATCCTGGAGCACCTGGCTCACAATACCTGCCTCCGCCGCCCACCCCCGCACAGTCCAGTCATGTAGATTTTTGGACAAGTGAGAAATCGAGATTGAATGTTGATACTCTAGCTGCAGCACTTGCCGTAAAATTCAATATGAAGGATATTTCTTGTTCAGATATTTCCAATATATTGTTAGAAGATGATACATTGACAAAAAATATTCATTCAATGGAAAAGTACTCATTTAAATAATTACTAGGCATGTAAGCATAATTACAATATAAAATGTTATTGTTACAAATGTTTTTTATTATGCATTTATCATATTATAGTGTATTCTGTATTATTGTTGCAATAAATACAATGTTTCTTTTATTTACGATATTTTTTTCTTCAATTTATTCGTGTCCTCCTTTTCGTTGTAAAAAAGTTCATCACCTTACATTTACTGATTTATGTGGCCTCTAAGTAGGCTATACCCATCTCCAGTCTGGATGCCCTCCTGATAGATGGACTTCAAGAACCAATTTTTCCAGCTAGCACAGCAATTGTTATGATTCTAGGAGAAGGCATTCAGAAGGCACCAGATTAGGTTTAAATCATACCTCCTCCAGCACTGATTCTGCAGGCTTTAACATCTGGATTTGGCTCATACATGAATAATACTTGAAGAGTGCTATGAGCAATAGTTCAGTCTGTTTCAGAAGGTTGGAAACCTTTAGGGTGGAACAAGTCAGTTCTGAGAAATTAATTCCAGGAAAGGCTATCTTATGATGTCCTTGAAAGATCTGCTCAAATAGACCAATCCATTACACTCCAGGCCCATTTTACACATTTATAACTGATTGGATAGTGCTTTGCTACAGGAAATGTATTGAATTATGGTCTTTGATAAACCTCCATTATTAGTCACCAGAAAAGCCCATATAGTTGAGAGAACTCCAGCTATCCCAGTAGTCAGCAGAAAGCAGAGATTTTCTAGTGCTTTAAGCTAGCACCTTTCTCTAAGACTACCATGATTGATTTTGGAGCGAGAAATAACTAAACATGTGTCTCTTTTCCTGAAACATATTTGAAGCTGCTTATATCCTGGATCATGGTTCATGAGATGGCCATAATGATAGTTCCAAGATAAACGGAAGAAGTATCTCTTTTTCTCAGTGTCTCTTCTGCCTGATAGACAAGATGATCTAATTAACCTGTCATGATTTCAAGATCAAACTTCTGGCAACTGGGTGGTTCTTCTTGTTTTGTTGTGAGAAGCACTTATGCATATATCTACTCAATACTCCATTATCTCCTGTGCCAGACTTAATAATAAAAATTTTAAAAAGTAATTATAACCTCCTCCACCTCTGAGAATAAATGGGGGGGGGAGTTTGAAATTGCTGGCAGAAACTCTTTGTAATGTTTCTAAAACCTCCCTGACAGATCCCGGGAAAATGCTAACCATGTATTTAAGCTTTATTTTTGTCCAAAAGCCTCCACAGTAGCATATCTGACACCCAGCTCTAAAATTTGGATTTGGGGCTGGGATGATGGAGAAGGGAATGGGAGTGATTTTAGATCTTAAATTAATAGCATTCCTAATATCCTCTACCTTTGTGGATAATTCTACAATATTTAGCTACTTGTTGTTTACTTGAAACCATATTGATATTGTCTTCCTCCTTCATATTGGATGTAGTTATAAGATATTAGAAATTCAGGCTCCATAGTGAGATATATACTTTCATTGTTGAAAAAAATACAAAATATAAACCACTCACAAAAATAGTTGAAGACATTCAAGTTTTCAGCAAGGATTGAGGAGATTAAAACATAGCTGGTGATATGTTTGTACTAGCCTGGAGAAAGATTGAGGGAGATTTCTATAAATATCCAGATAGACTGCATCTGCTAACTATAGAAATTGTATTAGATTGTACCAATATTCCTTCAGCTCCAAACTGCTGGGGAAAATAATTGCCTGCTACTCTTCAATTAATCATTTGCAATGAAATTGTTATGGTCAAAACTGCTCCTGTAATTTCAAAGGTCACATACCAGAGAGAAAATAGTAGAGATCACTAGGCAAAGAGAAATAGTAGAATATTCTATAAAATATACCACTGATTCTTAGGCTAATCTTGGCTCAAGAGAATTCAGTGTGAGTCAAAGCTGAACTATTGAATACATGATGTTAAGGGTGTTACTTTAAGAATATGTTTCCGCTAAGCAGTGGGTAACCACAACTACTCATGTACATCTGAGGCTTTAGGCAAACTTGATACTTCTCCGTTTAAAAAATTAGCTATTTCTTCAGATGCATTAAATATTTAACAAAAATGTTGTAGAAACTAATATATGTATAGTGTTAGCCCATAAGAATTCTGTAAATGAAGCACATCTAGAAATCATATGTTAAGATTCCCAGGTCTGGAGTTTTTTAGTTGTTATTCATTTGATTTTATCTGAACATTCATGTTTTTTATATTATCTAGTCTTTTAAATTGTATATATTGTTAAGTATAAGATAGGCAGCCATGCGTGTTTTCAAAATAAAATAGCAAAATAATAATAAAAAAATTGAAAATTGCCCAGAATCCTTTTGGAGTTGGGAGGCCTTAAATTCAAGTCATCCAATCAATTTCTTCTAGTTTCAATATGAAAAGTATTAGATGTAACCCTTATATTTTTATTTATCTATATTAAAAAAAATCTTTTTGACAGAAAATTATAAAAATTGCCAACCCTTATTTTATTTAGTAATATCACTGGGAAAAGACCAACTTTTATATGCTAAAATGCTTTTGTTGTTGTTAATTGCTGAGGGAAGTTAGCCCAGAGAAGGAAATATTAAAAGGGCAGAAAAATATATTTTTCCTCAAAAGGACTTTTTAAAACTAAACCTGGCCCCAAATCTATCTCTCTGCCCCAAGCAAGAGCTAGCCCCATACAAATGCAGATGTAAAACCATCAGAGAATTGAAGCCAGAGCAATCAAGAAGACAAAGAGAAAATCTGCATACCCCACCCAAACTCTAGGAGTCATTAGCCCCATCACCTGGGAAGCAGGATATGATAATAGGATTAAACCATAGATATCAAGGCCTAGAAAAACACTCAGAAACAGCCTCAAGGTTCATGACACAGGAACAGGAAACTATTCCTTTTTTTATTATTATTAAAAGTTTAAATTTTTTTTTACAATATATAACCCAAATCCCTCCCACCCCTCCCCCCCACTTCCCAGAGCTGATTACAGGGTTACAAATAAGCAATCATAATCTAACTAACATTACCCAACTCTACTAACAATCAAATCCATAACATACTTTAACTCCTTTTCAAAATAAATATTAACAAATTAAAAATAAAAAATAATAATATAATTATATAATATAATAATATAATTAAACAATAATACTAAAAATAATATAAATTCAATCATATTAAACTAATAAAAATAATCTAAAATTTACTCATAAGCTAAATAATACTTTTTAGTCTCATATTTATTCTGGATATAATCTATCCATCTTCTCCAAATCAAAATATATCTTTCTTGTGAATAATCCTTCAAATAACCGGAAATTTTTGCCATTTCTGCTAAATTGGACACCTTGAGTATCCATTCTTCCATAGTAGGCACTGAATCTTTCTTCTAATATTGCCCCACCAGTAATCTTGCAGCTGTTATAAGATTCAACATCAAATTAATTTCTTTAACATAAAAGTCTACAATAACACCTAATAAAAATAATAGTGGCGTAAACTTTATCTTTCTCTTTAAAATCTTTTGAATGTTCCAGCAAATCTTAATCCAAAAAGCTTTTATATTTCTACAAGTCCACCAAATATGAAAATAAATTGCATCTAAGCTTCCACATCTCCAGCATTTGGGCTGTAAATTAGAATACATACAAGACAACTTTTGAGGATCCAGATGCCACCTATAAAACATTTTATAAAAATTTTCTCTTAAATTTTGAGCTTGAGTAAATTTTACATTTCTAACCCAAATTGTCTCCCATATATCTAATAGAATCGGCTCTTGAATATTTTGAGCCCATTTTACCATACAATCTTTAACTAACTCTGTTGCAGAATCCAATTCTATTAAAACATTATAAATTCTCTTTATATGGGCTCCAGTTTGATCTTTAATCTGTTTTACCAAATTCATGTCCTCTAAAGTAATACCAACCTTTTGATCTAAACTCCACCTAACTAACAATTGATTATACTGAAACCATGAGTGTACAATATTTTCTTGCTTCAACTCAGCTAAAGATTTTAATTGCCAATAGGAACAGGAAACTATTCCAAACAAGGCTAGAGAGGGTATAAAAACCAACTGCCCATGTGCTCAACTCCTCTTTCCTCTCCTCTGCTCTTTCCTGCAAGGACCATCTTTCTGCTTCTTCAATAAACTGTAAACTTCCTCCCAAAGCAGTCTCCATGTTGCTTATTTATTCCCGGCTTGAATGAACCAGGATGAAGACTTATTTCTGACATTGCGAAGAATGTCTGACCCCATGGACAATGTTTCTCCAGGCCAGTGGTTCTCACCCTGTGGGTCGGGACCCCATTTGGGGTCGAATGACCATTTCACGGGAGTCGCCAAACACGCAGTCTGCCATTTTTTTCCCTTTTTCCTTAGCTGTGCTACTTCCTTTTATTCTATTGGCTTTTGAAAGCCAATAGAATAGACTCTCTTGAATAGAGTCTAATTCTATTGGCTTTCAAAAGCCAATAGGAATTGTCCAGGCTGTCTCTGCCCTGCTGAGCCCGCCAAAAATCCCATTCTGCAAATGGTGCTGTACCAGTTGAATAGTCCTCAACTTACGACCGGTTGAGAAGTCCTCAACTTACGACCGGTTGGGGGGTCACGGCATTAAAAGGGTTGAGAACCACTGCTCCAGGCCTTCCTGTCCTCTACCATCTTCTGGAGTCCATTTAAGCTCACGCCTACTGCTTCAGTGACTCCATCCAGCCACCTCATTCTCTGTTGTCCCATTCTTCTGTTGCCCTCAATCTTTCCCAGCATTAGGCTCTTCTCCAGTGAGTCCTTCCTTCTCATTAGGTAGCCAAAGTATTTGAGTTTCAACTTCAGGATCTGGCCTTCTAAAGAGCAGTTGGGGTTGATCTCCTCTAGGACTGACCGGTTTGATCATTTTGCAGTCCAGGGGACTTGCAGGAATCTTCTCCAGCACCATAGTTCAAAGGCCTCAATTCTTTGGCACTCAGCCTTTCTTATGGTCCAACTTTCACAGCCATACATTGCAACTGGGAAAACCATGGCCTTGACTATACGTACTTTTGTTGGCAGGGTGATGTCTCTGCTTTTTAGTATGCTGTCTAGATTTACCATAGCTTTCAGCCCCAGGAGCAAGCATCTTTTAATTTCTTGGCTGCAGTCCCCATCTGTGGTGATCTTGGAGCCCAGGAAGATAAAATCTGTCACTACCTCCATTTCTTCCCCATCTATTTGCCAGGAATTGAGAGGGCCAGATGCCATGATCTTTGTTTTCTTAATGTTGAGTTTCAAGCCAACTTTTGCACTCTTCTTCTTCACCCGCATCAAGAGGCTCTTTCGTTCCTCTTCACTTTCTGCCATTAGAGTGGTATAATCTGCATATCTTAGGTTGTTGATATTTCTCCCGACAACCTTAATTGCAACTTTTGATTCATCTAGCCCTGCCTTTCTCATGATGTGCTCTGCATATAAGTCATAAAATTATTTTTTTACTCAAAATTATACAGAATTGATGGGGGGGGGAAGACATACATATACAGTAAGCATACATATATAAAACCTGCCACTCTTTAGAAGTGTTGGATGGCAACTCATATCACCAACCAACACAAGACAATAAAGAAATGTATTTATTCAATTATCATTATTCATAGCAATCCATCTCACAAAATGTGACTTTGGGTGACATAAAATAAAAAAATATAAGTCTATGGTATAAAAACAATTAACAAGTAAAATATTAAACTTATAATTAAACAGGCAAAGAGAGAATAATAGATTTTAAAAACAATGGAGCCGTTTCAGCAACTCACCATTGCCTTGGGACCACAAGATCTCATGACATAACAGTGTTTTGAAGGATTTACAAAAATTAATAGGCATAGAACCAACTTCACCTTAGTGGATGATGTTCCACAAATTAGACACCATGGAAAAAATATTTGTGAGTTATGTAGGGTATGTACTGACTCTGTGCAGCCCCATCCAGGATTAAAGATGGTATAGTCCCACAACCATTGGCTGCAAAATCTTGCCAGGTTCAGGTGAGCCCTGTTGTTCTCCATCCAGACTATCATAGATTCTAGGCACCAAATTAAGACATTAATAGCATTGCTTAGCTTGCCAGAGGCAGCGATATATAATTATTTGTTTGTTTGTTTGTTTGTTTTCCCATCTTTTACTACTTTTACAAATAACTCAGGGCAGTCAACTTCCTCCTATTTTCCCCACAACAACAATCTTTGAGGTGAGTTGGGCTGAGAAAAACTGACTGGCCCAAAGTCATCCAGCTGGTTTTCAGGGCCAGGTTGGACTCCTGGTCTCTTGCTTTCTAGCCCGGTGCCTAAGCATTATACAAAACTGGTCTACTGATGATATCTCAGTCCATGATAGCAGATTAATTCACCCAGCAGCTTTATCAATATGTTGAATAGAAGCAAGAAGAACACTGAATCTTACAGCACCCCACACAATAGGGGCTGAGGGTAGGATTTCCTTGCCCTGATCACCAACTAGTATCGACCTCAAAGAAAGAAGACAAACCAGCACAATACAGTGCTTCCCATCTCAAACTCTTTGGCTGGTCCTGAAGAATGCTATAGTTCAGTGGTTCTCAACCTTTTTAATGCCGCGACCCCCACCTGGTCGTAAGTCGAGGACTACTCAACCAGTTGTAAGTTGAGGACTACTCAACTGGTGCAGCACCGTTTGCAGAATGGGACTTTTGGCGGGCTCAGCAGGGCAGAGACAGCCTGGACAATTCTTATTGGCTTTTGAAAGCAAATAGAATTAGACTCTATTCAAGAGAGTCTATTCTATTGGCTTTCAAAAGCCAATAGAATAAAAGGGAGTAGCACAGCTAAGGAATAGGGGTAAAAAATGGCGGACTGCGTTGTTTGGCGACCCCCGTGAAATGGTCGTTCGACCCCAAATGGGGTCGCGACCCACAAGTTGAGAACCACTGCTATAGTTGATGGTATTAAAGATGCTAGAACCTTTCACAAGACAGTCCCTGGGTCATTTTTATAAGCCAAGAGGGGCATCGAAGAATGTTGGGAAAATAGTTCCACACGATGCCTGAAATGAAGATATAAGGTATATATATATAACAGCAATAGTAACCAGGTGCAATATATATGATAATTAAAACAATTGTGGCATTAATAAGATAATTATCACCTTGTGAATCTAATAAATATTTCATATATATATCAAAACCTATTTTTATTATTGAAGGATTGTTAAGCTTAGTTTTGCTGGGGAATCTATTGGGCCACCTTGGATGACTTAGTAGAACATATTCTAACTCATATTACCATTCCGATCAATAAATAAGCAGTAAGATAACATACACATTCTATGTATGTGGGATGCAGCAGACAAAACTAGCTGGTTTATTCCTTGCATTGTCTAATGTCTTATTGTAATAGTAAACACTAGCTTGTCTCAATCTGGTTAACCTTCATATTTGAGGTTTAGCCAAAAATTGCATATACGTATTGTGTACTGATACTAAAGGATATAGTATTGTGAAGGGACCTCTATCATGCATAATTGAACACAATAATGTGAAGATTCTACAAAGCTCTAGATGCACTCCAACTTATCTCTTAAGGCAGCGGTTCTCAATCTGTGGGTCGCGACCCTTTTGAGGGTTGAACGACGCTTTCACAGAGGTCGCCTAAGACCATCGGAAAACACATATTTCCAATGGTCTTAGAAACCGAGACACTGCTCCTCTATCCGGCCGCCACCGCCCTCCTCCTCCGCCGCCAGCTCCTCCGCCACCAGGGCTCCCTTCTCCTCCGACAGCGCCTGTTCCTGCTGCTGCACCATCACGCATGCCCCCGACACTGCTCTGGGCTGGCTCAGCGGCCGGTCCGAGCCAAGCCAGATCTGGGCCATTGCTGGCGCTGCCGTTGGGCTGCTCCACCGCTGCCGCCGCTGCCGGCTAAGCTGAGTTGCCAGCTAAGCTGCCGGCTAAGCTGAGCTGCAGCCGATCTCCACACCTCCTGGTTGCCCAGCCACGCTCCACCCCTGGCCATCCTCCATGCCATGTGGGAGCTTCCCCCACGCCGCCCAGCCAGCCTCTCTCACCCTTGGAGGCCACTTCAGCCCTCTGGCACCCAGCACGACCATAGGGCTACCGGGCAGGAGTGGCTCCTTCCCGGCTCACCGGGTTCCGGGCCTCGGAAATGGCCAGGGGGCGGGAAAGAGAGCGAGGCGGCGGCGATGCCCTCATGTGTGTCGGAGGCCAGCTGGCTGAGCTGTGAGGGGAAAAGCAGCACCTTCCGAGTGGGAGCTGGCACCCCTCTTGTGTGCAATGGGCTGCGCAGCATGGAAAGGGGCTCCCACGACTCCACCTCTGCGATGGTGCTCAAGAGGCTGGAGGGGTGGGCAGGTCCCGGGGGCAGCTGGGAGAGGGCAAGAGATGCCGGGATGAGGATGGGGGGCTCCAGGTTGGTGGATGTGAGAGGGCAGCCGGTGGCTCCGAGGTGCACAGATCCTCTGCGCAGCTTCCAAGGCCCAGATATGCCGCCGCTTGGCTCTCCACCAGGCTCTCCGCCAGAGCCTCCTTCCCTCCCCAGGCAATTGTGCGGAGCTGCTTGTCCGTCCTTGGCAGCGCCTCCCCCCTTCAATCTCCTTTCTTCTCCATCTCCTTCCTTTCCCCTTCAATCTTCCTTCCTTCCTTCCATCTCCAACTCCATCCCTTCCCCTTCAATCTCCCTCTCCTTCCTTCCTTCCTTCCTTCCTTCCTTCCTTCCTTCCTTCCTTCCTTCCTTCCTTCCTTCCTTCCTTCCTCTTCAATCTCCTTCCTTCTCCATCTCCTTCCTTTCCCCTTCCATCTTCCTTCCTTCTCCATCTCCTTCCTTTCCCCTTCCATCTTCCTTCCTTCCTTCCTTCCATCTCCATCTCCATCCCTTGGCGGGTGTGAGAGGGTGGCCGGCGGCTCCAAGATGTGCGGATTTTCCGCACAGCTTCCGAGGCCCTGGATGTGCCGTCGCTTGGCTCTCCACCAGGCTCTCCGCCAGAGCCTCTCCCCCTCCCCAGCAATTGTCCGGAGCTGCTTGTGCATCCTTGGCAGCACCTCCCCCCTTCAATCTCTCTCCTTCCTTCCTTCCTTCCTTCCTTCCTTCCTTCCTTCCTTCCTTCCTTCCTTCCTTTCCCCTTCAGTCTCCTTCCTTCCTTCCTTCCATCCATCTCCATCTCCATCCCTTCCCCTTCAATCTATCTCTCCTTCCTTCCTTCCTTCCTTCCTTCCTTCCTTCCTTCCTTCCTTCCTTCCTTCCTTCCCCTTCAATCTCCTTCCTTCTCCATCTCCTTCCTTTCCCCTTCAACCTTCCTTCCTTCCATTTCCATCTCCATCCCTTCCCCTTCAATCTCTCTCCTTCCTTCCTTCCTTCCTTCCTTCCTTCCTTCCTTCCTTCCTTCCTTCCTTCCCCCTTCAATCTCCTTCCTTCTCCATCTCCTTCCTTTTCCCTTCAATCTTCCTTCCTTCCTTCCTTCCTTCCTTCCTTCCTTCCTTCCTTCCTTCCTTCCTTCCTTCCTTTCCCTTTCAATCTCCTTCCTTCTCCATCTCCTTCCTTTCCCCTTCAATCTCCCTTCCTTCCCCTTCCCTCCCTCCCAACATTTTTGAGCAAGGAAGAGTAAGCTTCTCCAGCAAGCATTGCTATATTGTTTTTGTGATTAATCACTATGTTTTAATTATGTTCAATTCGTAACAATGAAAATACACCCTGCATATCAGATATTTACATTATGATTCATAACAGTAGCAAAATTACAGTTATGAAGTAGCAACGAAAATAATTTTATGGTTGGGGGTCACTACAACATGAGGAACTGTATTAAAGGGTTGCAGCATTAGGAAGGTTGAGAACTACTGCCTTAAGGCCTTCCAATGATGCATTCACCATCACCTCTGTAATTGAATCAATCCATTTAGCTGGTCATCCTCTTTTTCCGTTTCCTTCTACTTTTCCCAGCATTATAGATTTCCAAAAAAGCTAGATTTTCACATATATCCAAAGGGTGACAAATTGAACCTGCTCATTTGTACCTGGAGTGAGAGATGTTCTAGGATCCATTTGGTTGTTATGCAAGGTATTATTATCAGGAGTCTTCTCCAATACCAAGGTTCAAAAGTGTCAATATGCTGCTTCTTCAAAATCCAACTTTTGCTTCCATAGAGTATACCACAGGGAATACCATTCCTCCACAATTCTGATCTAAACACATCACAGCACCTGAGTATCTTTTCCAAAGCATCTGCTCTACTCAGTACTAATCTGTGGTGTAATTTGTTATTATTAGGTCCTTTATTGTTCATAATTGACTCTAAAAAGGAGTAGATTTAATATTTTTAATATCTTGCCAATTTGAAGTAGGATTGCATTAGTTCGGTCTTCTTTATATTTAATTGCAGCTGCATTTTTCATAGTATTCCTTGACTTCCATTACTTGAAAGTCATCTGCATTTTCAGCTGTTGGAGTAGTGTCATTAATATAGGACCAGGTTACTTGGTTGTGGGGTACATCAAGTGTATATGCTTTTAAACTGTGGTATATTAAGAAAATCTGATTTTTATTATTTTATTTTAAATTTATGGTGCACAAAAGAGCGGCATTAGACGATTATAGGGTGAGGTAAAGCTAGGACCTTTTGTTCAGAGGCACATTAGAAAGTCGCTGGCATTCAGGGGCTGAAGTGAACTACGAATTTGAAAAGGCCACGTGAAGGAAATGAATGGCAAAATTACAGCCTGTGGCTTCCCTCGCACTACAGTATGTTGGAGTTAAGTGTGAAAACACTCCTCCTTAAAGAGCCGTAGATAATTTAAGACTGCTTTGTCTTTGGGCTGGGAATGAAGGCCGGGTCACGTAGAATGCCATATTGCCATGGCCCAGCTGTGGGAAGGTGCAACTAGGAAACGCCCTTCAGCTTGAGTTGTAATCAAACGAGCTTCTCGCTTCGAGAGATCAAATCTCGTTAAAGCAAAGAGAAGCGAGGCAAAGGAAAACAGGGGAGGGCAAAAGTTTCTTCGGGGACATTCTAGGAAACGCCTGTTGTTTTATCTCTGCCCACCCAGTCATATTCGCGCACCCGCCACCCCCTCCCCATCGGCAGCCAATATTCTATTCCGCTCGGCGTTAACTTCCTCTCCCGGAGCAGCGAGCCGAGCGGTCGGGCGTGGAAAGGAGCGCTCCGCCGCTGGGGCACTAGCCAGTCGCGGCCGAGTGCGCGCTCTCCACCCTTTGCCCATCGGCTTCGCCTCGGTTGCGCGGGTATTCCCTAGCGCTTGAACCTCTGGAAGTTGGTGCTGCAGCAAAATCCGGCAAGGTAGGCTTTGGAAGAAGAACCGCTGGAGCAAAACTAGGTCTGGTTCGGCTTTTCTCTCCTGGTGGCGGGCGATGTTTGTAATAAGTGCCCCGTTACAACCAATAGAAGAAAGGAGAAATTGCAAAATTCGGTTGCACATTGAAAGCCTTTCCCCCTTTCTTTTCCTGGCGAGGGAAGTGGGGGGGGGGAGACGGGACCAGCTAAATACAAAATGTATTTCTGTACACGAAAAATGTTATCTTCACAATGATAACTTGTAATGTCTCTTTTCGGGAATCCAGCTCAAGGTTGAACTAAAAGTAGATCTTGGCTCAGGAATTACTTGATCAGTTTTGGAATGATTAAACAGCAGCAGCAGCAGCAAAGCCACACACGTTCCGGTTGCTGAGACGAAGTAAAGATGGAGTAACTAGGTTTGGAGTAACTAGGTTTGGAGTTTTGTAGAAGGACTGGCGCAGTAACTCCTGGTTTCATTCATTCTAAGAATTAACTTTTTGCATCAATTCCAGCTTAGTATATTTCGGGGTTTTTCTAAACTTAGTAAATACTATAATCACATTTATACACTTTTGCCAAATATTCCATAGGACAGTATTTCTTACATTCCTGACATCTTTTTGCTGTCTATATGAACATTCCTCCTGATATTCCCACCCCTCTATTATAGTGTATTGCAGTTACTCCTGATAATTGCATTACAAGTGATATATTGTAATTAATTGAGAATGCAGTATGTGAGGCATGATATGATCTCTGAAGATAATTTGATGGAAAGTATTCCAGAAGGAGAATATTGAGGTTCTGAACATATACAGAGCACCTTTTCTTCACACCAACAAACTATCACTGCTTTTTTTTAATAATCATTTTTCCCATTGAAAGAATGTGGCTTCCAAGTGGGTCAGTTCCCACAACTCTTATTTTATTTATTAAGCTCTGCTTAAGGATCTTAGAACATATGTGGGTGTGAAAATGGGGGAGGGAAGAGATGGCAAAGCATGCCAGTTTCTTCACAAGCTCTCTTCTGGTGTTGATCTCTGATACCTATTTGCTCACTTCTCTATGTGGCGGTTTTGTCAATTCTGCAAAACTTCCTGCCACAAAAAGTATACACAAGGTTATGTTGGCTGAACAGCAACTCTCTTGCAACACAGAGGAACTGCAGCATGAACTTTCACAGGGACTGAATCTTTTAAAACTACAGAAAAATAAGTATCATGATTCTGTGTCGTTTTTTTAATTTAATAATGGTTTGTAATGTATTATAAGGTTGCATTTAAGGATGTTTCCATACCATTGTAAAATGCTCTGGACTTCTCTGACTAGGAGAAAGAGCAATATAGAAATAAAATATCTTCCTCTTCCTCTGTATTTGTGCATGCAAAAGAAAACAGGTGCAAGTCACCAAATATAGCTGGGATAAGCAAAACATTAAGCCTTTCACCTCCCCAGCTTAATGTTACTTTTGAAACATACCTAGTACATACATATATATACATGCATACTAGCCAAACTGTGATAAACATAATAATGAATCACACATTTTATCTTCTGTTAAAAGCAGCTGCATTTGCAGTTTCATAAATAATTGAAGCACAGATTTTATTGGTTTCAGAGTTAGCCCCTGTCAGCCTTCTCATGTAGACCAGACAGGAAACATAACCAGATGAGCTAATTGTAAGGCTAAATTAACAGAAACTTGCAAGTCTGAAAATACAGATCTGCAGCCATCTTTTATTACCTGATAAATTTGGGAGGTTCATTTCTGAGTTTCTTTCTCTGCCCATTATGGAACTATGGGCTCCCCCACTCCCCCCCCCATCTTCCGAGGTCATTTCTGCATACTATTATGCCCCCAAACCCTAAAGTATACTTCTGTCCTTAATACAACTAGGTAAGCCTCAGTAGGTGGCTAGCTTTATCTGGGACTGGCAGCTAAGTAGGTGTGGGCCTATTTGCCATTTGTATGAGTGACTTCCAGGCTGGATTGAGAAATCAAAAATCTCCCAGAAGAGGGTTAGGGGTTAGGCAATCTATTTCTGCAACACCATCAAGAAACTTATGGAGATGTCAGGAACTGAGCTTGTCCTTGCAGTCTGGAAAATACATTACAAAACCCACATTGCGTATTTCTAGTTAGCTAGTTAATATTATCCTAGAATAGAAAAAGGAATTAGATTTTTTTTAGTTTTTTTAAAAGTAAATATTAACAGAGGCTGTATTGTATATTTCCAAGTTAGTCAGCAGCTAATATTATCTTGGAGGAGAAAGGAAGAAGCTAGATTTCATATCCGTTCCCTGATTAACTGCTATAACAGTAAGGGCCTTTCGGAGCTGACAGCTCTCAGATATTGAGAGCATGCTAAAATATATCTAGACATGTGCAGCAATTTCACAGTGCTAACTTTAGCACATATCCAGAAAGGTTTATTTTCATTTTGAACTTCTTAAGAACCTGCATATGTAGCATCCTTGAACCTAGGTAGTTTTATAATGGCTGTAAACAGGGCTTTTTTTCTCATAGAAGGCCCAGAACGGAGTTCCGGCACCTTTTTTGGATGGAACCTTGTAGGGTAGGCAAGGCGGGTTATATGACGTGTGTGAGTTCCGGCATTTTTTTTTTTTTTTTTACAAAAAAAGCACTGGCTGTAAAGCCTAGCTCAGGTGTAGGCAACCCAAAACACTTAAAGGGCCACTTGGACCCATTTCCCACCAAAAACAAAACACTGGGAGCCGCAAAACCCTTTTGATATCTAAAATGAAGATAACACTGCATATATCCTTTTTTACCTTTATTATAGGTGTGTGTGTGTGTGTGTGTATATGTATATATGTATGTATATATATACACACACACACACACACACACACACACATATACACACACAGGTAAAAAAAAGGATATATGCAGTGTTATCTTCATTTTAGATGTCAAAAGGGTCTCTCTCTCTGTCTCTCTCTCCCTCCCTCTCTATCTGCCCTTGGTCTGCCACTCCTCTTCCCCCGCTCTCTTTCTTTCTCTCTCTCTCTCTCTTTCCTCTCTCTCCCTCCCTCTCTCTCTCTTTCTCCCCCTCCTCCTATCTGCTGCTCACCTGGCAAGCTTCAAGCTGTTGTCCAACAAGCAACCTCGTCTCTTTTATGACTCATGGACTTCAACTCCCAGAATTCCTGAGTCAGCCTAGCTGGGCTAGCTAGCTCTCTCCTGTGCTTCCTGCTTCCTGCAGAGACGCAGCAAAGGGAGGAGCTCCGCCCAGTAAGCTTTTCACCTCCTCGGAGAATACTGCGAGTGCACTCTCTTTTACACATACACACAGACACACACACACACACAAAAACAAACACACACACACAGAGAGAGAGAAAGAGAAGCAGGGAAGCGCAATTGCCTCTCTCTGTCTCTGTCTCTCTCTGCAAAGGCAGAGGAGTCTGGGAGCCACAGGGAAGGCTCAAAGAGCCGCATGCGGCTCCGGAGCCGCAGGTTGCCGACCTGTGGCCTAGCTTGATCAGGTAGGGAAAACCAAAATACAGGTAGTCCTTAACAAATAACAGAATGACAGAGTTGGAAGGGACCTTGGATGTCTTCTAGTCCATCCCCTTGCTCTGGAAATCTTAAAATCCAACCCCCTCTGCTCTGGAAATTAGTCCAACCCCTGGTCCTTGACTTACAACCATTGGTACATTACAATGGTTTTTAAAAATGACTTACAACCAGTCTGATAGCATCCCCAGAACAACATGAGCAAAATTTGGATGCTTGGCAACCGGCATGTATTTACAATTGTTGCAGAGTCACTAGGTCATATGATCACCATTTGTAACCTTCCTAGACAGCTTCTTGACAAGCAAATGCAATGGGAGAAGCCAGATTCAGTTAATGACTGCATGATTCACTTAACAATTAACTGTACCAAAAAAAAGGCATAAAATCAGGCATAACTCACTTAACAACTGACTTGCTTAGGAAATTCTGGTCCCAATTATGCTTCTTCTCCCCCCACACCACCTAAAATTTTCTAGTGTGTTTTCCAAGGACCTCTGAGGGTGTCTGAAGGGTGTGGTCAAATAGGTTAAGATGGCAGCTGCAGCAGCACCATCAAAGGTCCACATATTTCCACATAAAAAACAGGGCATTGATCACAACATCATGACTGTCATACTAACTTTTCTTGACCATATTCAGCATACTCCTCTGATGACCTCTTTCCTTTTCACTTTATTGTTATATTTTTAAATTAATTTAAATTAAATTAAAAGGACCTACTTGAGAAGTGTAATGATTTCAGTGTTCAAAACAATTCAAAACAAAAGAAGTAAAAAGTAAAGTTTTCGATTACTGTTTAATTCAATGTAGATCAGAATAGAATTATTTTATTTGGTTGTTTAATTTTCTTATTGGTGAAATGCCTCAGTTGTAAAGAACTCTAGGCAGTTTGCAATTACAGGTAAATCCTTGACTTACAACAATTCATTTAATGACTGTTTGAAGTTATAATGACACTGAAAAAAATGACTTATGACCATTGCAGCATCCCCTTGGTCACATGATCAAATTTTGGTTACTTAGCAACTGACTTATATTTATGATGGTCGCAGTGCTCTGGAATCATGTGACCATTTTGACAAGCAAAGTCAATGGGAAAGCAAGATTCACTTTACAACCGTGTTACTAGCTTAAAAACTTCAGTGATTCACTTAATAATCATGGCAAGAAAGGTCATAAAATGGGACAAAACATCTTACTTAGCAATAGAAATTTTGGGCTCAATTGTAGTTGTAAGTTGAGGACTATCTGTATTAAAGCAAAATAGTAAATATACATTCAATCAGTGAAATAAAATAACAAATATTAATAATCCTGGTTCATTAACCAAAGGTGGAAGACAGATTGTAAGGTGGGTTTGCTTAGAGAGGATGAGAATTTGTTAAAACAAATAAAAGATCAAAGACGAACCCATATTAAAAGAATTTATGGGGTGTTAGTGGAATTGGATTCAGAAGCAGAACTAGTTAAAGATTGTATGGTTAAATGGGCACAAAACTTTGATGAATCGGTTCCATTAGATACTTGGGAGATTATTTGGGTGAGGAATGTCAAATTTACACAAGCCCAAAACTTACGGGAAAACTTTTATAAAATGTTTTACAGGTGGCACCTTGATCTACAAAAAATGTTTCGTATGTATTTAAACTTGCAGCCTAAATGTTGGAGATGTGGTTGCTTGGATGCTATTTATTATCATATTTGGTGGTTATGCAAAAATACAAAAGCTTTTTGGATTAAGATATGTTGGAATATTGAAAGAATTTTTAAAAGAAGGATAAAATTTACTCCACAATTGTTTTTGTTGGGTATTGTTTCTGATTGTGACAGTAAAGAAACTATATTAATGTTAAATTTAATTACAGCGGCGAGGTTGTTAGTAGGGCAATGTTGGACGAAGGAATCTTTGCCTACTCTGCAAAAATGATTTCTTAAAGTTTCTCATTTAGCGGAAATGGCAAAGATTTCGGCTTTCTTGAAAGATCAATCGCAAGAGAAGTACCTTTTGGTATGGAAAAGATGGATAAATTTTATACAATATAAGTATGATATAAAAAAATATTATTTAGCCTTTGAATAATTTATATTTAAAGCTTAAGATATTTTTTAGATATTTTTTTTAATTTTTTTTTCTTTTTCTTGTTTCTTTTCTTTTTCTCTTTCAGTTTTTTAAACATCGGTGTTAAAGTATTTTATGATTTGTTTAACTATTATAATCAAATTTGTACATGGTTTATTTGTGTTTAAAAAATTTTCTTTTAAATTCTAATTAAGCCTGTATTCAGCTCTGGGAAGATTGGGGGAGGATTGGGGTGGACTGGGTGGGTCTGTGGAAGGGAAATTTTTTTGTAAAATTTTAAAAATTTTCAATTAAAAAAATAATAATAATCCTGGTTCCATAATCAGTCTCTAAAGGCCTGGAATAGCTGGGTTTTTACTAGCATCTGAGAGGCGAAGAGGGTTGCATGATAGTAATAAAGCATCAGACATATTTAATTGAAAATATCAAAAGTTCTTTGTGCACTCTTCTTATTTAACTTATTTTAGAAGCTTTGTCTAGTGAAACTTTTAAAATAACTTTCATATCTACAGAGCATTGTTGCTAGTATTACGCATCATTATATTTAATTCATTTTAGTTGTACCTTCTGCTAAAAAGTTCAGGCTGACACAGATCACTCTGTTCTAAAATGGGGTCCTAGGATCCCTGGACTACAATCTGGACCAAGAATCTGTCAGAAATCTTCACAATAACTTGCCAGTAATGTTAAAAAATAATACAATATTAAAATTCCATCATATAATCTTAAGAAGCAGTACTAACAGCGTACATCGGTTTTAATTTTTAATCTGGTAATTATCATGCAAACAAAAGCTCTTTGGGGGATTGTCTGTACTAGCAAGGGGCCCTGAGAGAAAAAGTTTTAAAGCATTGTTAAAGATCATTGGAACATATTTCTCCATAGATACACACCAAATCATATTCCCATTAATTTTTCCAACGATCAGGAGAGCATACAAGCTTTATGACTGAATGGAGATAAGAATTCTATTTCTGGCATTATAAGTAGTGCCTGGCCAATCTTAGCTGAACTAAAAAAGCTAAACATTAGTACATGTATGGAAGGCCGTAGACCAGGGGTGTCAAGCTGCCGGCCCGCAATACATTGTGATATGTTGCGTGACGCCACGAATTTGACACCTATGCCATAGATGACCCAAAAACAAAGTGGGCAATTGAAAGCCTCCAGGAAGAAGGAAACATTAGACCAGATCTATATTGGTGTCAAGAAAATTAACCATTGAGTTGTTTTTATCTTATTCTAAGTTAACATTACAATGAACTGGATAAGTAAAATTCTTGAAATAAATGTTCAGTTTAGCATAAGTGAATAAAGTAAAACACTTGAAAAACTTACAGTATTTATATACCACTATATAACTTATCACTATTTGTTTAGTGACCATTCGAAGTTGCAACAGCACTGAAATGAAATGACCATTTTTCACATTTATGACCATTGCAGCATCCCTGTGGTCACATGATAAAAATTTGGATGCTTGGCATGGCATGTATTTATGATGGTTGTAGTGTCCTTGTGTCATGTGATTACCTTTTGTGACCTGAAGAGCAGAGTCAATGGGGAAACTAGATTCACTTAACTATGCTACTAACTTAACAACTGCAATGATTCACTTAACTGTGACAAAAAGGTTGTGAAATGGGGCAAAACTCACTTAAGAACTGTCTTGATTAGCATGGAAATTTTGATCTCAGTTGTGGTCATAATTTGAGGACTACCTGTGTTTTGTACTGTATTATGTGGAAATACATTTATTATAAGTTTATTATGTGTGAGATACTAGGCCAGGCGGCACTCAGAGCCCTGTCTGTGGGCACGCGCGCTGTCGCCCCAGTCCTAAGCCTTCAGCTGGGTTTTATAAAACCTTTTCGCTTTAGGCCTCCGCCACTGTGTACAAAAAAAAGGTTCAATCAATCAGTCAATTTCAACTTCTTGCGGGGGAAAAAAAGATCTTGCAAAGTTGGAATTGATCGATTGAACTTTTTAGTCCCATCCAGTCTGCCATTACCACTGCAGCCCCACCCACCCAATGGGCCACACCCAGCCAATGGCCACACCCACCCGGCACCCGACGATGCATAAGCGGGTTTTGGGTTGCAGTTTGGGCACTCAGTCTCTAAAAGGTTCGCCATCACTGTACTAGGCTGTCTTTTGGGAGATGTCTCAGTTCTTTTTTGTTCAGTTTTCACTAATTTTTCATAAGTAATCTATAAACAAGGAGCTTTGGGGTATAGGTAAGTTTTGCAGCCACGTCCCAGAATTCCCAAAGATTAGAACATTGAAATTCAGCAGCAAACTAGCTATTTCGGGAAATAAAATAGATGTGTTAAGCCTACAATAAGCTTAATGAAGTGCTTTTGAGTAAATAAAACCCAACTCAGCCCTCTAATTCTCCCCAAAATGAATAGATTCCCCCTTCCCTTTGAAAATGCCACATCTCTGCCATACCTGCTACACTTCTTAGAAGAAAAGGAAGATGATAAAAACAAATTAGTTTAACTGGAAAAAAATTCCCCATCCCTTCCCTTTGTTTTTAAATTCATGTATCGCACATCTGAAAATACTCTAGAACAGTGGTTCTCAACCTGTGGGTTGGGACCCCATTTGGGGTCAAATGACCATTTCATGGGGGTCACCAAACCATGCTGTCCACCATTTTTTTCCCTTTTCCCTAGCTGTCCTACTCCCTCTTATTGGTGGCCACACCCACTTGGGGGTCACCACAACATGGGGAACTGTATTATGGGGTCACGGCATTAGAAAGGTTGAGAAACACTGCTCTAGAATTATACTAGTAAAATTACATGTATTCTATAAATATGATAGCTTTTATTGCTACAACTAGCAAATTATTTTTGATAGGTACAGAAGTGTAATTAAACAGGAAAGCTATATACCAATTTTAGTTTACTGGGTAGTTATGAAGACTTGGAGCCTGTTCATAAAGGGTGTGACTTAATGTACACTCATGATAAGGTGTGAAATGGGATGTTCACTCGATGTGTGCTTTTGGAGGTTTAGCTTGTGAGTCTGCAGCCTACATTGCATTTGTAGGCAGCGAGACACAGACATTCAGAAGATAAACAATTTGATTAATGCACAATAACTAGAATTTTATTAGAATTAGAAAACCGTGCAATTCTATTAATTTTGTCTGGGAATTTACCTGTAGTATGTTTTTCAGGCATTTGAAAAATAATGGCTTGTATAGTAAAAGCCAAGTTAATAATGGTATAGTAAAAAACAGTATAGAAAAAAACAAACTCATGACAATTGTTCAGATGAGGAAATTGTTTCAAAACCAATTTTAACGTATTGGAGTAGCAGAAGCAGAAGCATTGCCTTTGGATTGGTGGCACATGTAAATATGTTAGGTTGTTTCAGTTTGCTGGTTGCAATCTGGAAAATTATTTGATTGTTTATAACTTAGATTTCTTAGACTGCCCAACTAGACAGTGGCTTTGAGCCTGCATAGAGGTGGCTCTGTTTATAACAAAAGTACTCTGCAGCTCCAGTGATTCTTGGATGCAAATCATTTTGTCTCTGGACAATACTTAATCAGGCTGAAAATGTATTCTGGCATTTGGTAAAAAGATGGCATTACATCTGCGGTTAGTTTGTCTTTTTCTTCCTTCCTTTTCTTCCTGAAAAATCTCAACATACAAAGAATGCATTGCAAGATTAATGCATTGTCATTTCACACGGGAGGAAAATTGTCCTTTTCGTTGAAGGTAGAGACCCTCCTGATGGAAGAACTGATGAAAGTACAATTAACTAAGAGTATTCCATGAAGTTAGCCTTGTGAAAAATATCATATTTAAATTCAAGCTGTTGGTCAGGTCTGTAACAAAGTCAAGGAAAACCAGGCAATTTACACTTTAACTATATTCTGAATTTGTTAACATACAGTTGAGGGGGGGGATGATCCAAATATCTATAAATCCAATCTGCTTGAAGAGCATGTGTTGATTTGATTCCAGGTTAATGGTTTGATACCAGAAAGCACAGCTGATAGCCTATCAGTTTAAAGATAAGATTTTACAATATGACAGGAAACAACAAAGTGCATATAAGAGAAAGCCCTATTCCTTTTTTCTTTTATATTGTTTCCCAATTCATGCAGTAACATTCTAGAATTAGAAACCTTGGTCTCAAGATATGATGTAACCTAACATAACATAACTTGAATTAGTGAAAGACAGAGGAACTGTATTTTCACATATTATTTCAGATCTATAGTATAGCTATATTTTTTTTCAAAATCTAATGATTAAGGTGGGAGTGATTGTTAGGCACTGTACTATTGTACTCCTTTAATTTGGTGCCAAGATTGTATCTGCCAAGAATTCACAGGTAACATGACTTTTCAAAATTCAGGACATACATGAAGTTTACCAGAGGTGGAAAATTGCTAAAATGTGACTCTGAATACTATGTGCCCAGTATAGATTGTAGTGGCTCTCTGCTATCCCACAAGAGAAGAATTTTAAAAGATCAATCCAATCAAAAGTGCCTCTGTGTGCTAAATTAGTGTTTTTGAACTCATCAACTTAAAGATGTATGGGATTCAACTCCTAGAATTCCCCAGCCAACATATTATAATTATCCAAGAATGGAGTTAAAACTGTTGGTACCTCAACACATTCTGCAGGGAGAATAATGATGTGTTTTTGTGAATCTATGCAGAGGAGAGAATATACAATACTATCTCCTTTAGTATTGCCATTTGTATTGGAGAAAGTCTACTAAAACATCAGAGTAAAGACCAAGCTTAGATTTGTAGAGGTTTTAAAGGCAATGATTCTTACCTTCCATGAACTATTATCATGACACAAAGGGAAGTAGCAACCTCACTTCAGTGCATGGAGGTAGTCAATCATTCTTTAGTGATCCAGAATCTGGATCCAATGCTGAATCCAGTAAACAAAACTCTATTGGCAAAAAAGGATCTACTGAACACAGCTTTTTTTTATTATTATTTTTGCCACATATTTTCTTAGATAAAAAGAATGAGTAAATGCTGTTGAAGGGATATCAAGATTCTCTGAAAGTTTCTAGACCAGGGGTGTCAAACTCAATTTCATTGAGGCCCGCTCTTGGGGTGGGGGTGGCCAGGGTGGGTGCAGCCTGGATGGCCGTGGATGGAGTGGGTGTGGCCTACTGGGTGGGCATGGTTTCAGCAGGCAGCGGGATGCTTTCCTCACAGTGCCGAAAGGTTGAGCCGGGTGGTGCGAAGCTCGCCAACTTTGCACCTTGCTGCCTGCTAAAACTGGGCAGGCTGGGGGCTAGGCAGCATTGCACTTCTCATCAGATTCGCACCACCCAGCTCAGCTCTTGGTGCTATGAGGAGAACGTCACACTGCCTGCTGAAATTGGGCAGGCTGGGAGCTGGGTGGCCTCGCGTTTCTTTTTGGATTTGCACCGCCTAGCTCAGCCTCTCGGCGCTGTAAGGAGAGCGCCCAGCTGCCTGCTGAAACCCCACCCCCAGAGCCCATCAAGCCGGACATGTGAAGTAGGCGGCCATTTGCTGACCACTTCCAGGTGATGGTGCATTTCTTCATTCCTCACAAAGGGTGACATCTCCCCAGCATGCACCCAGGGGATGAGGCCGATGCGGCAGGGGCTGGTTTCTCAGTGTTTCCAGATGGCCTTGTGGAGCTAAGACTGAATGCATTTCAGCCTAGATGGCCACCACAAAATTGTACATTGGCTCTCAGCCGGCCTGGGCCAGGGCCAAGGCAGCGGGGGCCATTCCCTCACTGTTTCCAGAATGGCTTCACGGGCCACATCCGGCCCCCGGGCCTTGTGTTTGACATGTCTGCTCTAGACCAATTTTCTAGGCAAGGGTCATCATTTCTAGAATATGGAATAAGACATTAGTTCTGGAGCTAAATCTGTCATTTCAGTTGCTAAATTAAATTTTTTGGTTGTATCAGTGAAATTAAACTAGGGTCTTCAAACTCAGCTATTGATATCTCATAAATATTAACTGTCTTGAATTGCCTGCTATTTTGCTTCCTCCAGGGGCCATTGCTAATAGTTCAGATGCTCAGATAAGTGGTCTATTTGTAACTTTCACTCTTGTTCATTTATGATATTCAGAAACTGGTGGGTCATGCTAGGATGTTGCAGACATTCTCCACATAATATGTATTTGTAGCTGAAGTTTTTTCTTTACAACAAAAAAAAGTTAATTCTGTTATCTTATGTATTCTAAGACTTATTGATTTTTGTTACTTGATTAGCAATAAGCTGTTTGTCAGGAAAAATTAATTAGAAAACTCAGTGACAGTGTGCTGAATAAATAGTGAAAATTTTAACAATTAGGTTTGTTTTCTTGTTTTGGTGCATGGAATATTACTGTGATCGTAAGTCATTATGGTGCTAACTTGAAGCCTCATAGATTCCCAAGGAATAGGCTAGAATTCTTCATAATTTTTTGTTTCTTGTTAAACAGTCTCCAAGAATCAGACACGTTTAAACATAAAAAAACCCAACTTGTCTATTCTTTTGAAATGCATCAAATTATTAATGATGACTATTATAAAAATATTTGCTGTGAACTTTCCTACACTGCCTGCAGGCGTCAAAATAACCAATCAGTGTCCACAGTTCTCTTTACAAAAGAGTTTTGTGCATTCCCATTATTCAAGCAATCATACTTATTATGGAAATATACATCAAGAAATAAATTATGGTTGTATCGTTTGATTCTGCAATAAAAATAATTCTAAGCTCCAATAGAAAGTAGGGAAATAGAACAAATTTAGAGAAGTTTTTAGTGTTGCGTAATTTATCATTAATAATGCACAGGCCTGTCTCTGAAGACAATCTAGAAAGCTCAGTTGGTCCAGACTCAAGTAGGCAGTGATAAGCAATTCAACAACATAACTATTGCTTCAGTCACCATAAGTGTGCTGCTGTCAAATTAGAAAGTTCTACATCAGGGGTCTTCAAACTTGACCCTTTTATGACTCATGGACTTCAACTCCAGAATTCTTCAGCCAGCATGCCTGGCTGAGGAATTCTGGGAGTTGAAGTCCACGAGTCATAAAAGGGTCAAGTTTGAAGACTCCTGTTCTATATGGATGACTTACGTCCACTGACAGGGTGGTATCCACTAATGTTTCCACCCATTCTGTGCAAACATTTTAGAAGGAATGTTCAGGAGATTATGAACCTGATGTAAGGGGTCTGTCTCCTAGGCCAAAGTGTGAATTGAAGAACCAAAGCATGACAGGCTTTGACCTAGCAACTTGGGAGCCATTGAAGGAAGAATGTTGTAGAAAAGTCCGGAATCAACATCTGTTATAGAAGCACAACATCAGGCTCAGTCACAGGCAGAGAAAGATTAAGGGAGTTAGAAGAGACATGACGGGGTCGTGAGTCAGGAAAACAGGCACAACTGAATCTGTACAATAAAGAAGAGTTGAGAATCAGACTTCTATTGGTAGATGGTTTTCCAGCCTTGGACCTGACTCCCTCAACACATGTTGCATCTGATCTCCTGGTTAATCCTCAGACTGGCATGACACTACCTTCAACTACCTTCAGATTGGATGGTTACATCTTGGGCTTATCTACATGAAATGAGACTACATTCAGATCGGATGATTAGATCTTGAGTTTATCTACATGGCTCTTGACTTCTAAAACAAGCTTGTTTGCTGTGCCTGAGCTTTCCAGGTCTTGCACTGGAGTGAGATAGGTGACACAAAGACTTCTGATCCTCATCTCACCTCCTGCAATTGTAACTGCGGGAACAGGATATCTGGAGAAGTCCTTGATGGTGGCTCTTTGAATAACTCACCTTCCAAGTTTCATTTATCCTGATTTTCTGGCTTTCCATTCAGCTGTGAAAGCTGTATTATTTGGCTAATGGTGCTGCTCTTAGCAGAGCAGACTAAAGAAATTGTCCTAGAAATCACAGAACAACTTAATTGCTGTCTTGAGAAAGCTTTTGTTGGGAAATGTGACATATAAATTCTTAATAGAGCAAATGATATCCGAATCACCTGAAAAAGAATGGATTGTACATAAGATCATTAATGCTGTTGTTGAACAGACTTTCTCCCTTGTGATTTTTGACTCTCCTCAGATTATAAAGGCATATCTATAAGACTTTCTAGCTCATTATTTTTCAAAATTATTTGCCAGCCTATGTTGAAAAATAACGCAATATTAAAATCTCATTAAACATTCACAAGTAATGACAATGAATGCATCAGTTTTAATTTTTAACACAGCAAATAATGATAAACATAACCCATACAAACAAAAGCACTTTTGGGGTCCTCTGTAATTTTTAAAAATTGGTCTGCAGAAAAAAACCCCCACCATTCTAGCCTAGTAGCTTATTGCTGATAAGATACTAGGCTTTGTACCCTTTGAAATGATAAAGTACTGATTGCTTTAGCCAGATTCCTGATACTTCAGAAGAATAGTATGAATCATAATAGCAGTAATGCATTTAGTTCTCATGGATTCTTAGACTTGATTCAGTTAACACATTAAACCATAATGTAGTTTGTTTGGTTTTGGCTGGTATATTATGTAAAACCAGCTAATTGTCATTAATTGCACAAACTAACAATTCATGGCTTCTCGCAATGGATGAACAAGATATTTGACATTACCACGTCAGCTTTACAATATTGTCTTCTGAGATAGTCTTTATCAGCTGGGTATTTCAAAGTCTGATGATTATAAGTTTTAGAATTTCATGCTAGCATGTAGGGGTTGATTCCTGGAAATTGCAAACGTTTGTTGGACTCCTGGTTTGGGAAAGATATTCTAATTCTGATTAGTATTCAGAAAACTGAACATTTTATTTTTTTAACTGGGGGAGCTGTTTATTTATCAATTCTGTAAAGCTATTCAACTCCATGATAACTTTGGTGATGTGCAAAATTAAAAATAGATTGAAACAAACATAAAACAGAAATGCTGAATATTTGGAAGGGGCAAGACAAACATTTTATCTAATATAATTACTTTCCTCCAAGCTGTCTACTACCCAAGCTAGCTTCCTATTACATTTGATCTTTGTTTTTGTGGCCCGAAAGGGAGAGATAGAAATTGTGGTTTAGTTTATTTGATTAACACATTCAGGGAACCAGTAAACTCATTTTTCACAATGAAATATGCCCCCCAAAAAGGCATATTGTACTCTATTTAATATAGGCATTTGACAAATCCACGAATAATAGGCATCTTTTAAGAAGAAGCATCCCTTTCCTTCCTTCCTTCCTTCCTTCCTTCCTTCCTTCCTTCCTTCCTTCCTTCCTTCCTTCCATCCATCCATCCAATTCTTATGCATGTGTGTATCATTTAAACAAAAATTGACTTTGATGTTATTAGTGCATATGTATGTGTGTATACATACACATATACATACAAATACAATAAAAATATTGAACAATAAAAAAGTTCTTCAATAAAATAAAGGATATACTATGAACTAAAGCAATCAATATTGTTAATTTTGAATCCGATCAGTAATTATGCTACCAAAACTAATATTATGATATAAGTCATAATAACCACCAGGGATAATGGTAGAGAGAAGGCTGTTCTTTTCCATAGAGAGGGGGAAATAACCAGTTTAATTATCTGCTTACTCTTTAATTTCTTTTTTATACTGACTCAGTTCCATATACAGCTAGTAGAAGGGCTATAAATCGTGCAATCTTTCATCATGGTCAATCTTCATCTTCATTCTGGTTGAATCTTAGGTCCTATTCTGAAGCCTTTACTTTAGTGTTTCTTGCCTATTAGAAGATAGTGCTGCATGTTTCAGTAAGATACATTAGTTTAGAAACGAATGTTCCTCAAACTGAACTCCTGCAAATTGCATTTCTTAATTTGCATATTTTGCGGGGAAATTATACAGTTAGCCCTAGATTGAAAATAGAGTCTCTTTGTAGTTGAAGTCCTCCATTCCTTTCTTTATTGCACTATTTCTTATTTTCTTGAATAGAAATGAAACAAGATGCTTTGCTTAGCATTCTACATTATGTAGAGTTTTTTTTCCATGAAGGAATTACTGAAATATATTAGAAAATAAACAAGCACTTCCTACAACAGCTGCTGTGTGCATGTTTCTTTTTCCTTGTGGCTTCAGTCGGACATAATTAGAGTGCTGTGGCCTCAAGGAATAAAATCTCTGTGATGGGACCCCCAGTGATGAGAGGGGCCAGGTGTTGACCCCCATCCAGGCTACAGCAGTTGAGGGCAACAATAGAAGAGGAAGAAGAGGGTAATTTCCTTGGTTGGTTTCCCCTTCACACCAACAGGCTGGGTCCTGGAAAGATCATCCCTCACTTCCTTACTCACTCAAGGCATCGCTGTGCTCTCTTCCATTCATCTTTCCATTCAATATACATGTAGCCTTGGTGCCCCCTCCCCCCTCTGTCTGAAAGACTTTATCTCTTAGGTATCTGGATGATTGTGAGGTGGAAGCCAAGAAATATGGAGGCATTTGCATTCTTTTTTCACATAGCAGTTGTTCTTCACTTCAGTGTCCCTGGAGAATTAATAAAACAACATGGAAAATGATCTGAAATTTCTGGAGGACTGTTTTACTGAAAACAGAAACTATAATTTTGGAAAATAGGACACAATATGATCAATGACTCATATTGGAGTAGTGCTGCTTGATAACAAGAATCCCAAGAGCTTTTCACTCTGAATAAAAATGGAACTTTTACAAGTGGTCCTCAATTTACCATCCTAATTGAGACCAAATTGAGCTTGCTGCCATAGGTTGAAGCATCACATGACCAGATTTGAAGGTATGAGCATTTTTATGATGGTCACTAAGTAAAAGCTGCAGTTGTTAAGCAAATCCATTTTCCCTAGTGGGTGTTTTTTTTGTTTTGTTTTTACCAGAAACTGGAAGGACAAGCAAGAAATTGCAAAAGGCAAAAAGCTCTGGGGAACAGGGGGGGGGGTCATCATAAGTTTAAATGATCGCTAAGCAAATGATTTTATGTCAAAGACTACTTGGGAAAAACCTGGAAGAAGACAATGGCAAATCATTTCTATACTGATGGCAAAAAAGTTACATATTTTGTCCATAAAGTCAACAAGAATTAAATTGATTAAAATGAGAATTATTTATTAATTACATTTACTAATTTCAGTAAAATGTTTTTTTCAGATCCATGCTAAAAACATCCATTTTTTTCAACCTTAGAACAGTTTTTAAATTCTTTGTAGACAGTAAAATATGATACTGAAACCCATTTCACATTTTTGTGTTTCAGATGGAGGAAGCCTGTGAAGATATAGATCAAATGTTCAGTGACTTATTGGGAGAAATGGATTTGCTAACTCAGGTAAGTATGCCCATAGGAAATAGAACAAATAAACCTATTTTCTTCCTCTTCAGTTTTCTGCTTTTTATATTTATTAAATTGTAAACATTCTTTTCTTAATGCTAGAACTTTTTCCCTGTGTGAGGCTTTTAAATTGATGAAGTAAATCAGTGCAATACAGTGCAATCAAAACACCAAAGTTTTTCTACTTTGTACACCCACTGCATCTTTCAAAAGAGAAGTAAAAAAAAAGACTGCAACCCTCCTACCCACAGCAGTACTTTATGCTGAAATTGGGATTTGTGTTGTATAGTTTGCACGTTACATTTCCCTCCAAAGTTAATTAAGTAATGCTGAGAATGGAAGATGGCAAGTAGTAGTGATACTGGATACATGTAGATCAGTGTTTCTCAACCTTGGCAACTTTAAGATGTGTGGGCTTCCACTTCCTGGCTGGGAATTCTGAGAGTTGAAGTCCATGTAATCTTAAAAGTTGCCAAGGTTGACGATTATATCAATTTTGTTATGCTGCAGTCTGATTCTACAGTTGTTGATTTTTTTTTCTTCATTAATCTACATTCAGCACCCCATGATGACAAAGTGAAAACAGAATTTTAAAAATGTCTGTAAATGTATTAAAAGAAAAAACTGAATTATCACATTGGCATAAGTATTCAGGCCCTTCACTCAGTGCTTTGTTGAAGTACCTTTGGCAGCAATTACTGCCTCGAGTCTTCTTGGGTATGACACAACAAGCTTTGCACCTCTGGATTGGGGGATTTTCTGCTATTCTTCCTTGCAAATCTTCTCAGACTTAATCAGATTGGACTAAAATTCCTGAAAGCCCCTGCCTCTACTTCTTCTTCCCCCCATCAGAAGATGAGTCAAGCATAATATATTCTTTTACAGATTGTGTTAATATTAAGAAAGATATTTTGGGAAAACATGGAATCTGGAGCCTGTAATATGCTCTTCCTCTGGAAGGCCCTTTTGTATTACCTTCAGGCATTTGTACTGCTGGTGACAACTTACTTGACCTTTACCACCACACAAGATTTCTATCTAGTCTTGTTCCTTGTTTTTCCTTTCCTCCTCTGGAGACATCTGTTTTCCTTTTACACAATCTTCATTATGTTTTTGCCTTCTTTTTTTGTTGCTTGTGTTTGATGAAGAGCAGCAAAGTTTTTATATAAGCAAGTGGTTTGCTTGTATCTACAGTAAAGCTATGGTTGAGAAATTACTGATCAATTCCTGCTATAACTGGTAGGATTTATTTTACAGCCAAATGTTACTTAATATTTGTGTGTGTGTGTGGTGTATGTATGTGCATGCAGGTGCGGGCTTCTTCCTTTTTGGCAATGTGACTTCTGATAAGTATAGGCTATGGGTAGGCAACCTTGGCTCTTTTATGACTCGTGGACTTCAACTCCCAGAATTCCTGAGCCAGCATGGGTCAGCTTGGAAACCTTTCTCTTTCCCCTCAGCATGGCTGGCTCAGGAATTCTGGGAGTTGAAGTCCACGAGTCATAAAAGAGCCAAGGTTGCTTACCCCTGGTATAGGCACATAGCTTATGCATGAAACTTGCATATATTTTGAGCATAATGGAAAAGCGGTAAATTGGGCTTAGCTGGGATTCGCAATTTTAAAATGACAAGATGGGAAATGGCATTAGATTTTTGATCTGTTTGGGGTCCCCCCCCCCGTCTTTATTCTTCCATTTTGGTGCCTTACATTTCAGACCACTTTTCCAATAAATCTAAAGTATGATCAACTGTTCATAAAACTGCCATCAGACCCTTATTAATGAGATTGTTCCCTCATCAATACAACATTGGAGTTGGCCATAAGATTGTTGCCAGAATAGGCTTTTGTCTTGGTTCCCCTTTTGTTCTATTTCTTTATTTGTATATAGTTCTATTTTTTAAAGCTTCCTTCTCTATTTTCCCCAATGTGTCTGCTATTTTCTTTCATGGAATAGAGCAGTTGTACATTCTCATCTTCCCAATAAAGCTTTCCATGTATTTGGAATATTTTTACTTCTCATTTCTTGTTTTATACCTAGCTTGCAAATGAGAAGGAAAGTATATGAGTGCAATTCCAAAATATACTTAGAAATTTGTGTTGCTTATGTATGTCTTGGGGCATCCTGTTACACAGCCTTGGTATTCCTCTCTTTAGGGCAATGGTTCTCAACCTTTTTAATGCCGCGACCCCCAACCAGTCGTAAGTCGAGGACTACTCAACCGGTCGTAAGTCGAGGACTACTCAACTGGTGCAGCACCGTTTGCAGAATGGGACTTTTGGCGGGCTCAGCAGGGCAGAGACAGCCTGGACAATTCCTATTGGCTTTTGAAAGCCAATAGAATTAGACTCTATTCAAGAGAGCCTATTCTATTGGCTTTCAAAAGCCAATAGAATAAAAGGGAGTAGCACAGCTAAGGAAAAGGGGGGGGGGGGGAAATGGCTGACTGCGTTGTTTGGCGACCCCCGTGAAATGGTCGTTCGACCCCAAATGGGGTCCCGACCCACAGGTTGAGAACCACTGGTTTAGGGAGTTCTCTAATTTTCCCTGGTTGTAGGGAACTGCTCTCCCATTTTCCATTGCTGTTTCCACCTTTCTCCTATCCTTCCATTTTCCATCCTGTCCTAAATTGTGGAAAGAGCTGATTATCCCATTCTTTTCAGTCAACACTCCTGATAAAGAAATATTTTGTCAGTGTTGAGATTGAGTGACTTACTGTGACTGGAAGATTCCCATAGACAAGCTTTGATTCTAATAATTGATTTTTTAAATGTTCAGAGCAAAAGTAGATCTATGAAAACATGATTGATCCTTGAAGCACATGAAAAACAATAAAAACTGACAGAATGTTGTGAAATCTCGTTTCACATCAGTGGTGGAAGAGACAGCGTTAGATCTCCAAATTTCAGGTTCTTCCTATGAATATTAACATTGCTGGATATTTTGCTAGAGTTGTGCAATGAAAGAAGTTGTGTGCAGGCACATCACAGGGAAGTAGTTCCAAAGAAGTAGTTGTTACAGCATGGTACTACTTCAGCTATCTTATAAGGCTGTTGTAAGATGAATAGTAAGAAATTTCAAGTTAGACACTGGGTGGGTTAGCATAATATGTTTATTTGTGGTTAACCTAACCAGGGACTTATTCAATTCAACCCATTTTCTGTATCTTAGTACAAGTTTAACCTGAGTTTCCAACAAGTTAGTGTTTTCTACAGATCCAGCCAAAAGGAAGTACTTTTTCATGTAACACATGGTTAAACTATGAAATTCATTATCATAAAATGTAAATATGATTATCAGCTGGGATAGTTATAAGAGAGGTGTATTAATTATTCTACTTTGGACATATTATGCAAAAACCTAGCTCTCTGAAGAAGACTCTAATGATGGGAAAGTTGCAAGAAAAGAGGAGGACAACCCACAGCAAGATGGCTAGACTCAGCTATAGTGCAGCATTGGAAGGACCGGATTAGGGATAGATCATCATAGAGAAAATATAAGTGGTTGATAGGAGTTGAAAATAACTTGATGGCACATTAGCTCAATCAAGTTTAACAATGAACCTTGATCATCAGAGCTTTCTTCAAGAGGTGGTCAAAAAGTCAAGATGATAGCTATGATTGTATAGTTGAAGATCATCTGTTTTTTTAAAAATGTTAGTTGGCAAATACAGCACAATTACAAGAAAAAGCTCAACATTTCGTGAGATAAAAATTATTGGAAGCAATGTATTATACTGATTGCCCAGAATTTAAATGTTGACACTGACTTATAATAAAATTAAATAAATGAATTAACAGGATAACAAATTACATTTTTTAATATTTTAATGGTTTATTAAGTCAGTGTTTTATTGTTAAAATGGTTTTGTGTACTCTACCTGGAATTAAGGGATTACAGGGTCATAAAAAGGGATTAATAATGTAAATGTAATAAAGTTTCAGATTTGTTGGGACTTTAGCCAGAATCACTGAGAATGTACATTCTGGGATTATAATACAAGCACGTGTAGAGAGTACCAATACTAGCTGCTGGAAAAGAAAAGTGTCACTTTTACCGTATATGCCGGCGTATATAAGACGACTTCCGGAAGCGCTAAACTCGGCGCCAAAAATGGGGGTCATCTTATACGCCGAGTCGTCTTATATGCCGGAAATACTGGTAGTTTCCAGCGTATAAGACGACGTTCTAGGAATGCGGCTTGGCGATAAAGACGGGGGTCATCTTATATGCCGGATCGCCTAATACGCCGGCATATACAGTATATATGGGTTGTGGGTCTTTTAGGAGCATCTGGTTGTCTCCTGTGACAACAGAATGCTGGACTTGACAATCTTCTGGTATAAAACCACCATGATTTTTCTTAAATTCTTAGATGCTCCCGTTCTTCTGTGTAATGTTTATGCAATAAACACTGTTCTGTATCTTGGAGGTTATTATTAGCCAAGTTTCCTGTGCTAATTTTGATCTTCAAATGTGTTTATGTTGTTCATCATACATTTACAATAAACCATTATTCAAAAACTATTTTTATTATAATATGCATGAATTTATATGCATATGTATGTATGTGATATTGTAGTTGAAGAAAATATTCTGGAGAAAAAGATTGTAGGTTTCATAATCCTAAAGCAAAATATTTCTTATTGAGAGAAAAAGCCAATAGAAATATAAATGTACTTCCCATCATAGGAGATTATACAGGCTTTCAAATTTTAAAACTTCTTTTATTTTTAATCAGAGCTTAGAAGTGGAAGCCATGCCTACTCCACCCCTAAAATTATCTGATGCTGAATTTAATTTTGCAGTTGGCTTCAAAGATTTAAATGGTAAGTACTAAAAAAAATGCATTGGGCATATACCTTCTTATGCAGATTAGAAGTATGATAATTGTCCAGTGAATTCCAATGTATTCTACCTAGTCTTGAAAGGTAAATATAGCTGACATTATAAAAACTAAAGTTTTAGAATGTTTCCCCAAACCTTCTATTAGTTTGAATAGGACAGGGAGGCAGCCTTGGCTCTTTTATGACTCGTGGATTTCAACTCCCAGGCTGGCTCAGGAATTCTGGGAGTTGAAGTCCACGAGTCATAAAAGAGCCAAGGTTGCCTACCCCTAGAATAGGACATTCATTTACTAGAAAAAAATATAAAATTGAGTTGAAGAATAATATAGTTTTTCAATATATTTGCAAGTTTTCCAAGACCTATAATCAGACAAAATGTGAAGTGAGAGAAGGGAAGGAAAAAAATGTGACCTATTTTTGAGCCATCTCAGTACCAGATTATTTTCTAAAATAATCCTAGAACTAAGGAGAAACTTCCTGACAGGTAGAACAATTAACCAGTGGAACAACTTGCCTCCAGAAGCGGTGAATGCTCCAACACTGGAAGTTTTTAAGAAGAAACTGGACAGCCATTTGTCTGAAATGGTATAGGGTTTCCTGCCTGAGCAGGGGTTGGACTAGATGACCTCCAAAGTCCCTTCCAACTTTATCATCATCATTATTATTATTATCGATCATCGCACAGTCAGCCAGATGTTCAGACTGGATTTGGCATTTTGTCTACCTAGCGAGTCCTTACCCAGGACCTGGGATAGGGAGATGTAGATGTTTGATGGTATTACAGATATCGTCGGAGGATGGAAGCAGTCTTTTGCAATTGACTAATAGCGAATTTGTCAATGCCAATGGTGTTCAAGTGGTACTCCAGTTGTTTTGGGATTGCACCCAAGGCGCCTATGACTATTGGTACTACCCTTGCTTGCTTTTGCTACAGTCTTTCTATTTCTATTTGTAGGTCTTTGTATTTTGTTATCTTTTCCAGTTCTTTCTCGTCTATTCTGCTGTCTTCAGGCACTGCCATATCCACTATCCAGACTTTTTTGTCTTTCTTATCGACAATTGTTAAGTCTGGGGTGTTATGTTGCAGGTGCTTGTCTGTTTGAATTCTGAAGTCCCAGAGCAGTTTAATTTTATCATTTTCTACGACTTTCTCTATTTTATGATCCCACCAGTTTTTGCTTACAGGCAAATGATATTTTTTGCAGATCTTCCAATGCACCATTGTTGTTATTTTGTCATGCCACTGCTTGTAGTCAGTCTGTGCAATATTATTATTATTATTATTATTATTATTATTACTACTACTACTACTACTACTACTATTATTATTATGTAAGGTAATGTTAAACTGCATAGAGCCTATCTCATACCTTGCTAGATATCAAACATTAATAAATCCTTCATTTTGAAATATATTTTCCAGCTTTTAATTACTATTGTTTCCATTAAGAATAATAACTCATGTTGGGAATCATAAAGTTGTACACAATCCATCAGAAAAGCAATGAGGGATGTCTTCTTATGAGATGAGGCATGAGAAGGTTTCTCTAGCACAGTGGTTCTCAACCTGTGGGTTGCGACCCCATTTGGGGTAGAACGACCATTTCATGGGGGTCGCCAAACAACACGATCCGCCATTCTTTTTCCTCAGCCAGCGCAGGGGGCGGCGCCGTGCATGCACACCGCGCAGGGGGCGGTGCCACGCATGCGTGCCGCGCAGGGGGCGGTGCCACGCATGCGTGCTGCGCAGGGGGTGCCGCCGCGCATGCATGCCGTGCAGGGGGCGGCGGCGCGCATGCGTGTCGCGCAGGGGGCGGCGCCGCGCATGCGTGTCGCTTCCTTCTGACCGGGGTTGCCGGTATAAAAAGATTGAGAACCACTGCTCTAGCATATTTTAAAATGTGATAAATTACCTAATGAAAGGCTGCTTCTTCATTTTAGAAGAATCCCAAGAACTGTTGAGTCTATATGTGTTGCCTATAACTGTCTGTGGAAGACCATCTAATGGTGTATATGGAAGTAGTTTCTTAATAACATTGGATAAGATCTTTGATATGTTTATCTTTTTTTGTAACAGAGTCCTTGAACACATTGGAAGATACAGATTTAGATACTTTAATGGCTGATCTTATAGCAGACATCAGTGAAGTAGAAAAGACCACATTACAAGAAGCAAGGGATACCTCTTACAATGAGCAAGGTGCCATTATGCAGCCACCAGCAAAGGCAACTCCTACTTGTGGAACTCAGTCAGTGCTAAGTAATATTCCTCCCCATGTTGAGAATGAGTTACCAGCCCCTCCTGCAGAAATGCCAATGCCGCCTCCAGCCATTCCTCTGCAGCCGCTCACTCAGGTTAGCAACCAGAGAATTCCTGAAGAAGTTCTTATCTTAATATTCTCAAAATATTGGCACACCGACATGAGATAAACTAGATCCATGGCGGCGAACCTATGGCACGCGTGCCACAGGTGGCACGCAGAGCCCTCTCTGTGGGCACGTACGCTGTCGACCCAGTCCTAGGCCTTCAGCTGGGTTTTATAAAACCTTTTCACTTTAGGCCTAGGCCGCCATGTGCAAAAAAAAAAAAAAAAGGTTCAATCAATCAATTTCAACTTCTTGTGGGAAAAAAAAGATCTCGCAAAGTTGGAATTGATTGATTGAACTTTTTAGTCCCACCCAGTCTGCTGTTACCACCGCAGCCATGCCCACCGAATGGGCCATGCCCACCTGGCACTCGACGATACATGTGGGTTTTGGGTTGCTGTTTGGGCATTCGGTCTCTAAAAGGTTCGCCATCACTGAACTAGATTATCAAAATGTCAGTTTCTGATGCATCTAACTTTTGTAATGTTTGTTGTGGAAAGTTATAAATCTTAGTACAATTTGGGAAGGTTTGTTACTTAAAAAGATTGAGAAAAGAATGTAATGTTTCTGGACTTAAGCTCTTAGAGTAATCTAACAAATAATTCAGGCTGAGGAAACCCTATGTGGAGCAGGCCAGTGGGTATTATATGGAAGATGATGTCATGCATGCTTATTTAATAGCAAGTCTCATGAACTTATGTCTGACCTTTGCAAGAATAAACTGCAGAATAAAAGCTTCAGGATGGGCTTCAACCTGATGTTTATACATTATCTTATTTCTTCAGAAATCTACTATATTCGCTATAGCAGGGGTGTCAAACTCAATTTCATTGAAGGCCGCATCAGCATTGTGGTTGCCCTTGGGGGGCTGGGTAGGTGTGGCCAGAGCAGGTGCAGCCTACTGGGTGGGCATGGATGGAGTGGGTGTGGGTAGGAGTGGGAAGATCTGAGGGTCTCTGGCAGAAGGGGGTGGGACTGGGGCCAAGGCATGGTCCACTGAGGCAAGTGTCAAGATGGCCACCACAAAATTGTACATTGGTTCCCGGCTGGTCAGGGCCAAGGCAGCGGGGGCTGTTTCCTCACTGTTTCCATGATGGCTTCGCGGGCCACATGAAACCACTTTGCGGGCCGCATCTGGCCCCCGGGCCTTGTGTTTAAACATGTCTACGCTATAGCATGAGCAAGGATATTCAGCAAGCTATGTTCATTCAAATATATACCAAATGTACACTCCTCCCAAACAATGGTTATTATCTGGAATGATTAGTAGGGGAAGTTTTTAATCTGTTTGTAGATGTTAATCTCTGCTGAAAGGAATGCAGGATACTGGAAGAGGAGGAGGAGGATTACAAGTAGTCCTTGACTTACAACCATTTGTTTAGTGACCGTCTATAGAAGATGGAAGCTTTACTCTCAAATATTGTTGAAAACTACAATGAGGGTGAATAAGCATGGTCAATACACTGATGTTTCCACTGATTTTTTTCATCTTGAAGAGACAAGATATTTCCTGAATTAATTGTCACATTAAGCTGAAGAGAAAATTACCTGTTCAAATATACAAGATGCTGCAAATAAAATTGCAGAGAATGATAGAATGATGAATGAAAGATGAAGAATGAATTTATTGAGACCTAATTAAAAAAGGGTTTCATAACTATGTATCATGGTTATAAGGCAAGTCATTTGGCTATTGCTCACAATTTTATTTTTAAAAACTAGCTTTCTATGAGTGCAGCTGAAGTGATGAAGTCAGCATAGTGAGGTGAACCACAATGATCCATCCATTGGGGAGAAGGAAAAGGAGTTGAAGCTTGTTGTGGGACAAATATGGGATTTAGCATACTTTATTACTTTTAGCAAAGTAATAAAAACAGAAAAAAACACACTATTGATATAAAGTATAGTATAATGATTGATAAAAACAAAAGGAAAAGAAGCAACACATTTCAAAAAACTCTCAAAAAGGTGCAGATGATGAGACTGTATACTTGAAATAGGATGGGGGAGGGAAATCCTAATTTTTGGTCATTTTTAAAAGAGGTAATAGAGAAACTTTCCGAAATGTGGTAAGAACCTTTGGGGGGGGGGGGGAATTATGAAATGATGATGGACAAGCATATTTTAAATGACCTTTACAATTTTATTTCCATCTCCTCCTAGGAACTAAAAGAACAAGCAAAAGCTGACAAGATTAAACTAGCATTAGAAAAACTAAAGGAAGCCAAGGTTAAAAAGGTAGGGTTTATATGATTGCACTGCCCACTATCCACTACCCATTATTCACTTCCATTTCTTTAACTACCATGTTTGATGCACAGGTTCTCTTTAAGGAACGTTAAACCAAATTACAAATGCATCCAACTTGTAACTTTTAGATTTATAACAAAAATAAGTTATTAAATGCTTTGTGGGTATATTAAGGGTATTTAAATGCTGTGGTTATATTTTTGGACAAACTGGGAACAGTGTTTCTTTTCTGATGTCAACCCTATAAGGTAGACTAGACCAAGAAACCAATGCCATATGGGTCAGATCTGTTTTTATTGTAAGAGTTCTAGTAATCGAATCTTGCAAGTCTGAATGTGTTTCCATCTTTCTCACTTTACCTTCATTGAATTAGGGAGAATTTTTTTTTCAAATTAATTTCTTAGGATGGGCTCAAGTCCCACTTGTCTGACCATTGCTTTGGTAGCCAGTGTTCCTTTCCTGTCTTTCAAGGCCATTCCCTAAGCCCTGTAGATCTGCCTACACCAGTACCCAAAATTAGGAGCTCCTGCCTAGCAAAAAATACTCCACCATATTGCTGAAGGAAAAAAAAAATAAAGGAAATCTAGGTGTAGACCATTGTAGATATGGCGGATAAGCTATCAGTGCTTCAAGTTATTAAGGCTAAACCAGCGATAAGCAGGAAGATGCCTTTATATGTGGGTTTTCCAGATTAAACTGGTTGACCACCATGGAAATGTATTAATTTCCATATTGTTGGTGTTCAATCTGATCCAGCAAAACTCTTATTTTATTTCTACTTGGAAGCAAGGCCCTATCCGTAATCTCAGTTAATGGTTGGGAGAAGGCAATCAACCCATTCAGCCAATTTTGGCCCTGCCAAGAACTCCCATCTAGATCTTACGTCTAGTAAAATGGGTACAGGATTGCAGTAGGGGGATAATGATATATCCTATCTGAGATAAATTGCTGACAGCTCAAGTATGTAGGAATGTCATAATTTCGTAAATTACCTTAATTTTTAAAATGCACACATAAAATAAGCAGAACAAATGCTTGTTTTTTCTTGATTTTCTTCTTATTTCTCTGCGATCGTAATATTCTTGCTTTAAAATGAGCCTTTAAAAAGAAATTGTCAAAATTCACATATAGCAAGAATTCCTGAAAAGACTATTGTAAAGGAAAGAGCGTTATAGTAAAAGTTCATAATAAAAATAATGCTGAAATTTCCAGGATTGATTTTAATGAATTTTCAGTATGTCCACTTATGACCACAGTTGCATTAAATTACTCTTTCTTAGGCAAAAAAAACCCATTGCATAAAAAACGCCTCTGCTTTTGGGGCCTTTGATTGGACCCCCCTTAAAATCAAAGAGAAATGTTAGAAATGACTAAATTGCATTAATTTGGTGAGAGTCAAGACCAAAAAATTTCATTTGGATGCAAAGCCAGATTTAAATGCTGGTCTTTGTGAACATATTGTCCAAAACCAAGTTCACAATTCATTTAAAAATTTTATTTAATCAAAAGCATACGTTAAGACAGGGGAGAACAAATCTGAGGGGGTGATGAATGAAAGATGGATTATTTCTCTCAATCTAATTTGTGATACAGGACGCATTTGAATCTGCAATAATCTTCCATTTTTATCAGCCATGGCAGACTTTTGTGTACTCTGGCCTTTTCTTCCAGGCTGAAATTAACTGACTGATCTATTATTTTCTTCCCAGCTTGTTGTCAAGGTGCACATGAATGATAACAGCACAAAGTCTCTAATGGTGGATGAACGGCAAGTGGCACGTGATGTCTTAGACAATCTCTTTGAAAAAACCCACTGTGATTGCAATATAAACTGGTGCCTTTATGAAATATATCCTGAACTACAAATCGGTAATTTTCAAACCATCAGCTATATCTTCTGATATTTGTATAGTTTTCCCAGAGAGCATTTTCTGGATTCAGCCACCCAGCCTGTTTCTGTATTAAATGACAAGTGTGCTGTTTGTTGCGTTCTAAAGCTGTGAATGGCTGGTGTGCATTTTCATATGTGTATTCATATAGGCGTAATAGGAAAAAATTGGCTAATCAGACAGATGCTCACTTCATACAAATAAGGCTTTTTATCTGCCAACTAAATTTATCAACACTTTTAGGAAGCTTCTTGTTTTGATGAAATTACTCTTGTTTCTGCCAATTTAGCAAAAAAAATATAAAGGCCTAATTATTAAGATGGACAGTCATTTTAAGTTATATTTCTTTCTCTTCCCCTCACTCCTTCTCTAGAAAGATTTTTTGAAGATCATGAAAATGTGATTGAAGTCTTATCCCATTGGACTCGAGACACTGAAAATAAGATACTATTCTTGGAAAAAAATGAAAAATATGCTGTATTTAAAAACCCTCAGGTAAATTAACATGACAGAGGCCAAGCGTTATTACCCTGTAAGTTGTAAATTTCTAACAGGACCACAAGCATCTTTGAGAGAAGCCACACAAATTTCTTAAAATAATTTGTCCAAGCAAAACTAGTTGTAGTACAAAAACTGGCAGCAGGCTTGGGTAGGTAAAGACTAGAGCAAGTTTTGAGAGGCTAAACCTTTGGGTCTATGCATATATCAAAACCGCCTGCCAAAAATAAATTTTGTTTATCATTTAGTTATTTGGTTTTTATTAAAGGGTATCCCAGAAATTCATTTACCATTTTAAAATGTAATGATATTGCAGTTTAAGACTGTCTGCTATAGCTGCACCAGTAGAGGGCAGAAAATAGATATGGATTTATTCACTTCTGTAATATAGAGATAAGGATTTAATCAATAAAAGGTACAAATTGCTTATCCACATTCTTAATAATTCACACATTGACTGCCTATGATTAAAAATAATACAGCTTTGATAACAAAGAACAGCTGTAGTGAAGAAACCCCACAGATGTTTCTGGTGATACTGAAAGCATATTATTCAAGACATAAATAATTGTGTACAAAATCCCTGTCTTCCATAGAACGTTCAAGTATTCGCCAAAATGTTTTGTTGTTCATATGATTCATCTCTTTCTGGAAGTAAATTTGTTTTGGGGGAGAGGATATCAGGTGTAGATGAGCAAAATTAATTCATATTTTGGAAGATGTACTTTTTATAAATGATTAACCATTCTTAGAATGATTACATCAGTGCCTTTCAGGAGAAAAAACAAGACGAAAACATTTTATGAACAGAATCTCTGTATACATGCAACAGGGAAAAAAGTAGATCTCACAAACCTGAAGTGTGTCCAGTATTGATTTACTTTAGGTCATGTAATGATACTTATTATGTTGATTTTAAAGAACAATTCAGAAACAAGAAAAGTTGAGCGGAAATTTTCAAAGATATTTTTTTTTGTTGTTAGTTGCGAAGTCATGTCCGACCCATCGCGACCCCATGGACGACGTTCCTCCAGGCCTTCCTATCCTCTCCCATCTTCTGGAGTCCATTTAAGTTCACGCCTACTGCTTCAGTGACTCCATCCAGCCACCTCATTCTCTGTTGTCCCCTTCTTCTATTGCCCTCAATCTTTCCCAGCATTAGGCTCTTCTCCAGTGAGTCCTTCCTTCTCATTAGGTGGCCAAAGTATTTGAGTTTCAACTTCAGGATCTGGCCTTCTAAAGAGCAGTCGGGGTTGATCTCCTCTAGGACTGACCAGTTTGATCGCCTTGTAGTCCAGGGGATTTGCAGGAGTCTTCTCCCGCACCATAATTCAAAGGCCTCAATTTTTTGGCGCTCAGCCTTTATGCAATTTTCACAGCCATACATTGCAACTGGGAAAACTATGGCCTTGCCTATACATATTCAAAGATATATATAACACCTATTTTTGCTCCTAAACTTATATTCTAGAACAGGGATTCCCAACCAGGGGGTGCGAGATGATATTCCAGGGGGTGCGAAAACTTGGGATTTCAAAATTATAGTGTATATGCATAATTAGTTGCCATTATTTCAAACTTTTGTAAGGGGTACGAGAATATATCAGAAGCTTTCTAAGGATGTGAGGTGTAGAAAAGGTTGGGAACCACTGTTCTAGAATAATCACTATGGGTATTAATGTAGCACTAACACCGACACTTTCTAGAATTTCTGTCTTTGTTGGGTTGAAACCCACATTTAATAGGCTGTAGACATGATTGTGTTTTGGGTGCTCAGCAGCTGGCCTGTATTTACAGCTGTTGCATACATTAAATACTGTTGATAACATGACCATGATTCATGATGTTTTTGCCTAAAACTGGCATATATTTTTGGTTTTTGGCAAATATGCACCATAGTGAACCACAGGTTCCCTTAATGACTGCCATTAAATTTGGTTACGACTTAACGACTATAGTGGGCAGGCTCTTGTGTATGGGGAAATACAATTTATTTACGAAGGAGAAAGACTATTTCTTTCAAATAATTTAACTTTAAAATAGAAAGCACATTTTAGATTTGGTGAAAGTTTAGTAATGAAGGCAGACAGTTTGTTTGTATCCTTTTTGGAAGGATGTTGCCATCAATTCAGAGTCATCTTCCTTTTAGCTAAGTGTAGTACATTTCTATATCCTTATTTTTGTAATTGGTTTTCTCAGAGCAATCATATAAAGAGGTTGTGTTTCATGGAACTACAGCAATGATTCAATAAGTAGAAGGTCAAAACTTTTTACCAAAAGCTAGGGCTTCAAATAAACCTACATTTTCCAAATAAATGAACCAATAGAAATGACTTCTTAAGGTAATGGCTGATTTCCAACATAGCAAAGTAAATCTGCTTTTTTGTTGGCATAATTGGAGTGTCTCAGTACATGAAGCTTTACTTTAGGCTTATCCTAAGGTTTTAATTTATCCTACGATTGCAAACAAGATATATGTCACAGGGAGAAAAAGTAGATCTCCTAAGTCTGAAGTGTGTTTTGTTCAGTGGGAAAGACATCATTTGGTGCAAAGTCTCTGTGCAGTGCAGTGCAATGAGCCAGAGAATCCACTCCTTTTTTAGTTAATCAGCTGGATGTTGTATAGTTAATAAGGAAGAGCCAGGTGCAGTTATTCAACAGTGAAAATACACATAATGACTATCCAGCTGCTTCATTCATTGCATACCAGCTTTCTTGTGTACTGATGGATGAAGGGTGGCCTAGATGAAATAATTTTAGTCTAACGGTACTCTAGTTTCTCAAAAAAAAATAAGAACTGAACAAGAAACATGAACATTTTCGGAGATATTTTAATGTTCACATTAGGCCAGCTTGATTTCTCCTTCCATGTTTGTTAAACATGGGACATGAGAAAACATGAGAAAAAAAAATCTTGATGTGTGTAGGACTGCAAGTTCCATGATGCCCAGCACATTCTACAAGGCAAAGTTATTTTGTTATTTACTGCTGGCAACAGAATTGAGTTTGTTCAGTGGGGAGAATAACAGCAAGAAGATTGGACTTGGTGTCTACACAAAATGCAAAAAACAGCATTGGTAGACTTCCTAGGAATATCTTTACTGTGCAAACCTTGTTATAAGTAATGTGGGGTGTTAGAGAATTTTAATTTCTCTATTGGTGAAAAATAAATCAGAAGCTGTCACAGTTGACTGCATTTAGCCGATTCAAATAACTTCTTTATATCGAAATATTTACATTACCATACATTCTTCTTTACAGCAACATAGCTTAACTGAAGACTTCTTACAGAGACAAAACTTGAGACTGGAAATCCAGTTCCTAACTCAATACTCCTTTTTGCACAGACTCAGTAGCACTTTCCTCACATTGGCTGACTGAGTTACCACATGACTCTTCCTATTCATGAATATTCCAACACTCCTCCCTTCATGACAGGAAGAGACATCAGACCTATTAATTTAATACATTCTTTAATCGTGAAAAACCTTGTGCCACTAACCTGGCCTTATACTGTATATCATTATTTGGCAATACCTTTTTCTTATATACCCACTTACAACCCACAGCTTTGGTTCCCTGTGGCAAAGTCACTGATTTAAATACTTCATGGTCTCCCATGGATTTCATCTCTTTATCCATGGCCTCCTTCCATTTTTCTTGTTCAGCTTTTGGTAATGCCAACACCTCTTTATAACTTCTTGGCTCATACCACACATTGCAAACCTTTACCTTGCTGGCAGAATACCTGTCAGGCGGAATTCCTTTAGTACATCGTTCTGACCTACGTGGTATTAACTGCTCCTGTGTCTCAAGTCTTTCTGGCTTCATGTTTTGTTCAGCCTCTCCTCCCTTAACATGGACATCTTCAATAATGATTTTTTCATCATTAGATGTATTATTGTCACTAAACAGATCACCGTCATTAAGTGAGACATACCCAGAATTTGCATTAATTCTGTCCCAATTTTGTTCTGCAAAATTAGCAGACCTTGAAATTATAATTCTTTTACTTCCATCGCTAAAGCGATATCCTTTTGACCCTGGCTCATAGCCCACAAACCTGAGCTTTCTTGCCTTTTGCTGTCCCTTTCTTCTGATTACTTTTGGTATATGTACCCATGCAGTACTTCCAAAAATTCTCAAATAGAATGGCATATGGAGTATTATTGAGGAACTCCACAGCCTGTTAGCTATATAATTGGCAGTCAATATGGCTTCTCCCCAATATGATTCAAATCAGAATCCTCCAATAATGAATCTTTCATTGTTTGCAAAACACCATTCCTTCTTTCAGCTACACCATTCTCTGCTGCTGTGTAAGGATTTGTACGTCTGTCTTATCCCCAACTGCCCCAACCATTGTTGGAATTTAGTTGACATAAATTCAGTACCTCTGTCAGTTTGCAACTGACACACTTTTTGTCTGTACCTTCTCTCTACAAAACTTACCCACTGTTTGAATTGTTGTAGCACCTCTGTCTTTGCTCTAAGCAAATAGCAAAATGAATACCTGCTATAATCATCACCAGTGCATATTTTGCTCCTCCCAAACTGGCTTGCATAGGTCCCATCAGATCTGCATGGACCAGCTCTAGAACTCTTTTTGTTTGTCTTGTGCTACATTTACTAACTGGGAATGCCTTTGACTTTGATGCTTTGCATACTGCACAGTCCAAATATGTTTTGCATCCTTCAAATTTAGCCCTTCTGCAAAATCTTGCATTTGCTGTAAAACTTTAAAGCTTGCATGGCCAAGTCTTCTATGCAGAAGATGAACACATGAATCATGCTCTGCAACATTCTTAAATATATGGGAACATTGAACCTTTTGTCCCTGCAATACATATAGATTATGTTCCTTTATGCCTTCTGCACAAATATTCCCATTCCTTTTGATGAGACATTTCCCATTTACAAAAATGACCTCAAAACCTTGTTTGTCTAAATTAGACACACTTAACAAATTATGTTCCATCTCAGGTACACAAAGCACATTGGTAAACTTTGATTCCAAATATGGAATTTTTACATCGCTTCTTCCGATGACTTTTGCTTTCTGGCCATGTGCTACTGGAACAAACCTGCAAAATAATTCAGAGTCATTAACAATTGTTTGACTTGCCCCACTATCAATTAGCCACTTGTCTCTGTTGTTGCTATTGCAAACTTTTGCAACACCAAAATGTTCCTTTTGCAAAGTAGTCCTTTTTTGCATGCACAAATGTCTTTTGCTGCAAATTGTTCCTTTGCAAACCGTTCCTTTGCAAATGTGTCTTTTTTCCACAAATGTAGCAAGTCTTTTCCCGCTCTCTGCTTGCAAAATCTCTCCTTTGTTGCAATGTGGTCCAGATTTGATCAGCTTGTTTCTTCTCCTCTGGAGACTTGCAGTCTGGACCCCCTCTTCAGGAATTTCTCCTCCTTGTGGTTGCTTCTAAAATGGCGTTTTTCTTCTTCATTAAGCAAACATGCCTTTAAAGCCTCAAACTTTAAGTCTTGCTCTTCTTTGCATTCAGATATTGCAGAAACTGTGTCCCAGGTTTTATCTAAATTGTTCAACACCAATAAAACCTTCTGGGACTCAGGGAATTTAATCCCACGTTCTAAGTTCAAAAATAAACTTTGCATTTTATTTAAATGCTGTTCCACAGATTCACCTGGTTGCAAACAGGCTCTGTAAAGTTTTCTTGACAATTGCACTATGTTGCATGCAGAAACATTCACGTGCACAGCTCTTAACTTCAACCATATCTCCTTTGCAGTCTTTAAATTTGCAACATTTAGAAATTGTGCATCATCTAAATTCAAGATAAGATAAGCCATTGCTCTATCATGGCTTTTCTGATCTGCAGTTGCAAATACTTGTGGTGGATTTTCAACAATATACCACAGCTCTTTTGCTTTCAGCAAACATTCCATTTTTGCAGCCCACACAATGTAATTCTTCTGGCCCAAACAAGGCACACAGTTTTCCTTAAATTCCATTGCAGCCATTCTGCTAATTCTGCCTTGTTCTTATACTTTCTAAACACAGGCAATTTCTTCCAGCTTTAAATTATAACGCAGTCCTTAGTAAGCTCTGGGCCCATAACCTGTTAGAGAATTTTAATTTCTCTATTGGTGAAAAATAAATCAGAAGATCTCACAGTTGACTGCATTTAGCTGATTCAAATAACTTCTTTATATCAAAATATTTACATTACCATACATTCTTCTTTACAGCAACATAGCTTAACTGAAGACTTCTTTCAGAGACAGACCAGAGACAAAACTTGAGACTGGAAATCCAGCTCCTAACTCAATACTCTTTTTTGCACTGACTCAGTAGCACTTTCCTCACATTGGCTGACTGAGTTACCACATGACTCTTCCTGTTCATGAATATTCCAACATGGGGTATAGAAAGAGATCCTCATAGTATTACATACGTTTGTTTAGAATTTTAATTTTCTTGAATTTAGGAACACTTTCCCTAGGAAATGCTGTTAACATTGGATTCTCAGTGTTATCAGTGACTAATGCCCCAATTTAAAATAGCCATAAGCCTCTTCCAGAAATGAATGTTTCCATTCATTGGATCCATTGAGGCAGGATTTGGAATACTTAACCTGCCTTTTTGTTATTGTTGATTTTCTCATCTGATGTGCCCCAAAGCAGAAGAAAGGAAACAATCCTGTTACAATGATTGAGGACAATATTTCTCAGTCCTAGCAAGTATAGGATATGTGGACTTCAATTTCCCAAATTCTCTCCAAGATACTGGCTGGGGAATTTTGGAAGCTATAGTCCACATGGATAAACACTGATCAAGCAAAATCTAGAGCAGTTTAGTTAGAGGGGCTTATCTTGGATGATAAACTCTATTTCTTGCTCTGTGCTTAGAGCTTTTTATTTGAATGAAAACTTGTTTGTAAGTAATAAAATAGATAGCTGATGAGAAAGATAGCTAAAACGCAGCTTGACCTAATATCATCCTGTCTCAGTCATGTTTGGGGGCTTATTCAAGTAGTAACTGGCTATTTTATTGGTTCATTTGTCTTTTTTATTAGAATTTCTACTTGTCAAACAAAGGAAAAAATGAAAGCAAGGAAATGAATGAGAAAAGCAAAGAAGCATTATTGGAGGTAAACTTATGTTAACAAATTGTGCATTTGATTGTAAAACAACTGCTTAAGTTCTTCCTTGTTCCTGAAATAGAACTGAAATATTTCAGTTCTCCATTTGATGCAATATAAAAACAGGAAGTTCAGACTTCAGGGTTGTATTTTAAAAGTCTAAAAAATCAAGTAACTTCAACATGTGTAACATGAGGAAACTGATTCTGACAATTTGGGTCAAGTTAGAACCGATTCACAGGACCATGGAAACTGACCTTGACAGTTATATGAGTTTAGGAAACAAATTGATTCTGTGATAGACCCATGACAAAGGGCTGGCGAGAGATATCTCAGCCATAGAAGGAACGGAGACATAGAAAGCATCTCGGAAGAGTCTCCTTTCTTCTCTGGGATTTAAAGGCAAGAGAGAGAAGAAGTGCTTTCATAACTCAAAGTGATTTGTCCCAGTAACCTTGCAATAAGAGTTAGTATTCATGGGTTTGGTTTCCTGCCTGGATGACTTTAAAGGTCTAACATATATACTCGAAGAAATAGAAACTTGTGATCTCATTCCGAACATATCCGAAGATCCAGGGCTTCCTAAAGGGCTAGGTTTTTGCTTGGCTTCACCATGCTAAAGAGGAATATTCACTAATTATTGTGAGGTTGTCCAAAATAATTATTTACCTTCTCACATATTTGAAAGAGACTAACAGATTGAAATGTTTAACTCTACAGGCACATACATTTAATAAATAAATAAATTTACTAACTTCGTTTAAAAACTATCTATTAAATTTAACATTTATTGCCTTGTTATAAGCTCTGCCAGTGTTTTAAATATGAAACTGCTCTCAAAATCCCAAAATCTTCAAGCTTGAGTCTGGCAGGTGATAGGTACATCTGCCTGCATTTCCAAAATGCATGATGCACTTGTTTGTTTTTAATACTTGGGTCTGTGTGTGCTTTGATTTAGGAAACTTTTTTCTTATTCCAAATGTTTGGCCACCTGGTGACTCTAGCTATTTCCGGGCTTTGCTCTAAGCTGTAAGCTGTAGAAGCCTTGTTTTTCTTATAGAACAATGATGCTCTCCAGTTGTTTCAGATTGTACCTGTCATACTAGAAATTACATCAAAACTGATGAGAGTTGGTTCAAAACATAGAAGACCCTAGCTTGCAGGTCATTTCAGAAGAACCAGCATTCAGTCCTTGGTATCTCTGTATAAGTTTGGCAAATATTCCTGGAGGAAATATGGGTAATTGGCAAATAAATAAGCTTGTCTCTTTTGAGTTTCAGTATTTAGTGACTGTGATCTAGACCAGGAGTCTTCAAACTTGGCCCTTTTATGACTTATGGACTTCAACTCCCAGAATTCCTCAGCCAGATTTCCTTATGTTTTGCCAGCAACTATGGCTAGTATCTTCAGAGGCAAGGTAGTCATAAAACTCTGAAGCCCAATCCTGCACAATTTGGCAAATATTCTTGAAGGAAATTTGGTAAAGCTGCTCTAACCAGTGCAAGCCTTATGGAGGTTACTTTAAAACCATGCCACCAAAAGCTCTTATTTCAAATTCAGCCACTGGTCAGTGCCTGTCCAAGAGTTCAGTGAAGTTGTTCACGTGTTCAGGGGGTCAAGCATTGCCCTGTTTTTGATGGTGGTCAAGGGAAGATCAAAGTTGATGGACTGAATGGAAACTCAGGCTTTGGAAGCAAAACTGAACAAGCCATGTTGTAAAACACGTGGCTTATTCACTTACTGCTCTGTCTCACCACTTTTTCTCTCTGCAGGAAAGCTTCTGTGGTACATCTGTTATTGTACCAGAAGTTGAAGGTGCCCTTTATTTAAAGGAAGATGGAAAGAAGTCCTGGAAGAGGCGCTATTTTCTTCTACGAGCTTCAGGCATTTATTATGTCCCCAAAGGAAAGACCAAGGTCAGGCATGTCAAAGAAATGCTTTGAAGCATTAAAGCAATTTGTAAAAGGGAAGGCAAGGAAGCCTCCAGGGAACCTTTGAGGAACGGTGTCTGCTATTTGGGCAAATATGGAGAATGGGTGGCAGAATTCCCTTGATACTTATTCCCTTTATAGACTACTCTTTTATTTTTCAATAATAATCAGTTGCATTCATAAAAATTTCAGTCATGAAGAGAAATAACATCTCTGAACTGCAGTTGGTCATCCACTGCAGAATTATGTAATCATTTTTGCTTAATTTTAAAGAAGTAGAATAGAATGGAATAGCTTTAAATGTCAAACAGCAGACAAGAAAGCTGCCATTGTTTGGGCAAGGCCAAGGAGAGGATTAGCCTGGGAGCTTCTTTTGTTTTACTCCTCCTCTTATAGAGAATGCTAGAAAGCATTCTGAAATCCATTTACATAGATGCATATTTTTCCTGAGTGGTTTTTTTTCCCCCATGTGTCTAAATCATACAGTGGCAGGGGTGTCCACAGTCCGGGATCAAACACATCAGAATGGCTGCCACAACCATACTCTTTTTTTCCTTATGACTACACCTTGGGATTTTTCTGCTTGCCCTGGGGGTACCCTCCGCAATTTTTAATTTGAACCTGGTTAGTCAGAGGGATTCTCTGTTTCTTTTTTAAAAGATATATGTATAGGGAAGATCCGTTTTTCAGCAATTCTTGTGAACTAGGTTCTGAAAAGCTACTAATAGTTAAAAAACAACTACAGGTAGTCCTCAATTTACAATAGTTCACTTAGTGATCGTTCAAAGTTACTACGGCATTGAAAAAATGACTTATGACCAGTTTTCATACTTATGACCATTGATGTATCCCAAGGTTACGTGATCCCCTTTTGTGATCTTCTGACAAGCAAAGTCAATGGGGAAGCCAGATTCACTTAACAACTGTGTGACTAATTGAACAATTGCAATGATTAGCTTAACAACATGGCAAGAAAGGTTGTAAAATGGAGCAAAACTCACTTAACAAATGTCTCCCTTGTGGGGCTCAATTGTGGTCATAAAGTGAGAACTATCTGTATATGTACATGAGCCAGGAAGAATTTAGGGCCTGTTCTATTTCATTCAGATTGGTTCTCCATCCACAGATCCTTCACTGGGAAGCTTTGTTGCCATGGCAACCCATTAAGAACAGCCAATGTGCATTGTATGATAGTAGAAACACTGTTTGGCAGGAGTGCAAATTGGCACAGAATGACAGATGAAGTTTTCACCTACGTACAAATAAATTCAGTATGCATTACTGAAAAGTCTCCTCCCCCCTTCCCTATGAATTCTATGCACCGTTCTTGAACAGAATGGTAATGTTTTTGTGGGTTTATTTGCTTCAAGTCCTCAGAAGCAAAATGCTACATATCTTCGCCATCGCTCCTAAACTTACAATGTGTTACAAAGGTTCCACTGTCATTAATCTCAGATCAATAAGTACATCAAAAGATTATCCAAGGCATTAACATGAATAAATGGATAATTATTCTAATAACTAAAGATTGTGTTTTTAATTTTTAGACATCCCGTGACTTGGCTTGTTTCATACAGTTTGAGAACGTAAATGTTTATTATGGTATTCAGTACAAAATGAAGTATAAGTCCCCTACTGATTATTGTTTCGTCTTAAAGGTATGTATTACAGAACATGCACTCTTATTGTATAGTGTATTGTGTACTAAGTTATATTTGGTGATCATGCATTCCTATAATGTCTATTTAAAAATAATCCTTGCTGAGTTTAATAAGGTATAGGAATATCTGGAAGGAATAGTCAAAAAAGTTAGCAGCCACAATAGTGCAATCAAAACTCTGGCCATTTTTATGTGTAACACACATTAATAAAAAGCAGGGTATCAATCATACCGTTGTGTCCATCTTTTGACTTATGACTATATGTCCAGACATCCCTGATAAGGCTCATTTTCAGCTAAATGGGTATATCTTATAGAAAGACTGTCTAATTTTTCAGAATAAAAATTATTTTTTGGTAGCCACATAAGGATTTGATAAGGAGATTATTATAATTGTACAACATGGGTTTGTGTTAGGACCACTGCTAGCTCGTTCATAAATCATCTATTTGTAGTGACATTGTCAGGTTTGTAGGTGATGCTAAATTTTGCATGCTAGTGAAAGACAAAAAGTAATTCATTTTCCAAATTGAATGAACCATATTTTGGCCTACAGTTCAAGCATGATGGAGCAAACAATCTAGTTGGGGTTCAGATGGACAGTTCAGTGGAAGTGTTATCCATGTGTATGGCAGCTGTGAAAAAGTAGATTCCATGTCAGGGTTCATTAGGAAAGGAATGAAAATGGCAGCAGAACCAATTATTCAAGAGGTGGTGGGTTCCTCTTCACTGAGTGTATTCACACACAAATTACCTGGTCATTTAGAGGGAATATTTTAATTTGGATTCCTGCACTCATCAGGGCTTTGGGCTGCAAAGAGTAGTAAATGGTCCGTTCCATTTCTGTGATTGCATGGAAAGAATAACCCTTTGAAGAAAAGGTTGATACTGAACATTTTAGACTTTTAAATTATGGGGAAAGAAGTGAGTCAGAGGTAATATGGTAGGAGTTATAAAACTTTGTATGTATGGAGAAAAGGGAAGAATTTCCCCCTCTCTTTTGCTCATCATATTTCAGCCAAATACTATGAAATAATTTTGGGTAACAGTGATAAGCAAAGGGAGTCACATCCTACATGCTTAATTACACAACAGCAGTTGCTTCCCTAAGATGTGCTTAATAACTAATAACGTTGATAGTGTCAGAAATAACTCATGCATGGAAGTAAAGAGCATTAGTAGTTACTGATCATAATAGTTACATGCTGTTTAGGTAGCCTGTAAGAAATGTAAGCCCTCAGTATATAAATTTGATTTTACAGAAGGGAATACATGAATGTGTCTGATGTATGCAAACTTTTGCTTACAAAAAGGTTTGCTGAAACTGAATAATCTAGGACAGTATTTCTCAATCTCATGATGATTGGAGAATTCTGGAAATTGAAGTCTGTACCTCTTAAAAGTTTTTGAGCTGGATAAACACTGAACATCATTTATGCTCATAAGTATCCTTTTTTTCTACCATGGTTTCAAATTCTTAGTTTTAATCTTTAATCTAGTTGGCTATTTAATCTACAGTCTACTCGTCTGAGGTCTTATCATAAACTTGCCAGTTTTACGAGAGAATCTTTTAAGTATTTTGCCCTTTTAGGGGCTGCTTGGCACACATACACAGGAAAAGATCTCCTTTGTCAACGATTCCTAGAATATGATCCCTATGAGGCTGCAAAAAGGGAATCAAAAGACATCTTTTTCATTTAATCTTCAAAGTGGTTTAAGTAATTTTCCTATTAGTTTTCAGAAATTTTACTCATGTTTTGCTAGGATTATGGTTTGCTTCATTTCCTATCTTGGGAGTTTTCAGAAAGGTGTTACAAATGCTTTCAGTAAGGAAAGCCATATTTTCCACATTGTGGGTAGCTAAATGACAGGGGTCAGCCTGATGGAATGCTCAATCCTGCCAGCTATTTAAGAGGGCCAACCCTGGGGAAATAAATTAAAAACTATACATTTTGTTGAAATAAACAAAAATGTTTTCAGCTGCCATTATTTTGTTGATGTTAATGAACAACCAAAGAATTTGCAATCCTGGCTTAAATCAGTAAAGATCACTCAAACTGAGAAGATAAAATTTTGTCAGCAACATTTCCTGGTAGTTCAGATTCAGGTTCTGGGCAGTACATTATGTAGCATTTCTTTAGAAAATTTAAAAAGCCACCAAAAAAAAACTTCACAGCTGGTGCTAGTAAGGTAATCTATATGTAAATTGGCTCATTTAGTCAGTCTGTTATGTCTTGGATACCAGGAGAATTTAATTATGCTTTATTGGCACAAGTTTTGCTTGAGTAACCTGAGAGTAATGGTGCATAATGTGGAATTAATCTAGGGTGAAAGAACTGGTACCCTGGGAGCAAACTGGCACAATAGCTTCCTCTTATCCCATTTCCATTGCTTAGTACTTTCCTTCGGAGCTCATGCAGTTCATTTTCCTAATTCTTTCAAACATTTTGCTCTCTCTCAAATTGGGTTGTTGTATTCTTTAACAACAGTGTGGCTAGCAACATTGCTTGTTTACTAATAGCATTTGCGGCTTTCCCTGAAATAAAATGGAAAAGATCATTCATCTGAATCTGGGATTTGTTTTGGTGCCTCCCACGTCTGACTCCTTGAAAACAGCACAAGAGGATAGCCATGTTAGACTATGGTGGTTAAAAATCACTCTGGTAGCACTCTTCAGACAAATAGATTTTATTAAAATGCCTTTTTAATTCATTTATTTGAGAAATATGAAAAGGCATTTAATAACCTTTAAAAGATACTTCCAGCCACTTTCTGATCTTTCTAAAGTAGTGTTAAAGTAGTCTTTAAGGAAGAAGAGGTCTGTTATGTGGAAGTGTGTAGTGGTGTTTGGATGGTACAGATGACCCATTCTCATGTTGTAACTCCTATCTCTTGAGGGCAGGCTATTATGGATATTCTGGTTAAATATAGTGCATGTGTTTTCCTTTAAAAGTTGCCTTGTTAAGACTATACTTGGAATATTGCATCCAATTTTGATTACCACAATATAAAAAAGATGATACTTTAGAACAGACATGTCAAACTTGTGACGTCACATGACATTGCGCGACGTATTAGAGCTTTTTTCCCATTGCCAGCAATGGGATGGGCGCGGTTTCCTGGTGATGTGTCTGGCCCACAGGCCAGTAATTTGACACCCCTGCTTTAGAAAGAGTGCAGAGAAGAGTAACAAAGATGATTAGGGGACTGGAGGCTAAAACATATGTAGAATGGCTACAGGAAATGGATATGTCTAGCCTAGTGAAAAGAAGGACTAGAGGTGACATGATAGCAGTGTTCCACTATTTGAAGAACCTCTATAAGGAAGAGGGGTCAACCTATTGTCCAAAGCACCAGAAGGCAAGACAAGAAACAATGGTTGGAAACTAATCAAGGAGAGAAGCTACCTAGAACTATGGAGAAATTTCCTGACAATGAGAATAATTAATCAGTAGAATGGCTTGCTTCCAGAAATTATGCTCCATCATTGGAGATTTTTAAGTAGACAGTAGTTGGACAGCTATTTGTTTGAAATGGTACAGAGTCTCCTTCTTGGACAGGGTATTGGACTAAAAGACCTCCAAGATCCATTCCAAGTTTGGTATTCCATTATTCTGTTAAGGTGGCCAGGAGAAAGTCACTTCCTGGCACTTGGTTTTTTTCCCCTTTTAATCCGAGTGGTGAGGTCATTGAAGTTAATCACAGAGAAACCACCACATCCCTCCTCCCACTCAAGTTTCACATAAAATTATAAAGCAGCCTCAATTTTTGTTTTTTTGTTTTTCTGCTGCAGTCAGGCAAAAAAAAAAAAAAAAAACTAAAACGAGTCCCCAGGGTTTATTTCCTATCTTGAGAGTTTTGAGAAACAGGGTAAGTTTGGCACTATAACCAAAAAGATGTTACTTTACAAACACCTCTGAGCTGGTCTTTGCTCACTATTCTAGCTACTCAAGATTCAGATCAGTGTACCTGCCACTCCAACTTATGACAAATTATGATTAAGATAATAATTTATATAAAGTTGCATTTTGAATTTCTGAAATAGCTCCCCCTTCCTATCATCCAACAAATTAAGAGTATTTTAATTAAAGGTATATTGAATTGTGGTATGTGAGAATCAAATCTTGCCCACAAGTTTATTTAACAAAATCATGTCAGCCCTTGCCTCGCAACCTTTTTATCTGAGAGGGGGAAAAATTTCTTGAGGAGATTTGTTTAAGTGATAGAAAAAGAATAGTTTGTCTTTAATTTTTTTTAAAAAAATAAAGATTCTTGATGAAATTATTGAGAAAATCTAGAATTAATATTATTCAGAAAATAAAATATACAAATGAAATATACAAAATAAGCATTATAAGAAAATGTATAATCTTCTGTTTGCATCTGTGTACATATTTCTACCCGTTCATTTCATGATGAATTGATTCTACTCCACAAAAAGTTATGTCTAATAAATATGATAGCCTTTAAGATGCAATAAAACTTTTTTATTGCAATATAGATTAAAAACAGGAAAAGTAAACATTTAAAAATGGGAAAGTATCTGATGCCATCTACTGGATTTATTATGTTACTGCAAAACTATTAGCTATTTTTGTAAGACTAGATACAGATTATTTAGTCAGTAGGTAGATTGGACCAATGTTTGTACATCAGTGTCAGAAGAATTTTGACAGACTGTTTTGCATTGTTGATAACATGTCAGTAATCACATAGAATTAATTTGGCATGTAATTTAGTCCTGGGAGTTTGATTGATGAAAGCTAGCATCCTACCCATGGTGTTGAATAAATATGAATAGGTGATGTTCTCAGATCCTAAGGAAATGGAAAGTTAAAATGAGAAAAAAAATCAGCAGAAAAGGAAGGAAAATTGTTTGCTTTTGGAAAATGCAGATAGTAAATTTGTCTTCCTGTTTTAATCACTTAAGGACAATTTGACAATTAAGAACTGTTCATATATTGGGTTTAACTTCAGAAGTCTGATGTGCTTCAAATTACTTTTAGCTAAATCATATTATAAGTTGTTCCAAGTCAAATTTCCTTTGAATAGTGCACAAATATTTATAATCTGTGATGTTCTGAAATATGACTTTGTGTGATTTATTTACAGATGCATATCCAATTAGTCTCATGTTAATTTAACATTTCATTATTTAAAGCATTATTTAACTCCTTTGTAATCAGTTAAAAATAAAGATAGCCCTTGCTTGCAGTCTAAAATAGCTATAAAAAAAAAGAAGAAATGGAAAGAGAAGAATTTTCTAAAACACCAAGTTTGACTACAGATTTTTAAATACCAATTGCAATCATGTAAACTCTCAGTTGGGTACCATTAATCTTTTGGAAGGGCTGATGAAAAATACTGCTTTCTTCTTTGGTTTCTCAGTTGTTTGCGGTTTAAAGTAGCCAAGATGTAGTGATAGACAAGGAGCCTTGTGTGGGAAGTTGGCTTGTCTACTTGGGTTATTTCAGCAATTTTTTAATGATTAAAAAAATACTGTTGCTGTCATTATTTATAGCATCCTCAAATACAGAAGGAGTCACAGTACATCAAATACCTGTGCTGTGACGAGAAGCAGTCTTTACATCATTGGGTAACTGGTATCAGAATTGCAAAGGTAAGAAGAAAAATGATATTTCTCCATAGTAAAAGAGAAAGTAAATGGAATGATGAAAACCAAAAAGGGCATTATCCCCTTATGAATAAAAATTCGAGTGAATAAACATATAAACATAAACAATAACTGCAGAGTACCTAGAACAGAATTTGTATTGGGAAAATAAATTATTTGGTCAAACAAATAATAGGCTTTCAACCTATTGGTTTACAATCCTGTTTACCAGTTCATAGTTTTTAATGGAAGAGATTTCAAATCAAGCACTGAAGAATTTCTGTTAAGAATTGATGGAACAAGCAGAGAAATGCATGTTCATTTTTTTATGATGGAAAATCTGTCAGATATTTGTGGTGCTTATTTTTCAGTATGGAAAGGCCTTGTATGATAACTACATTGGTGCGGTACAAAAGGCTGAGTTAGCTTCACGTCTGGCAAGGCCAGGAAATACTAAATCCATAGCTTCTGGGGGATCATCTTCAAAAGGTATCCAAATTATTTATTTTTTAAAAAAAAGTTATTGTGAGGATTATAGGCTTAGCTTTTTTCCCTACCATTTGCCAATTGCTATCATTTTCTAACATGTTCAATAATAGTTCATTTTAGGATGTGAATTTTTAGTAACTGAACACATTATAATCTGCATTAGGGAAATAAAGTCATTTGTATCTACTTGATGTAAACCTGAGAAATTTCTCCAAGTGAACAGAGGTTCATTTTATTAATGAGCACTGATGTGAATAACAATTCTGCAGCCAAAGTTTAGAGGAGACCAAAATGGTAAAGAGAAAAGTTCATTTGGCAATAATCACTGCATCTCTCCTGCAGGAGCAGATAATAGCACAGGGATTATTTCAGGTAAAAGCTTACAATATGGTTCATTGTAAGCTTTTTACCTCATGGTCAAACTTTACATTTTGCATATACAGATATAGTCTTATAAAATTCTGACTGGTTGCTTCTCCATCCTAAAATATCCTGATATGCCCACTAATTTGTTTCTTGGTTTCTTTGTAAATGATCTATTTAGAGTTAATAGAGAATGGCCTTTATTTGTCCTCATAACGTGATCTTAATTAGCTTGCTAAGGTGTTCTTCTTGTTCAATTCCAACCACAATTCAGGCCAGATTTGCACTGTCTTCCTGACCCATTGCCAGAGCAGGCCACTCACCATTTCCTGACTACCGGAGTGGTTGGTATCATCCTCCACCTTCTCCTACCCTCTGCTTTTGCATCCCTGCAGTCATGTTTGGAAGCTCTGCTGTTTTTTGTCTTGAACCATTTTAAGTCCTTCTGAACAGTTCATCTACCACAGGGGTGTCAAACTCGCAACGTCACGTGACATGTCGTGACATTTCCCCCATTGCTGGCAATGGGGTGGGCACGGTTTTGGCGTGACGCATCCGGCACATGGGCCGGCAATTTGACACCCCTGATCTACCAGGCTTTATTCCAATCTAGGACATCCTCAGCTTTGCTTAGCTATAATGCTTGGTACCCTCATCCCTTCCAATGCAGTTCACTGCCCTCTAAGGCTATTTCATCCTGGGCTGTTATATCTGCAAGTGGTCAGATCAGAAGAAAACAGTGACCATAAAGACCAGCTCTCCTGCCATTTTCCTTACCTCTTACGCCATCTGTTGTACCTTTACATTTCTCAGTGGCCACCATTAGTTTTTTCACAGTCTAGAGCAGGGGTATCAAACTGCCAGCCCATGGGCCAGAGGCGTCATGCCGAAACCGTACCCACCCCATTGCCAGCAATCGAGAAAAAGTCGTGACACATCACGACACGTCACATGACGTTGCGAGTTTGACACCCCTAGTCTAGAGAAAGCATGCTCTGCTTTATTTCCTACCTCATGCCTTCTCTCCTGAATTGGTTTCCTTTCCCTTTTTAAAAACTATAGGCACAGAACATAGCTATCAAATTTGAAGGACTTCTACTTCTTTTGTTCAATGAATCTGATTCTTCATTGCTACAGAATTTCTATGGACTTGCAGCGGAATGAAGGAACCTGTTGTTTTTGATCACTGTAGCACTCAGAACAGCGATGCTACAATTAGGAGGGAAAAGGGGAAAAAATCCATGTTAAAGGGCTGGCAAGGAAGGAATTGTGTTGGGAATTAATAAGATTCCCTGCATGAGAAGAGGGTCAAGCAATCAAGCGCTATGGTAGCCATGTTGGACTTGATGGACCCACTGGGTCTTTTTTTTGCTGTCAGTTTTCTATATTTCTATGTTTCATTAGCCCAGGCCTGTTGCCAGAGCACCGCAATCCAGAGAAGAATTGCTAAATAGTTTTCAGGAACAGCCAAAAGCAGCACAGCAAACAGTGTGAAACTGCCTTCAGCATCAGTAAAAACTTTCTGGATCATATTTCTTGTAAAGCTCAACTATATTTTGCTCTCTCATTTATTACACTGAGTAGCTATTCCAGTGCAAGAAACATTTTCCTCAAAGATTCAGTTTCCAAATATCCTTGACTAAACAGGTGACTACCAGATCATTCTCCTAGTTTACTAAGCTCTTAAAGATTGTACACATAGTAGTACATCTGTTTTCATTTTGTTCAGTTTGCTCCTAAGGGTGACATGGTATCCATGCTCCTTTTGGAAATTATGAACACTATTCATCTGCCATCACCAATTTATAAGCTATTTTAATGAGATAGAAAAAGTAGCATATTCTTTTCACAGCAGGGCTCAATAATAAATCACAGCTCTTAGACATCAGTTAGCTGGACTGGCTGCGCAGAAGTCTTAGCTTAGCTCTTTAGAAACTTTACTGCCTACAAGAATAAAATCTTACATACTAGGGTTGATTGTCCAAAATAATGCAAAAAATCTAATCTGTACAGCAACGCTCCTGAGTTTAAATGCTAGGCCTTTTTCTCAGTTCTATCCAAGTTAACAGATACTTGATGGCCTAAAATGGTATTTGAAGTATGTTTACAGCATGATTCTCCCTGGGTTTGCTAGTTCCTGCCTTGCCAATCTCAATTCTTACTGATGATAAGATTATTTTTGTTTAAATCTAATTATTTTAGTAGCTCAGGCAACCCTCTTCTTTCTTCTTTGTTGTATTATTATTATAGGTAGCATTCATGCCAATGGACAAATCCCCCAAAATGTAACCCTTAATACAACAAACACTGCAAAAACTGAAAAATCTGGTGCTATGCCAAAGATACATAATGTAAGTATGTAAGAACTGCAGTCCTCCCTATCTTTTTGAAGAAAGGGTCTCTCAAACTATGGTGGCAATTATCTGTAGCTCAGTTGTAGGATGAGAACGAACCTTCACCCCCATCCTACACTTTTGCTGAAGAAAAAGTCCTGTTCTCTGCCAGAAATGGGAAATAGATGCTGGAAACTGGCCAAAAACATTGCAAATTGTGGTCATATGACTGGAATGTTGCAAACAGCCATTTGTGAAGCACTCAAAGACAATCACACAACTACAGGGATGAGTGTGGCTGTTGAAACTTTGAAAACATGTTGTAAGCAGCTTTTGGAGGCTTCTTTAACTTCAAGCAGTCATTAAGCAATTGATTGTAAGTCAAGGACTATCTGTACCTTGCTTGGGTTAAATTTCAGACATTTTGTTCCTTTTTGTCCGCAGTTTCCCTTGGCAGTGGATAAGGGCACCCACTCCATCTACTGTCAAGTTCAGGGTGTAAATATATAACTGCCACTTACTGACTATTCTATACCTATTAAAAAAACCTTAAAATGCATCTAATATTTTAACGTCATTAAAAAAAGTTTTTAACATTATTTCTTTATAAAGAACGTTACATTTTGTTTCCAACCTCTTCCATTAAGTCTCTTTGTGAATTAACATTTCACAAGAGGGGAGGGGTAGCATAAAAATTTAGTAATTGCAATACTGTGGGTATTAGAGATACCAAATGCAAGTGAACATTAGGCATAGCTAAACCTCTCCTTATGCTTCGTTTTTTCTTTTATAATTTTGGTCCCATAGCTAGTTTGATTTTTTAAAAAATTTATACCAGAATGATTGCATGTATACTTCTGCTAACATTTTTCACAATTCCTCCTAAAAGGATATGTCTGCACGTTATTTTCATGAGGTGTGCATTTTGTGTAATTTCCTACCTATCAATATGTGTCTGTGTGTGTTGTGTATGTGTGCATTTAGCAATTTTAATTGCAAAATTCAAATAGTTTTTAAGGCAAGCTAGATTTCAGTTCAGTATCAATTCATATATTCATATATAAAATTATAGTAGTATATACATAATTTGTTGCCGTTATTTCGAATTTTAGTAAGGGGTGTGAGAATATATCAGAAGTGTTCTAGGGGTGTGGGGTATAGAAAAGGTTGGGAACCACTGGACTAGAGAATTTGGAAGTTGAAGTCCACACATATTAAATTTGTTGAAGTCGAAAAACACTGCTCTAAATGATTGCTTCTTCAATAATAGGCTATATACCAGTGGGAAACTCTTGACTGAATACTCTTTTTCCATAATCAGGAAGTATAATTTCTTGTAATTTCTTAGTCATATGCTAATCATTTTAAAATCATTTTTAAGGTTAAAAAACCAGATGATACCTTCAATGTTAGTCAAGCATCATCCCTACCTGTACAACAGGTGAAACAGATCCGCAAACCTGGTGGTTTGCACCCTCCTCCCCCTCCTCAAAGACGGTCTTCTACTATTGCTGTTTCATTGGACCTACCCACCATTGGTGAGAGGAAAAATCCAACTTTCTTACCAAATTATGAAGAATTTCCACCACCCCCTGAATTTATACCCCTTCCTCCAAATTTGGAAGATCTGCCACCGCCGCCGCCGCCACCGTCTCCGCCACTACCTGAATACTATGAATCTCCTCCTGATTTCACTCCCCCTCCCCCACCTTTTCTTGCTACTGGCATGGGCTCTGCGGAACTACTACCACCTCCGCCACTGCCTCTCCTCTCTGCCCCCGGCCTTCCTCCTGCCACCAAGAAGAAACCACCACCCCCTCCTAGAAGACAAGAAGAAGGTGCTTGTCAGGTTGTAAGACCAAAACAAAGTGGATCAGTTTCCAGGGGACATGCTGCTGAGCAAGGAGATTTCATGTCTGATCTAATGAGAGCATTGCAAAAGAAAAGGAGTGAGTCATCATGAACAAAGTAGGTGTAAACATCAGGTGATCTAAAGGAGTATATGCTAGAAAAAATTATGCAGACACAGACCAAAGGCTTGGTTGAGCTACTGGTTCAATTCCTATGCTCTTGCTTGAAGGCTGAAAAACACAATCAAGCAAAGGAGACGTCCCGGAGAAAAGCAGGTTTCAGAAAAATTGATTTGATCCAGAAGTTGTTTGTTTTTTTGTTGTTTTTTTTTGTAAAGAAAATCAGGAATAATTTAAAACCTGATTAACTTAATGAAGAGCTTTTTTTTTTTCAGATTTCGCTCCGTATCACTTGCATGTAAGAATAACCTGGATAAGGCCTTGGCAGTTTGGCTCATCTAAGCATAGGCTAGAATACTTTGCAGAAATAAGAGTTGTAACACTGAATAACAAATTCACTTCACAGTTTGTAAATTTCCTCTTTCATTATGGGGTCAAAATCTGCCCCATATCTGCCCCTTCTATTTTTTTGTTTGCCATATTTGGATATGGGGAAAATGCAACTCGAAACTTTCATCATGTTATACAATATACTATCTGTTTCCTCAGTTTATTTCAAAGTGAATTTTTTTTTCAGTGATTAATATCTGCAGACAATCTCTGGTTATTTATTTGGTGTAATGCAGGAACATTCTTTTGAAGATAGCTTTAGTTTTTCCATTCTCAACTACTAATTTAGTGATTGTACTAGAACCAGGTAATATCTGAAAATGTTTGTCTCAAAGAAAGTAATTTATTTCTTCTTACTTATATTTTATCATGTATATTTCATTTTTATTCTCCTTTATTTACTGCAATCTGAATAAAACTTATTTCTTCAATCCAGTGTTTAAATTAATTAAAAGCATACACTTTGGAAATTAATGGCTGGATTCATATACCTTATTAAACCATGGTCTGTTTTATGCTATGGCTTCTATAACATTAACAACTTTTACAGATACAGCAATTAAGTCAGTTATGATGGTGCTAAAAATTAAAATTTATAGCAAATTTACAAGTATTTGTAACCTTTCAACATCCCTTAGTCACTTGATCATCATTATAGTCAGTATATGTCTTGTGCCTGATCTGTGGGGGTTTTCTCCACCCCCCCTTGCAGAGTAGAGAGATTGAAGAGGAAGGGCTTGTAAGAGAATATGCTGTTTGCTTTTCTACTTATTGTAAAAAAAAGTCTTACTCAGTCAATAAGACTGAATGGCAGCCTGGGCCTGGGAACCATTGGCGTACAATATAAATAGCTTACATTATGTACTATCTTGATATCTCCATAAATCTCTCTGCTCTGCAGGAGAGAAGGAGAAGAAAAGCAAGCTATTTTCTTCTGCCAGTGCAATTATATTCCTTTTGAAAAATAACTACAGTCAATTGTTCTTTTGATTTCATTTAAGGTTCTCTAGTTTCCTGTACTTGCAAGTCTTAATATGTTAATTGTTTTTTTTACAGGTTCTTTTCTATAAATTGCTTAAGCCAGTAAAGTATTTTCAGGCAAAGCCTTAGTTTATATTTATTTTATATTCTTAATATGGCACTCCCAACTTAATGAGTTTTGAAATCTACCTGAACTTTAACTTTATTGTGCATAAAAAAAATGGCACAATTTATTTTGTGTTCTTCCAATTCTAACTTTTGCTTATTTCTTAGCAACAACCATTCTTTCATCCAAATCAAATAGCAGACCACAAAATATAATTTAAAATCAGGCAATCCCAATTCTCATTTCTTCGCATTTTGGAGAATTTTATATTTAACCCTTTCATAATTCATAATTATGGGACTGAACCTGAGACCCAGAAATAGAGTCTGGGGACTTCACGGATTCTTTAGAATAACTGAGAACAACCTCCTAGTGAACTTGCTGACCAGCAAGAGATTCTGTTTACAATACAAATATGTTCATGTTCAATTTTCAATTTTCAATAACATATCTAAAAGTTTAGTAAACTCCAAACTGCAGATTCTCCTAGCTGCACATTTGAGATCGAATTACAAGCTGGCCTGTGAAACATTGATGACTGTATTCCAAACACAGAACAAAAATGACTCAGTGGCCTTTGATTTACCAGGCAAGCAGGAGGAGCAACTATATTATGTTCACCATGCACAAATGATGTGAATTTTGCAAATTGCATTAATCGTGCGATATCATACTCTGCATGAAAAATCTATGTCAATGGCTAAAAAAGATATACTGGAAGGAAAGTCCTGGGTTCCTTTGGGCTTCTGGTCATAGTAGTTTTGATTATTTATTATTTATATACCACTCATCACAGTTTGACTCTAAATCAGAGTTCTCCAACCTTTCCCCGGAGGGGAGAGCAGCTTCCAAACTGCCAGATTTGTGCTGGCGGCATGTGCACCCCATGGCGGCTAGTGCCTGTTCACACATGCACAAATGGGATGCACACACACACTCGTGCTAGTGTTCCCATTTGCGCCTGCACAAATGGTTGTGGGCTCTAGCACGAGTGGGAATGCACGCCCACACGTGCACGCCCTGGCCAGCCATTTCTTTGGCCCACTGGCCAAGAGCCCGCAACCCAGTACCAGGCCGCAGCCCATAGGTTGGGGGCCTCTGCTCTAGATAGCTTGAAATATAGTAGTACAATATAAATATAAGTATATAAATATATATAATTACATAAACTAATGTAATTGTAGAAAGAAATGTGGAGTGTGGTGGCTCATGAGGTTAGGGCATTCAAGACCTGGCTGCTCCTGCATGGTAGGGTGAGTTCCCATCACTCGCTCATCCTGCCAATCCACAGTTCTAAAGCAGGTGATCACAAGTAGATGGATGGGTACCACTTTGGTGGGCAACTTAATGGGGACATGAAAGGAGCTCCCAACTGGGTATCCTCCAGGCAAAGGTAATGTCACCAGTTGATCCTTTCACCATGGAAACTTCGTGCTTCCGACAGAAGTATAATACAGTGTAGTTCAAGAAGTATTGGAAACAGCCAAAGTTATAGGAAGGTTAAACAGAACAGGAGAAATGGAAATGGAAAAACACAGTAACAATGATTACTATGACTATATAATGTGCTGCCTGTGCATCCTCTCTTTGGGGATGTTGGGACCTGACCAGTGTTTGTTTAATATTTAGGATTTTGTAACTGAAAAGCCTGCAGACTTTGGTGCTGTTATGGTCACACAGCTTCACATCTGTATAGACTTTGGAGTGGGGATTGAGGGAAAGACAGAAGCACAAACAAACTCTGTTTTAATTTTGTCCTGTGCGTTTTTTTGAAAAGGCATAGAAATAAGATATAATTTAGCTTCTCACAGGAGGGAGAAGAATCAGTTTGCCAAAAATAAAAATTGCACCAGGATATCCACAAACACTGAGTTCCATTTTAATCTAGCCTAGCGTGTTGTAGAAATCTAGCAATGGAAAAAAGAAATTCAACAATAATACAATATATTACAGGGAAATGACACCTTTTAATTTAATTAGAAATTATTTTCATCAAGATGAACAACTGACTTTAACATCCTTAGCCCAAGCAGGGGGTCGCTGTGCATAACCAGCTCTTTCAGCCAATGCCTGTACCTGAAATGGATGTTGCAAAACTTGTTGCAAGAAGCGAACCTAAAAAACAAAAGGGAAAAACAGGTGCAGCAGATTTGAAAATGCTTAAACAATACCTTGGTCAGTTAAAGAGAAAACAACTTTAGTCTTTTGTGTATAAAGATTATATTAAGGCAGCTTGTAAATATGTTGTACCTCTGAAAAATCATTTATTTCCGCCTTCTGGACAGCTGATTCTGCCATCCAATTTCTAAGCACATATCTTGGGTTAACAGCTGCAATCAAAAAGAAAATGAATTGCAGATACAAAACATGTGTTTCACTCGAGATCTGCTATACCAAAATCTAGTTCCTTATCACTGCTAGAATAAGAAAAACAGATTTCAAAGATCTGAAAGTAAAAAGAAAAAGATAAAACTGAATAGCCATTGTTCACCATAGTACATTTTATGCTGAACCTGTACTAGAACAATACAAGATGTTGCCAAATACCTCACTTTTTTTCTAAACTGGAAACTTTAATAAAGGTGACAGCCTTTCCATTGCTTCCTTCTCCCAAAATCTGGTTACAGCATATTATAATTGTTATATTAGGCAACAATAGAGAATAATAAATTGCAATTCCTAAAATGATAACATTGTACTTATTAAATTTATATGCCACTGATAAGGCATAACATGAATTTATGAGCCCCTCTCGCCTTAATGAATAAAACTAATTATTTCATAAAGTTAGGGTTAAAAATAACATTTTACATTTATTCACTGCATTTTAATCTCTGTATCAAAAAAACACAATAGAACCTTACAACCTTACAAATTAAAACCATTCCATTCAACATAAAAAAAAACATTTAAGCTTTATTTTTAAGGAGACAGCTTGCTTATTTTTGCTAGCTAATTTTTTCCCTAGGTTTCATTTTAGAGGCAACCCTGTCGTTCTATAAAAAAAAGTTCCCCAGTGTTCCATGTGTCAATGCAATTGCCTTTTTTTGGAAAAAGAAATAAAAGGAGGAGCAAGCAGCCATCTAGATCTTGGGAAGTTTCCAGGATGTGGGCATTGTCTGACTGTTTTTGAATTCTAAATTACAAAGTCAACACAGAAAACTGCAAATACAGGGAGATCAAAATTAATCTTTAAATTGTTACAGTGAAATTGCATTGCTTTCTAACCTGTGTTTGTTTAAATAGAATGAAAGCTTCTCAAGCTTTCCAAGTGTTAACAATAAACATTTTATTTCATTGAACATACAGGTATTTAAAAGCTGAATCTATAAGAAGAGAAATGAACTTTTTGAACGACAGAACAAATTGTCACTATACTCACTGCTCATTCTTCTCCTTCTTTCATAGTCTGAATCATCTATATTCCTATAGAGTATATAAAAACAGATGCAAGACATTCAGTTTGAAACTATTGTTTTATATAGATTATCTAGGCTGATTTTGAGACAATGATTCTTAAGAATAGACACACCTTCAACCATGAATAGATATTGTGCATTTTATAACATGATATTTGGAGATGTGTAAAATGAAAAATGTAGTTTGTTCCATGCATGGAATGAAGATATGTTTGGCTAGACCATTCTAACTGAGTTGTGATGCAGCCATATTGAACCCCAGATCATTTAGATTAATCCAGATTTTCACCAAACCAAGATGGAACAAGCTTGTTTCATGTTTTTTTCTTGCGTCCTCCTGCTTCCTTAGACATAATAAACAAAGCCACTCTACTTATCCCCAATCCCACTCTTCTTTTTTGTCTCCATCACCTATCCTGGAATTCTTATTAAAGCACATGTACAGCCTGAAGATCTGTTGACTTCCATTCCTAGAATTAGCCAGCCACATATCTTATAATTGACAAGGTTGAGAAATTTAGCTGTAGAGTTATGCATAGATTAAACTCATAAACTCAAGATCTGTATTATAATCCATGCACAGATGGCTCAATATTGACTAATCTGGGTATGCAATGCTTTGTGCATAGAATGGTTAGCATATTCCCTATTTATCCTGTTCTACTTATTTAAAATTACTTTAATTGTTGCTACCTAACCATTGAGTAATTGAACTCGGACTCTCATAAATAACTGAAGGAGTTGAATGGAAAACATAAAGTGAAATTAATTTTCCTGTTCTTTAACATGTAATTATAATTACAGTAAATTAAACCCACTATATTTACCTTTTTAATCTCAAGAAGTACATAGCAATCCAGGTTGAAAAGTTCTTGTGTTTGGCTACATCTTGCAAAGCCCAGAATTCCTGTATGAAAATAATTGAACACTTACAGTATAAAACAAAGGAATTCTTAACACTTGTCAATGAAGTTTAATATTCCAAAATAGACTTGTATAGGACTGCAGTCAAATATTCACTTCCAGTAATAGTTGCTAAATCAGTATTAAAGAGGAAATAGATTTGGGACACAATGCAGGATTAAGGTAATCTATGTCTCTGGAAAGAACTACTGTATGTCCATCACACGCCACTGGCCAAATATCTCTCTGCACATGAAAGACAGCAACATTTGAATATCCTGGATCAGGCTTAGGATTTTTCTTGAAATTAAAACCCATTTAGTTGGCTTGGAGGGCAATGAGTTTGTTCAATACTGACAATGCCAGGCTGCATCCGGATTGTGATAAGCTGGTAGAGAAAACAGCCTTTGTAGAGAAATCAGTACAGCAATTTGGCCTTTCAATAACAAGTAGATGCCAAATTATTGTTAATAGTAGGAATCTGTATGGTAGTGTCTATTTTGCAATCAGGCAAATGTATAGACAGCCAGGCATTTGGAATAAGAGCAGACAAGAGATTCAGTATATCCTGGAACATTCTAAGTGCCTTAGGATTCTTGCATTACTGGGAGGCATTTGCCTTCCTCTCAATGTTTAGTTTGCATTTGGAAAGAAAACTTATCAGAGTCACAAATCTTTTGCTACCATGGAAACCTAGATAGATAGACATTGGAATAGACAGCTGTTCCAATTCTGCTCTTCTTTTTTCTAAAAAACAAATATTAGGTACATTATTTAAAAAAACTTGGTATCCAGCCAGATTGTGACATAATGTGCAATTTTATGAAAAAGCCAGGTAACAGTAAGTTTTTGTCACATGTCTCAGCCCAACTCACCTCACAGGATTGCTGTTGTAAAGAAAATAGGAAGTAAGAGTAGTATTAGCCACATTCACAACCTTCAGTCATAGAAATAATAAAGGTGGTATATGTGTGTATGTATATGTGTTTATGGATATCATCATCATTTTAGCCATTTAGCCAGAGTTGTACCTAAAAATCAAGCTAGAGCGGGTATGGGGGGAGTGGAGCTGCCCCACATGCCCGCACCCCTTTAATGTTGCAGCCTAGCCTCCCATGAATTGACACCTGCCTCACCTCGCTGGCCCACTTCTTCTGCAACGCCCCCCCACCGGCCTGCATTTCACTTTCAGAGGCTTTTCTGTAAGGCCCTTGCAGGCAAGAACTGCATCAATCTGGAGCTCCATTCTCAGCTGCAGAGACATTTCCTTTGGCAGCAGAAGAAGTGGGCTGGCTGGGTGGGGCTGGGAGTGCTGCTGCCGTGGCGAGGTGAGACCGTGGAAAAGACACTCCCCCAAAATAAGACCTGGTGCCTCTTGGAGACAAAAACAAATAAGACCTGGTCTTATTTTTGGGGGAACACTGTGTGTGTGTGTGTGTGTACCGTGTTTCCTCAAAAATAAGACCTGGTCTTATATTATTTTTCCTCCAAAAAAGGCACTAGGTCTTATTTTCAGGGGATGTCTTACCCACTTACCTCAGGACCGCTGCAACCAGGCCTCCCACACCCCAACACGGTTGTGCTGCCACCCAACTTTTTCTGTGGCCACTCACAGCAGGAAGACACATGGTGCGTCGCCTCAGTGCTGCTCGTGTCATTGCACCAGCGCAATGCACCACACAGTGTCCTATGAGTGGAGGAACTGGTGCAGCACACCACCTGGCCTCCTGCCACAAGCAACCAGAAGTGGACGGGGGTGGTGCTGCTGGTGCCGCTGCTCTGAGGCGAGGCAAGTGTCGGGGCTTGGGAAGTCTGGCTATGGGGGCCCTGAGGCAAGTGGGTGCAGTTCCTTCCTCCCACCCTGCCCTAGCTTGATTTTTATATGTGTGCCTCACCTCATACACGTTAACTAAGGCTTATTTTGGGGAGTAGGTCTTATATTAGGCAAACAGGTAAAAATCAAACTAGGTCTTATTTTCAGGATAGCTCTTATTTTCTGGGAAACGTGTGTGTGTGGGGGTGTGTGTGTGTATATATATATATATACATATATTATCCTCTACCAATTCCGCTTTCACAATCCATCCTTTTAAAACAAAGAAGAAAACTCATTTTCTCTTAATAATGTATCAATACCTTAGGAATGTTGCGATCTTTGAGTTGGTTTTCTGAAATCTCACCGAGTTGCCAAAAAGTCATTGTGAAATCTGCTCTTGTATCTTCCATGAGCTAAGAAATAGGATCACATTTTTGTGTCAGCCTTTACTGATAACTCAAGGTATAGAACAAATATTTAATCAAAGAAAACAACTCACTTTTAGAAGGAAAGCAATCAAGTAGTCATCATCCTCATTTTCACCTAGCAGACCTAATTTTGTCTTGAATAACTCTAAAAAGCTGAAGATGAATGAAACAAATGTATTAGCATGGCAAAACTGGATATGACACAGAAATATGTGCAATTTTTGTTAAAAAATAGTTCCAATGATTACATACCCTTTATTATATTGTTGAGGGTATTCTTCAAGTATTTGAGAAGCCCTGTTCAGAAAAGGTGCAAATGTTTCAGCAAAAAAACTAATAATAACTTTTTCAGAGGTTATTGTTCAGATATTGAGACAGGTACTTTTCCTAAAGGCAACTGGACTTTTTTGGATTTTTTATTTAAAAACATTTTGATTCTCTTTCAAGATGCTTCTTCAATTCTGACTGAACGGTGGGGAATGGAAGGATTTATATTCTTTGCAGTCATCTGGTTGTTAGCAATCTGATCACTGCTAGTTTGTCCTCCATTATATGTAAATGCTTGTAGGTTTTCTGTATACTTCCATGTGAGGTTTCTGCCTTTCTTAACATCTACTGCACAATCCAGGAAAACCAGACAGTTTGCCTACCAGCAAAGAGAGAAAAGAAAGAGAAAACATATCAAGGAAGCCCCCACAATGTGGGGCTACCCCATCTGGGCCTTCATCAAATCCAAAAAAGCTTCCAGCAGGAACTTCTTCATAACAGACACAGAAAACAACAAATGGAACAACGTTGTCATTCCATATGTTGCAGGAATATCTGAAAAGCTCAGAAGGATTTTTAACCAACACAACATACGTGCATACTTTAAATCAAAGAATACGTTAAGGCAGAAACTTGTCCACCTCAAGGATAAAGCACTCAGACACACTTGTCGTACGTGCAGTACATAGTAAGACATATGCAGATCTGAACATTGGGGAAACAAAACAACCACTTCACAAACACCTGAGAAAACACAGGGAAACAAATCAATCAGGACAAGATTCAGCAACTGCATTCGAAAGACAAAGTCACTCTTTTGAAGAGAGCAAAGTTCACATTCTGCACAAAGAGGCCATCTATATTAAAACTGAACAATCCCTGCTCAATAGAGGGGGAGGAATAAGACATCACCTATCTCTTATTTACAACACAATCCCTTCAGCAGTCCCAAGAAGGTCCCACATTCATTTGCATTCTCATTGAGGTGACTCTGAGGATAACAATAAACCTCCAAGTGGCCTTAATGACTCTACCGAGAACTAATGACTGACCCTCAGAGTGCTAATGATTAGATGACTACACAGAATATAAATTCCTCATTCCCCACCATTCAGTCAAAACTGAAGAAATTTCTGGGATGAGAAATGAAATGTTTTCAAGAAAAAAAAACCCCAAGAAAGTCCAGTTGCCTTTGGAAAAGCATCTTTGGAACAACCATGATCTGGATGATTGAGCATATCCATAGATATTTAGGCATTAGACATGTTACCCTGGATGATCTAGTAAGATGGATAATCTGCATTTGCAACCTGCTAATATTTGGCAGCAAATGGCTGATCTTTCTTTAGTCCGATCTGCATTTTTCCCTCAGTAAACATAAAAATAGATGAGTTAAGTTCTGATAGGATTAACACATCTATTTCATGGATGGGGAAAAGTCAAGGAGACAGACAATTCCAACCATAGCCTTTCCACTGATTCTGTGTTGGATGGCTAATTCCCTGGTTTATGTAATTTCTAATTAGTTCAGCAGAAATTCCAAGAGTAGAGAATATTTGTCACTCATGATTCTTGCTATTCTTTAAGGTTTTACCAATACACAGAGAGAGATAAACCCAGCCACATGCCATTTAAAAGATACAACCAAAAGTCAAGAAAGGAAATAATCCATTACATATCATATCCACCAGCCAACACTAGACAAGCAGAAAGAAGCACCCCATAAACAATTAGGAGAAAAAAAAGAAGCTTAAAGAACATTAAGAACTTAACAGCAGGAATTATTGGAATTCCCATGAGAGCAGAAGATAAATACTCAAAGAAGAGTACTTATTGGGTATGTCTAGTTTAATGAAGAGAAGGGTGAGGGGGGACATAATAGCAGTGTTCCAATATCTCAGGGACTGCCACAAAGAAGAGGGAGTCAAGTTATTTTCCAAAGTGCCTGAAGGCAGGACAAGAAGCAGTGGATGGAAACGAATCAAGGAGAGAAGCAACCTAGAATTAAGGAGAAACTTCCTGACAGTGAGAACAATTAACCAGTGGAACAACCTGCCTCCAGAAGTGGTGAATGCTCCAACACTGGAAGTTTTAAAGAAGAGACTGGACAGCCATTTGTCTGAAATGGTATAGGGTTTCCTGCCTGAGCAGGGGGTTGGACTAGATGACCTCCAAGGTACCTTCCATCATCATCATCATCATTATTATTATTATTAACAACTATAATATACAACCAGCTTAAAATTGTATGAATCAACCAAAAGTGGTTTTCCAGGATTTCAATCTGAAATCTTTTTGTCCATCTGAAGATTTGGGGTTGAGTCTAATATTTTCTGTATGTCATATAAAGATGTTTTTGCCATGTTTATTTAAAAAATAAAATAAGTAGGTTACAAAGCCCAAAATGCATTTGCTTAGTAATTAGGGTTTTTATCACTTTTGAGGATCAGTATCCATCAACTCTCCCAGTAAATAGTTGTCTCCATTTATTAAATTTTAATATACATTGTGATTAAGAAAACCATAGCTAGAATCTTACAATATCACCGAATCAGGGTTTTTATGTATAGACTACAGTACTGAAATCTCCTAAGATTCTGAGATCTTCAGGAGGATAAGAAACCCAGACACAATGGCGCTCATAGCATGAAATTCTGTCATTCTACACCTAAAACCAAGGGCCTTTTTGGAAATAATATTCCTACTTAATATACCATAGATTTCTGAGCTGTAATAAGCTTTCAGCTTCTTATTTCTTCTTCTTATGTACCAGTTTTAATTCTGCAATGTGTGCTTTAAGTTCATGGGTATTGTACATTCCAAGAAACAGTGATCTAGAAAATCTCCCATTGCTGAATGTGGTACATGACATTACAAAATGAAGGAAATAATTAGACGACAGCATGTGAGTCAAAGGTTCTTTCCCAGCTTAATAAACTATAGTTTATGAAATTAGGAATGCATCCAAGCTGAATTACTACCTAAATTTTTGCCTTATTTTAAGATACTATATCTTCTTCCATATTTTTATGAGACAAATATCTAGAATATTTAGCAAACATTTGATATTGGTGTAATCATGGTCCATCTTTGTCATCCTCATTATCTTTTTTGTGAATTCAATTGTATATTCCAAGCTGAATTGATGTTACTTAATATTGGTATAATCATGGTCCAGCTCTCTTATCCTCACTGCCTTTTTTGTGGATTCAATTATACATTCCAAGCTGAACTGATGTTATTTCAATGATTTCTTCCAGAGATGAGTTTGGGAAAAATTTATAATAATAATGAAAGGGACTGATGCTTCAAATAATCTCTTTCCCATTTGTCTCTAAAACAGTGGTTCTCAATCTTTCTAATGCCACAACCCCATAATACAGTTCCCCATGTTGTGGTGACCCCCAACCACTTATATATCACCGGGTGCCAGGGGCGTGGCCAAAGAAAAGGGAAAAAAATGGCGGACAGCCTTGTTTGGCGATCCCCGTGAAATGGTCGTTCGACCCCAAATGGGGTCCCGACCCACAGGTTGAGAACCTCTGCTCTAAAACTATGGATGATATTCAGAAAGAAAACATCTTTCTAGGCATGTCTTTAATGTTTGACAATCTAAAGCAAAGAAACAAAAATAAAAAATAAAAAAACATCACATTTTTTCCTTTTTCAGTTTTCTAGCATCAACAGTACTAAAATTTTAGTTTATAAAATAGTCATTACTATAAATCTACTGGACACTTTTATTGTTTTGCAAGCACTTCTATTGCAAACATAATTTCAATTTTCAAAATATTTTCTTGCAGGAAAATGTCTTCTTTTCTGAATGAATGGTCATCTCATCAGTTCTTTTAAATAGGAAGACATTTTAAAAGATTACTTACAATTGCTTTTGTCTTGGATTAAATAAAGGGTTTAAAGCCTTTAGCAGTTTGTTCAGATTAAATATTCCAACATTTGCCTGATTTCCTATGTTATATCGTCCTTCATCATCAGATGTGTTTGGGACGAAGTCTGAAACAAAACATTATTTTTACTACAGTAAAGTCTGTGGAGGGAGCTGAAGATTCGAGCTGCCAAACAGCAGCCTCAGAACTTTAATGATTTGGAGAGGATCTGCAAAGAGGAGTGGAACAAAATCCCTCCTGAGATGTGTGCAAACCTGGTGGCCAGCTACAAGAAACATCTGACTTCTATGACTGCCAACAAGGGTTTTGCCACCAACTACTAAGTCATGTTTTGCGAAGGGGTCAAATACTGTATTTTCCGGCGTATAAGACAACTGGGTGTATAAAACGACCCCCGACTTTTGAGAAGATTTTCATAGTTTAGAAAGTTGTCTTATACGCCGAAAAATACAGTACTTATTTCACTTATTAAAAAGCAAATCAATGTATAACTTTTTTGAAATGCATTTTTCCAGATTTTTTTGTTGTTATTCTGTCTCTCACTGTTAAAATAAACCTACTATTAAAATTATAGACTGATCATTTCTTTGTCCATGGGGACATGTACAAAATCAGCAGGGGATCAAATACTTTTTTCCCTCACTGTAATTGAGTTTTGTATCATTTTATGACTTTTTTTACCACAATTATTAAGTTCTTAAGCAAATCACTACAGTTGTTAAATGAATCATGCAGTTGTTCAGCAAATCTGGCCTTCCCCATTGACTTTGCTTGTCAGGAGACAGGAAGGTTACAGATGGTGATTAAATGACTTTAGGAGAGTTTAACTGTCATAAATACATGACAGTTCCCAAGTGCCTAAATTTTGATCACTGATCACATGACCATGATGCTCCAAAAGTCCTAAATGTAAAATTGGCTATAAATAACTTTTTCAGTAACACTGAATGGTCATTAAATGAACGACTGTAAGCTGAGGACTAGTATTGACCTTTTTTTTTTTAACACAAATAGCCTGTTCTACTAAATAAAATTTCATTTTGTATTAAGATACATACATATTATATTGGGGCTTTTTCCCCAGTCTGCTTTGTCATAAATTTACCAATAGCCAACTTATTTTTTATGACTGTACTTCACGGAAATTATAATAATGACTATGTGCACTCATATCAGGATTATGTGGGCTAAGTGCATTCCATAGACTTATCTTAGATGTACTATTTATGCTAATGAATATTTAATTTCACAGCATCAAGAGTAATAGCTTTCAGCTTTTAAAGGCTCTTAAACAGGCCTCTTTCGGGTGTAAAGAAGCAAAATCTAAAGAAACTTGACAATGAATATGCTATCTCTCATGGCCAAAGCCTTGCCCTTCTCATGCAAAAAAAGAGAAATACATCCCTTCCTAAACCCTACAACTTTAACCTCCATTTTTCTCTATACAAACCAGCATACTTTCCTATAGCTCCATTGATGCAATTAAGATTTTATCCATACCTAACATTTCAACTTGATTTTAAATATTTTAAGTACAACTCTCAAAGATCCGTTAGCTGGTCAATTCCAGTTCTAAGTTATTGCCTGACTGTTTGAAAAGGTGAATGAGTTGGGTTAGACTTTCACATATATACTGTTGTGGCTTGTTCCCCAATGGAAGAATGGTGAGAAATTATTAATTCTTAAGACAAATTCTTCTAGGAAGAAAAAAGAGGTAAGATGTGAAAGAAGAAATTTGTTTCATCCAGATAGGAACTGTGAATGGTTCCCAATTTGTGAGAGGAAATTCTTTCCCATAAAAACTTCAGCCAGCATTTCATCTATGACAGTCTTCCACCTAAAATTTATTCCAGATGCCAAAGTAAACAAACTATTAAATAGCAATTAAATTACAGATTGTCCTATTTTCTGTGAGGTTTTATGGAGGATTTTCATACCCTGAGATGGAAATGTTGGGGGTGGGAGACTATTAGTGATGGTGTGTTAAGAATTAGGCTTTAATTCCAGTGAAAGTAGCATGGGCTAGCCTTCCCTGCCACTTCAAGTGAGGAATCTGCTGAAATCAGTGTAAATGCAGAATCCAGATCTAGGTCAGACTCAATAGCTCCTACCAATCATCTCTGCAGTTGCACTGCATCCAATACAGTTCTAGGCATGTAGATTCCCACAAAGCATAAAACTGATAACAAATGTAGTTATACATAGCTAACATATCTAAAGTACATAAACTTTCCAAATCTAGGCAGGAGTGGGAAAAGCCATAACTCTATGGTACAGCAAATGTTGTGCATGCAGAACAACTATGGTTAAACTGAGAAAAATGCAGTCTAAAACTCTACCTTTAGCAGTGAAAGTTGCAAAACATGAGCTGGATAGGATCGGCTCATTTGATTTAACACAGCTTTAACACAGCAGGGGTGGACTAGAAGATCTCAAAGTTCCCTTCCAGCTCTATTCTGATTAATTATTAATCTCTGAGTCCCATCCATTTCAATCTTTTAATCCTTTTGGTCTTACATAAATTTAAGAAGTCAAAAATCAAAAAATGATGGCACAGTTTAGGATTTCATTGTCTGCCAAATAATTAATCCTGAATTCCCTTAGGTTATACTCACCTGGGTCGTATGCATCCATGAAGCCAAATGGACCATAATCTATGGTTATGGATAATAAGCTGAAATTATCAGTATTACATACTCCTAAAACATAAAGCAACATGGCACAGTTAGAAGTGCTAGCATGGAAAATTATTTAGGAGCAATTTGGAAACCAGATCCAGCCCCTCATTTCATAGCTAAGAAGTTTGTAATACCAGTGTCATTCCTTTCATGTTTGTTACAGATACTTTTCTCTTTATGCCCGTGATTTTTTCTATCTGATATAAGTATCACCTTTTCTCCAATTGTTTAAAGCAATCCCTGCTTTCTTAGTGGATATGGAGTTATAAACTTGTCAAAAACTGAGTTTCTTTTATTCTTTCAGAAGAAATACAGCTCCTCTTTCTTACTTTTCACTATGCAGTTTGGAAAGAAAAGGACAAGGTAGTTAGCTTGTGTGTATTTACAAGGTAGTCCTGTGTACTTACAATCAAGTAATAAGTCTGTGTTTTGAAAAGCCACAGTAGTCACAGAGGATTAGGAATAGTCCTAGAACCAAATCACAATGCTATCATTTCCTATCCATGGTATTCTTTGTGTTCCTATTTTTAAAAATGCATATCATGACAGTATATCATCAGGATCTATGATATCATGTTATAAGGAGGAGAGGTCCAAAACTAAATGCTGAACAAATGGTATTAATTTCAATAGCTTAGAAGGGATCTAGTACTATTTTACTACTAGAATAATTACTAGAACAGTTGTTTTTTCTAACTTTCCATGGCTTAATTTAGGGAATTTTCACATTAACAATTTTTACCCTTCCCAAGCAGATTGAATCTGACATTGTCTTCACTTCTGCCCATTTTAAAACATAATCACTCTGAGCCAATCAGTGCTCATTTTCTTTCTATCCATTGACAACAGGAAAATGTCTACAAATTTCAGGATCCACCTCAGCTATCACCAGATATGGAGTAACAAATGAAATAAACTACTAAATCTCTTGATGTATTTTTTTCATGTGTACTTCTGTTGTTGTGGGAATTTCTCTAATAGTTTCCCCTCCCCAAAAAAACTGAGGAGTTACTGTAATAAGAAGGCATAGGAGGGAAAGTAAATTGTAAAGAAATGTCAACAAAGGCACTGAAAACTTCCAAAGGCTTCCTGAGCATTGTTCCTCTTACATTTTAAAGCCCTACTGATGAAATTATAGCATTTCTCCAAATCAACTTTTTCCTCAACACATCTGACTATACCTGAATGTTGCTATCACACCTAAACGGAAAGGAAGGAAAAAAATTTTAACCAGAGCATACAGAATGAAATATATTCTGGTTATTGGGCTCTGAGGCCCTACAGGAGTAAGAAAGATTTAAAGCATTCAATCCAGGTGAATTGAGTACATTAAGCTAAACTGTGAATGGTTTGATTTTGGCTTTGTACAGTGTGAGCCCAGCTATGGTTCACAGTGTACCATACATTGTGGCTAAGACAAACCACATTTTGTTTTGATGTATGAACCTGGCCCTGAATCACTGTCAATATTTCTATTCCACATGCTTACCCCCATTCTTTAGTAATGAACTCTGTCAGGATATAAGCTTTAGTGCAATGCCTCACCTATCTGTGAGTCCCATATATCTTTAACAAAAGGAAAAAGGTATGCTGTTCAGATAACAAAATACAACTCTCCCCCTTTTAATCTCACCATGAGCGAAGCCGACTGACATCCACAAGGCAATTAAATGTGCCGTCTCGGATACTACTTGAGAGAAAAATGCCTAAAATCAAAATTTTACATTCAGCATTACTACAACAGTAGTAACATTCCAGAATATTTACTATAAATATGTACAGCAATTGCTGGAAAGGGAACCAAAAGTGAGGGAAATAATGCAGAAAAAAATAGTTTTAAAAAAGGATTTTCCATTTCAACATTGTGGGAAGGAAGAACATGAGAAGGAGATTAAAAAAGAAAAGATTTTACATCATTTACGCATTTCTCAAAGGCCATCTAATTTGCCCATACTATAAACCTTCTGGACTGAAACATTGTCACTTTTATATTCATTATTACTAAATATAAAATAAGATATAAGACTAACAATATTATACATTACTGAGTTTTTAACTGGAAGATGAAGGGGTGAAAAGCACAGATTGAATGTCCACAAATGTATTGATTTACAATGTTTATATTGAAATGTAATTATATTTACAAATTAGATTACAACAGATTTCAAATACACATAATCACAATTTTTTACAAAAGTTTCTTCTTTGATCTGACATAAATGTATAAGGAAATAACAAAGGGCTACTTACCAGATATTTATTTGAATCATTTATATTTATTTTTGGAAAGTGTTCTTTTATGACCATATCTAGCAGCATCCTGTCCCACAAAGTAAAAGTTTCTTTTATCAAAGGAGAATTTGAAAAATAAGTAAACATTTAAACTGAACCCTATTTATTACTAAGAAGGCTAAACTGAGCTGAAGAAAAGTTATGTACTGTATTTTTTAGGAAGATCTGCTTACATGTAAAAGAAAGACAGTACTGATTTTAATTATAGTTTACTGAACAATGCTAATAACAAATCAAAGTAAGAAAATAGAAATTACACTATTTACCCAAAGGGGAAAGAAATCCCTCTTAATCTTATTATGCAAACACAACTCTAAGTAGCTCATCAGAAAAGCTGGAATCAGATGTTAGATATGTAATTTTATTTATTTATATTTTCATATTTCTTAATCACCCATCTCTCTCAGATGTTCTATAATTTAAGAAAATTTAGTAAATGTCAAAGGAAGAGGTTATTGATTTTCTTTTCAACTTTGGCAGTTGTTATTTTGGATAGATCTCCTCCAGAACCTAGAAATTCTGTGCATTCCTAAGGAAAATATGTCCAGTTACAATAACAATAGCAATGCACTGGTAGTCTTTCTATTATGATAAATATCTGTTCAGAGATATCTTAATGCAGAGTAGGCAACATTACCTCCCAACAAAAATTAAAAACAAAGAAATATCACTGGCAAAAAGTCCTACAAGATTGTTAAGGTTTGTAGGAGCTTTTAATAGTGAGATACTTGGCTAGGGTGACTTGAAAATTAACAGCAATTTTCTTATTTTTATTATTTATGCATTATTGTCTGCAGGGGCAGGTTGCCATACTTCATTTTACTGATTTTGTCACCATTCCCCCAATAGACATTATCATACTGTTTATTAAGCTAATGCATTAATGGGGAGCTGCAAATCTGTTCAAATGAAAGCCTAACTATATGGAAGAAGCAAGTCATTCTTTCATTTTTAAAACTTTGCCAGGATCTATTAGTCAGGATCTAAAGAAGCCTCGCACAAAAATCATCTTACTGAATGCCAATCTAGAATCTTTCTTGTATTTACCAGATAACACAGTTTGCATTTGTTTGTACTGGACCAGCTATTCTATTATTTGGTTACAGAAATCAAAATCTTGAATGAAGTGTTTAAGTCTAACCTTAATAAATCCAGTTCTCCAGAATGAGCTAGTATTTCCAATGATCCTATTCGAAACCATGATTTTGCAATACGTAAGACAACTGCACCTGCAAATAAATGTATGTACAAGCTAATGTATTTCAGAAATGTCCTACTCAAACTTCCTTATGCATCCATAACTTCTTAGCATGAAGTTGCTCTATGGTGGGAGAAGAACTTTACTCACAGTAGAATATAAAATAAAAAGTGTTCCTTACTGGATAGAAAGAGAGTTCTTGCATTAAGAAATGTTTTGTTTTTTTAATAATTGCATCAGGCCAGTAAGAGTTAGAATGGAGAAGTCTGATGTCCATTCTGGAAGAATTAAAGGGAAGGATCAATTATCTTATTGAAAGGAGTTCAGTCATATCTGTGACTTGCTAAGGACTATTAGTCATAATCCTAGGAGGCAATAAACTGTTGGAGCTATTTGAAAAGTTTTAGGTAATACATGTGAAAATAATGTTTTTTTAAAAAAGGAAACATGAAGGTACATGCAATATTAAATGAATGAATCGAGATGCTTCAAGAGACCATAATACAATACAAAATGTAACAGTACAAAACTACATCTGACCACAGGTTATGATGAGTCAAATTATGTTCATTTCAGCATGTAAAGGAAAGGGGAGAAAAGGAATGCCCTGAAAGGGAAGCGTTTTGCACCTGAAATGAGGCACTGCTTTTCCAGTTGCAAGCCAGCTTCTGAACAGCAGACTATCTGCAGCCCATAATCTAGTCAAAAGCATAACCAATGCACAGGTTCATGGCAACAGATTAGAAAGCAGATTGGGAGCAAGTGATCTGAGAAAAGTTAACTGTAACATTGTCAAAGAGCAATAAAAATACCTCTTTCTTTCTTAATATTCCCATTATAGAACTGATCTCTCCAAACGTTGTCATCACTTACAACTAAACTGTGGAAACAGAGGAATTAGGAAATTAGTACAAGGCAGACTGCAAAAAGTTCAGAATCTTGTTGGACAAAGTGAATTCATAGTATATTTTAAAGGAAAAAAGAAAGATAAATTAAACCAAATATAATAAGCCTAATCTCACAAATAATGGGTCTAAAAGTCTGAGGAGGACCCATTCAATTGTCAGGCAAGTAGGATGTAACCCATAATGATCTTAAACCCTTGGCAAGGCTATTTGTCTACAGTTCAAGTAAACTTTATACAACCTTGCTACACATATTATAGAGTAGCCTAGCTAGCCTTGGTTGATTCCCAATGTCAGTAGAGTAAGATCTAGTTAATTCTTAGGTGGCAAAACCACCAGGAAATTCCTTGACTCTAAAATAGACTAGGAAATTCAAATATATATTGGGGAAGCCTGATGAATTTGTCAGATTTATGTTATGACAAATATGGATTAAGACTTCTCTGCTATTTTGCAGTTTCCTGCTGCACTAAGGAGCCCATAGTTCTTGCTTGGTTGTTAAAAGAACTGAAACATACAATTCTCTAAAAAGACTTCTAATTGTGGGATTTTTTTTACTTCATTTTTAATATTCTTAAGAGTATTTTTTTTAACCTTAAACAACCAAGAGACCTCCATAATTGGCAAGGCATACAGTTTAACAAGAAATGAACTTAACTCTTAAAACCCCAATGTTTCTTGCTCAGATTGAGAAACTGAAGCAGGGTGAGATAGCATTTGTTGGAGACTATATATTACAGGGGGAATGATGTGGAGAGAATTTTTGGGAATGGGTGAATTTTATTTGATAAAAACAGCAAGTGGGGGTGTTTGCATATGATCATCCCATTGATATTCTGAGCAGGAAAAATGTTATATAAACTCTTCACCTCTCTTCTGCTCCAAATAAACTGCCCCAAATTCCTGAAATACAGGTTGCCATTCAAACAAGAATGCTTGCAATTCTAATTTTATGTAGTTTAGGTGATAGTAATAATAGAAAGAATACCATTTTGCTGCAAATCAATTAGGTTCTCTCTGGGAGAGAATATCAGTTCATTTAGTTTAGTATATGGGCAGAAGGACAGATAAATTGGATCCATACAGAGAACTTCACGCTGTCTTGCAAAGCCATTCATGTGCACTACAAGATCCTACTCCTATTATTCAACAATAAGATGGAAAACGGAGAGAAAACTTGAGTCACTTCCCATCCATGTATTGTGCAGCAGAAAAAAGCCACATGCTATATAATTCTTCAAGCATCTGTATAGAGAAACTATCCCAACTTGCAGTGCTGTTGAGACTCAAGAATCTCCAGAATGAGTTCCCATTATCAATGGAATACTGAATAGGTATAACATACAGGAAATATAAATGCTTTGTAAATATATAATATATAAATTGAGTTTACCTAAATATTTATGAAATATGTGGAACTGGCAGAAGTATGAATGAGAGAATAATGATAATATTAAGTAGATATACAAAACAAATTAATAATGATTTTAAATAAACATTTCTCAGATTGTCTAGATAGTTTTTGTATCTAAAGGATGCTAGGTATTAGGCTTTTCTAGTTTAAGGTCAAAGGGCTATCTTTGGGTATAAAATGTTGGAATTCAAAATCAGAAGTTTATCAAGTCCCAAAGTATTCCTAGGAGGCTGCTGTAGGTGTCCCTCTTGGTGATGAAGCAATGATTAATCTGCTGTCTTCCTGGTTCACTGAAAGTCTCACTCTGGCATTATGAGATGACTCCCAGCTTCATGATATCTAAATGAAACGCAGAATGCTTTAAAGTAAAGCATTCATCTCCAATAATCTGCTGTGAACAAATCTCATGGGCTGGAAAAGGGAACTGGCATTCCGTTGAGGTTATGGTAAGAAATTATGATGTAGAACTGTGAACCAGCTCAAGATTTCCAGTCTGAGGGCAATTTTTTTGTGTCACTCTGACAAGCACAAATCCATCATTCTGCCAATTCATAGAAAATAAAATCAGGAATAGGATCAATCTCAGGATGAACATGTTCACATGGACTTTTCTCTTAGTTTCTTCTGCCAAGAACCATGAATCATGTTAATGAACTTTTACATGCTGGTTAGGGAATTCTGGGAATCAAAGCCCATGCATCTTAAAAGTTGCTGGAGTTGAGAATTGTGATTTAGAAAAATACGAGCACAAAGATTATTTGCAGGGTAAAAAAATTGGTTAGGGAGAAGGATGTTTAATCTTTTCTGCCCTTCTTTATACCCATCGTATACTTCAGGGACCAGTTCCATGGAGGTTTTTCCACAGACCGGAGGGTGCCATGTTTTTGTGTGCTGCCTGCGTCTCACAGATGAGGCTGTGGCCTAGTACTGGTCCATGGACTGGGAGAGAACCACAACAGGTAGTATTCCTGCATGGAGGGCTCATCACCCAAACAAGTGAAATTAAATTTTTCTCTCTTTGTTATGCATGGAACCTTTGAAGAATTTATTTGCTTGTTTAGTTATTGTTAAGCAGGACTCTTTTGTGTGTTCCAAAAATGGAGGAAATGGCACTGCCAATTTCCATACTTTAGAAACTTGGCAGTTCAAACACAAAGAACTTCAGGGAGTCTAAGAAGAGGATGGCACACATCTGCTCAATGCAGATAAAGAATAAATCTGTATAAAGTACCTAGCTACCCTGCTTGTAGGTATTCCAAGGTAATGCATGGCCTCACTTCCCAAAAATTCTCGTATAGAAGACCGAAGCACAGTTCTGCCATCTCCTCTCCTATAGAAAGAAAAACAAGAAATATAGATATTATTGTTGTTGTTGTTATTAATCTTCAATTCAATTCACCATCTGGCACTTGTAAAAACTTAACACTTCAAGTCCTAGCCAAGGTCCTAAGAGCTGTTAAGGTATTATTATTATTATTATCATCATCATCATCATCATCACTATTATTATTCCAGTCAGCCAGATGTTCAGACTGGGTTTGGCATTTTTGTCTATCTATCGAGTCCTTACCAAGGACGATGACAACGACGACGATGACGATGATGATGATTATTATTATTATTATTAAATACTTGGCAAATCCTTGTACTGGATGATTTGATTGGCACATTTTGCTATTGCTGACAGCTGAAACAAATTAAATATGTATTAAGATTCATATTTAAATACGGATTTATTTGTAGAGAACCAAGGGTGGCAGCTTTTCTATTGAGAAGGAGACCCAATTCTTCTTAAAGATATGGATCAACACAGAAACAGAATAGAAATAAAGGTAATGTTGGAATCTGTATTGGGCTGAATCTAACACTGATTCAGCTTCTTTGACAGTCTTTCAGATGGAGTTTTCTGACTTATCTCTGGAGATTCCAAGCATTGGACCTGTGGTCTTTCCTATGCAAAGCATGTGTTCAATCAGTGAATGATGGCCATATATAATATGCCAAACCTAGAAACCTACTTTTTTTGATACAAGGCTAGGAAGCGCCATGCATGAGTGGCCATTCTTCACTAGAAGGCAGAACTAAGGAATCATACTGCTGAAAATCCAAGCCATCCTCAAGAGAGCATTCCATATAATTTAATTTATATCACAAACTGTGTATAGAAACATGTAACAATATAGCTATGTAGATACTACATATTCCCAGTGATACTCTATGGAGGCAAAAAATGGACTCTAAAGAAGCAAAATACAAAGAGTATTAGTACTTTTGAACTCTGGAATCGGAGAAGATTCCTAAGAATACTGTGGACAGTCAAGAAAACAAACAAATGCATCACCAAACAAATCAACCTAGAGTTCTTGTTCAAGTCACAAATGATGAGGTTCAAATTACCCTATTTCAGACATGTTATGTGAAGACCTAACTCTGTAACAAAGAGTAGAGGTAGACCTCAACTTACAACCACAATTGAGCCCAAAATTTATGTTGTTAAGTGAGAAATTTGTTGAATTTTGCCCCATTTTACAATTTTTCTTGCCACATTTGTTAAATGAATTACTGCAGTTGTTAAGTGAGTAACATGGTTGTTAAATAAATCCGGCTTCCCCATTGACTTTGCTTGTCAGAAGGTTGCAAAAGGGATCACATGACCCTAGAACACTACAATTACCATGAATATGAACCAGTTATCAAGCAGCTGTAAATCACATGACCACAGGGGTGTTAAAATGATCATAAATGTCAAAAATGGTCATAAGTCACATTTTTCAGTACCATTGTAACTTCAAACAGTCACTGAACTGTTCTAAGTAGAGGACTATCTGTATAATATTGGAAAAGGTGGTAGGAAAGAGAAGACAGCCAGGAGCAAAGTGGTTGGACTCATAGTGATAATGGGCCATTATTGGAAGAGCTGAAGGACCAGATAAGAGACAGATCATTATGGACAAAATCTATGTGGTTGCTTAGAATCATCAATGACTTCATACCACTTAATCAATCAATCAAAATACTACCAGTTTTTTGGAATTAGGTTTATCCCATTCAGTCAGGGATCAATGCTGGCATTTATAAATTAAAATTTCTCATGGTTATTTTTTTCTTATTCTTTTTAAAAAGCCATTATGTGGTTATAAAAATCTAGTATAAAATTCTACAGTCTCTTATGATTCAAACTCTGAAGAAAGCAAAGATTCATCTGCAAACAGATTGGTTTTCAAGGTGGTCCTTAATGGTGAGTTATTGAAATAAAAAGTTTTTGATGTAAAGAATAGTTCTAAAAACTGGGTTTGTTTAGTCTAAAGAAAAAAGGTGGAGGGAAGACATGATAGAAGATTTCAAAATCTCAGAGAAAAAAAGATGCATATTTATTCTCTGTAATGCCTGAGGGCAGAACAAGAACTAAAAGGTAGAAGCTTTGCCAAGGGAGATTCAACCTTAAAATAAGGAGATATTTCTTGTACATGAAAAATATAAGCAGAACAGGTTGCTTCCTTGAGTAATAAGTGCTCCATGAGGAAGGCTGGACAGCCATTCTGCAGGATGGTCTGAGCAGGGGGTTAATGAACCATAGTCTCTTCTAATCCATGGATTCTAAGATGCATATCGAGAACTGAAATAATATTTTTTCAGATGTAATGTAACACACCTAGAGTATGGTGTCCTTCCTGAACCTTTGAGCTGCAGTTCCCATCTGGATCCAAATCTACCGAAAGAAGATTAGCTTTAGCAATGTGAACAAATGGTGCAACACAGAATGGAACAACTTATGCCAAAATATGATTAATACAAATCTTGTACCAGGAACCATCAACCCAGTCTGCAACATAGGGGAAATAACATGTATGTACTTTGTACTACAAGGATTATCAAAATAATATATATGGAAGACTTAAGGAGTTTTGAAAACCATTATATACTAAGTCTGGTTAATATTGTCATTGTTGGTCATTGTTATTTTATCTTCTGAGATATCAACAATAACCACATACTAAATAGAGACAGGCTTTTTAAGATGAGATATGCAGTACCTGTTTGTATAAATGCCGATCAAGTGAGCTCTTCCATCACCCAGCTGTCCTGCCCAGCTACCAAACTAACATGAAAAGTTGAAATAAAAATATGAAACAATTATTCAAAAATGGAGCCATAATTGGGGTTCAACATGATTGAATAAACAATGTTCTGTGTATATTTTATTAGTAATTGCAGTAGGCACAGGAACAGTTTGGTACAATGCTAGCACAGTTCTATACTAATATAACTTTAAGTTATATTTGCATCAGTAGGATAGAGGAACTGGAAATCAGCAAGATAAATTCTCCTTAACCGATTTTAGGACTTGTGTGGAAAATAGATGACATTTCAGGTCATGTTTATGCAGAAATATTGAACATTCAAAGGATTCACAAACTTTTAAGTACCGCTATAGGTTGCCTTAGTTCTTTAACACATTGCAATTGAAAAAAACAAATCCATAAGAGATGGAAACTGCTGTTCATTAAAAATGTTGGGTGTTTTTCTTTGAAATTAACTGGGAACTAAAATTCTTATCACATGACTGTTCTAAGAATCACATTTGTGTTCCAAAGCTATCAACCTCATAATATGAGGCTAAAAATGTTCTGTATCTATAATTTGAATTGACTAGGTTATAGGTGAGAAGACAGTTAACAACAAATAAAACAGTTCCATGAGTAAAACTCTTACCTACTACAGAGGGCAATCTCAATGAACATGATTGTTCTCCTCTGCTTAGCAACTAACCTCTGTAGAAAGTGTTTTGAACTAGGCTAAACATACCTATTTTGCCACCAACTAAAAATATAAAGGCAGCCTTTGGAGCCATGAGGAGCTATTCTGTTTTTCAACTATGTACAAACACCAGCTGCCTGGCAAGCCACTAGGGATGAACAAGAGCATTATGTCTCAACATAAAATGCAATCCATTGAGCAGAGCTGAAAAGAAGTGAAATGATGAATGGCTACAAGTGTGCTTATGTATGGATGTGAGAAAGTATATTGTGTCTGTTGCAATGCCTGATGTTGAAAATGTTGTTCACCTATAAAATACAGGACAACAATCTTCAAGGAAAGTACAAAAAAGGGGACCATGACTGGCCAACACTATTCCCATCTCTATGCTTTAGCATTTCAATTATTTGGCTGATTTACAAGAGAATTACAGATAAATGAGCGACCATTGAATAGAACTGCCATTAAGAGCACAGAGAAAAAAAAACTAGTATTTTAACATATAAAGCCTTCCCTTTGTAGTTGGAAAAAACACATACATATAAGATCTGAGCCTTTTAGACTTAAACACTCCTTTGTGCAACTGGATTTTTCATTTTCTTACTAATAGGCCCGGTTAGATCCCATAGGCTGGGCCTCCTTCAGGTCCCGTCGGCCAAGCAGTGCCATTTGGCGGGGCCGCGGAGGGCTTTCTCTGTGATGGCGCCCACGTCTTGGAACCAGCTGCCCCCGGAGATTAGGACCGCTCCCACCCTGTTGGTTTTCCGTAAGTTGCTTAAGACCTGGCTTTTCCAGCAGGCCTGGGGTTTATAAAATCTGACCCCTGGATGACTGTTCTTGTACTGTTTGTTTTGTTATGTTTTATGTGTTTTTATTGTTAGCTGCCCAGAGTCCTCCGGAAGTGGGGCGGCTTATAAATTTTAAAAATAAATAAATAAATAAATAAATAAATAAATATTGCGAGCTGGAACAAATATTTCTAACACCATTTTCTTGAGCACAGGTTCTCCTCAGGGGTGCATCCTAAGTTCATTGCTGTTCACCTTGTTGATCCCTGACTGTTGTACTAGGTTTGCCACCAACCATATTGTGAAGTTTGCAGATGATACAATAGTAGTGGGCCTTGTTCGTGATGACATCGAGGGTGCTTACAAGAAGGAGGTTGAGGGGTTGGTGAACTGGTGTAAGGAAAACAGCCTAGTTTTAAATACTGGAAAAACCAAAGAGATCACTGGCGATTTCAGAAAAGGCAGACACAGTCACACTTCTCTGTGCATTAATGATTCACCTGTGGAGATGGTTACCAGCATCAAATTCCTGGTGTGCAATTAACAAGTAGGCTGGCTTAGTCACTCAATAGCAAGACATTGGTGAAGCAGGCATAGCAGCCCCTGCATTTTCTGTGTTGCAGTAGAAAAGCACATCTTCCTTCTCCTATCCTTATCACTTTCTACAGAGGGACGATCGAAAGCATCCTGTCACACAGCATCACAGTCTGATTTAGAAGAATCACTGCTTCAGACAGAAAGGCAGTGCAGAGAGTGGTGAGGATGGCTGAAAAGATCATTGGCAGTTCCCTCCCTTCCATCCAGGACATAGCACATAAGTGTTGCTTGAGCAGGGTCCACAAGATTGTCTGGGACACTACCCACCCTCTTTATGACCTGTTATCTTCTGGGAGGAGGCTCCATGGTATCCAAAACAGAACATCCAGATTCAGTCACAGTTTTATTCCATACAGTATTAACCTTGTGAACTCTCAAGCTTCCTCCTTCCTTTATATATTCAAGATGGACAATGATTAATATTTATATGTTACTTATATATGTAAGGGTGTAGGTCTATACATATGTTGTATATAATATGTTTAAATGTGTCTTATGTATGTGTACACTTTGAGAGCAAGCAAATAAATTTCATTTTTAATGTGTGCCATTGTGCCCACAGTAAAAAAATAACAATGAATATTATCTATCTTATCTATCTTATCATTAAACAAAAATGTTGATAACATCTGGTTAGCAAACAAGGAGTGCAACTGACCTGATGGCCACCATATCTGTGGGTTAGCGGTAGAGACCCCAAAATTATTTTTGAACCACTGACAAACTGTAGAAAACCATCTGAGCCTGAGACAGACATGTCTAAGTCCAGAATATCTTCCAGGACTTCCTAAAGTGGAAGAGTTATATCAATCCATGAAAATTATTAGGATGTAAAAGAAAACTTCACATTGTTAGCTGTGAACATAATTGATTTTAGAGATGAACTCCTACTTGTTCTTCATATAACATCCATACTATTTTCCAGATTATCAGAATGTATTGTTTTAAAGTAGGTACAGTTGTTGCTAAAGCTTATCTCAGGGCAGCCAGAATTAAAGCACTTGGAGTTCAAGAAGAGGTGCAGAATTATAGCCTTCCTACTCGTATTTACAGGGAATGTTAGTAGTTTTGAGTTATTATATTTTGTCAGGTTCCAGATCAGGCAGAACTATAAATATCTTGTTCTTTTAGATGCAGGAACAAGTAGAAAAGTTAGGGATTTGACACTGATAGATAAGCTGTTTTATTGTAGATAAGAAAGAAGTCATATACTAGATCACCAGATGTGATCTCAGAACCATTGAACTATATATTTCAAAGATCCTGGAAAACTGGCGAACTACCAGAAGATTGGAAAAGAGCTGATGTAGTTCCCATCTTCAAAAAAAAAAGGAAAAAAATAGATCCAGGAAACTACAGATCTATCAGCCTAACCTCAATACCTGGGAAGATTCTGGAAAACATAATCAAACAACGAATCAGCGAACACCTAGAGGCAATCAGAATCATTACCAAAAGCCAACATGGGTTTGTTAATAACAGATCATGCCAGACAAATCTTATTGCATTCTTTAACCAAATGACAAAATTAGTGGACCAGAAAAATGCTGTGGATATACTTTACTTGGACTTCAGTAAGGCATTTGATAAAGTAGACCACAACCTACTATTTGACAAGATAGAAAAATGTGGGTTAGACAGCATCACCACCAGATGGATTCATAGCTGACTGATTAGACGTACTCAGCGTGTGGTCCTCATTGGAACTGCATCTACATGGAGGGAAGTATGTAGTGGTTACCCCAGGGCTCTGTTCTGGGACCAGTGCTCTTCAACATCTTCATCAATGATTTGGATGAGGGGATAGATGGGAAACTCATCAAATTTGCAGAAAACACAAAGCTGTCATGAATAGCCAACGCTCCAGAGGATAGGCTTAAGATACAGAAGGATCTTGACAGATTTGAACATTGGATGCTATCTAACAAAATAAAATTCAATGGTGAAAAAAATAAGGTTCTACATTTAGGCAAGAAAAACCAAATGCACAGGTACAGTATGGGTGGCACCTTGCTAAATAGTAGTAACTGTGAGAGGAATCTTGGAGTCCTAGTGGACAATCACTTAAATATGACCCAACAGTGCACTGCAGCTGCCAAAAAAAAACCCAACACAGTGCTAGGCTGCATTAATAGAGGGATAGAATCAAGATCACATGCAGTGTTAATACCACTTTATAATGCTTTGGTAAGGCCACACTTGGAATATTGCATCTAGTTTTGGTCACCACAATGTAAAAAAGATGTTGAGACCCTAGAAAGAGTACAGAGCAACAAAGATGATTAGGGGACTGGAGACTAAAATATATAAAGAACGGTTGCTGGAATTGGATATGTCTAGTTTAATGAAGAGAAAGACAAGGGGGGACATGATAGCAGTGTTCCAATATCTCAGGGGCTGCCACAAAGAAGAGGGAGTCAAGCTATTCACCAAATCACCTGAAGGCAAGACAAGAAGCAGTGGATGGAAACTAATCAAAGAGAGAACCAACCTAGAACTAAGAAGAAAATTCCTGACAGTTAGAACAATTAATCAGTGGAACAATCTGCCTCCAGAAGCTGTGAATGTTCCAAACACTGGAAGTTTTTAAGAAGAGACTAGATAGCCATTTGTCTGAAATGGTATAGGGTTTCCTACCTGAGCAGGGGATTGGACTAGATGACCTCCAAGATCTCTTCCAATTTTATTATTATTATTATTATTGATCATCGCACAGTCAGCCAGATGTTTGGACTGGATTTGGCATTTTTGTCTACCTATCGAGTCCTTACCAAGGACCTGATATAGGCAGATGTGGATGTTTGATGGTATTACAGATATCGTCGCAGGATGAAAGCAGTTCCTAGTAAGATCTTTTGCAATTAACTAATGGCGAATTGCCAATTACTACTGCTACTACTACTACTACTATTACTACTACTACTAAATGCAGAAAATCAACCTGCTGCAGAACACAGAAATCAAGTCATATATCTGGGTCAATGCCAAGGTTTGATGTCTCTTCTGCCTGTCCTTTCAAGTTAATAAATTCTTAGTTATTCTTTTCCAGGCTTCAATTTGGAATGGATTTGTTAAATGTATACCAGCAGCTTTCTCTGATTAGAGCAGTACTAATTCCTATCTTGCCAGCTTCAGACACTATACATTTAGACACCAAAAGGTGATGCCATTATGCAATTCCATTTAGTCAGTGGAATTCAGTATAAAGTAGGTGTCCAATTTAGCGATATTGGACAATTCACTTTTAGTAATTATCAAATACTATACTAAAATCTAGATATGGTTTAGGAAATTGGAACATCTAACATTTTCAGCATAATATTGCCCAAATATACAATTGCATCAAATTGGTTGTTTTTCTGGCTATATTAAATTTGTTACCAAACTTTCATGTGTAATACTCCCTCATATATTTATATTATGGTTCTGAATCCTATTAATAATTAAAGATAAAACCCTATTATGGTATCAATGTTTGAAAAGACTGGGAATATTTTCTCAGTTCAAGGGTTTATTTGTTCACCCTAGTGTTTCCTTGTACAATTTAAGCTTTGGATCCAAGTTGCTAATTAATATTACATCTTTGCAATATCTTTAGTAATAATGGCAAAGCTGCTTCTAACACTAATGATAAACAATTTTTTAGTGCTGATTACTTATATTCAAAATGACAGAGCTGGTGAAATTCTAACCACAGTTGGCTCAAAAACCAGAAAAGGATAAGGAATAACACCTGTATGACAATAAAGCTAAGGGATCTCTAGAATAGGGTTTTCAAATTAGGATCTATAAATATTATAGGGTTCTGCAAGAATTTGATGGTTTTCCAGGAAAGATTAAAAGGAAAACAAATTCATTTTGTCAATTTTCTGTTGCTAGAGATTTGCTCTTGATCATGAATTCTGGATTTTTTTTTAACAAGTTCCATGGCACTAAAAGGTTGAACACCTCACTCTAGTCTAATGGAATTAGTACTAGGTTTAGATACTATTAATTAAAGCAGTATTTTTCAAACTTGGCAACTTTAAGATGTGCGGACTTCAACTACTATCTGAGGAGTTCTGGGAGTTGAAGTACACATATTTTAAAATTGCCAAGTTTGAAAAACACTATATTAAGTGTTAGAGCATTTAGATGTATAGCCCATATGGCAGTCTTGCAATATCTAAGGGCCATGCTTAATATACAGTATATTTGGAGCGTAAGCTTTACAATAGCAAGACAATAATATGAAGTTGTCAAGGCCATATCAAATAAACTGCATGATTTTCTGTTTTGTTTCTTTTTATTTGGTGGGGCAAAATGAAGCTTTTTTTTTCTTATTATATAAAAACCCAATATTTAAAAAACAGATTATATCTATTCAAGGGCTTACCCTTCACTTTTTATTTATTTTCTACCTCAGAATTGTGAGAAACTGTGCCAGCAGTTTTTAGCAACCTTGCTTGAGAAAATCCTCTGTGGACAAGAGTAATCATGATGTACCAATGGGCTAACTTGGTATAAAGCACTTGCTACTTTCCAGTGATTTCATATCCCTGAATATGGAATTATGCAATTCAATCTTTTTGTGTCTTGAATGATGGGGAGAATGTCCACTGATACTCAGGTGGTAGACTGACTGAAGTAGAAAAATGTAATATATATAAGCATATATTTATATAGGTTATATGTTCATAAACTCCTCTTACACACAGCTGCAGAGCAAAACAGCAATTTTGCATTAAAAATATATATATTCCTAACCTCTGAAACAGCTACAAGTAGAACTCTGGATTTAAATGGTGTAGGATATCCAACAGAAAAAATACAATCTTGAACCTCGCGAACATAATTCTCTTGAATATGATCAATGGGAAGTGTAGCTAGAGGGGAAAAGTAAATTAATTTCACACAGAATTCCAAAGTAGCAGCAAAAACAACAGATTTCTTATTGTCTGGAAACTGAGTCATGGCAACTGGAATTCTTTTCTTTTCTGGCTTGAAATGTTTTGCTGCTTATCCAAATAGCTTCTTCAGTCTGAGCAAGTTAGTAAAGGGATCCCATGAATGTCCTTCAGGGTGGTTTCATTTTTTTCTTAATCTGAATAGGCTCTTTAAGTAGGCAGAAAGCCATTAAAGGTCAATTGCTCCTAAATCCTTCTTTTAGGTGAGTCTTTAAGTACTCCTGCATTAGTCCCCAGGAAATCTAGATCACAGGTTAACCGGAGAGGTCACGCCTAAGAGAAGGATTTAGAGCAAACACCCTTAATGACTACAAAATCCACAATCAGCAATATTTTTATTAAGGCATACACTTCAGTATGCCTTAGTAAAAGCATACAAACTTTTATCCACAGATGTCCACAGGAGATCTCTTTTGGCTTAATTTTTAAATGTTCAATAGATTGTTTAAAATAAAACCAAGAATTAAAATGTGAAACTATAGCAGTGCAATATAAAACATTTTCCTCAGCATTATGTTTAGGTATACGATTGTACTGATGCTCCACATGGACCCAATAGGTAATTTTAGAAAGTAAAAATAACAGCCCAATATTCACCTGCTCTGAAAGGGTGAACAAGAAAGACAGATTGTTCGAAGAGCAATCCCATTAGTTTCTGTGTGATTGTGACTTGTTGCTTCTACAATGGCAGTAATTTTTTGAACAATCAAATTTCCCCAAAGCAGCCATTTTGGGCAATTATCCACACTTTCTCAACATTCCAAATATGCCCAATAATCCAATAAAACTGCCTGACCTAGTTAGATTGTGTAAAAAATAAAGTCAACCCTGTAAGAAAAACACATGTTTTCCTTAGTTAGGAGATATCAAGATTACAGTAGTAGGTATATTTCTTAAAAATAGTATAGGTTTTAAATATAATCATAAATAAAAACAGGCGACCAAGCCAAGCCAAATTTATGCTTACATTTCACTGAAATAGACTGAATAAGGTAATAAGTTCTGTTAATTTTCATCAGTACAACTTTCTCAAGATAGCAACTACTCTGGAATAGCACTAAGGCAAATTGTTTATCCAGATAAAGTCCCTGTTATAAACAATTCTTTCCAACAAAAATGTGTACATATTGTCAGAGGTTATACAAGTACCTGTGAACATTTCTGTGGAAAGTTTCCATTCATCCAAATTAGTTAATTTCACTTTCTTTTCACAATAATCTTGATCCAAATTTGATGCATTAATGTAATTATGCATGTGGTTAAAACTAGTTGCAGCAATTGTGTCAATGAGGTAACATCCAGAATGATATACCAATGTTAATGATGAAAACCACCATAAAACTGCCCAGCAGCCAGACATACTAAGTCCCGCAACTTTTCTTAAATCACAGTCAAGTCTGCAAGGAAACAGATATGATTGATATTCATAATGAGACAAGGCTTTATCTGTGAGCTTTTACATTTATAAAAACAACTTTCTTGCAGTTTTAGTTTCATACATATATAGGCAAATAACAATTCCATTTTTCCATTCATTATTTTTTCACCAGCCAAGAAAAATCTGTTAAAATATTATTTTGTTTTATAATAATAAACTTTAGAAAGTTTATTATATGGACAAAAAAATGGAAAGATTCTAAAATAATCACAGTGTAGGAATAGTTGATGAAGATGAAGAACAAACAAAGATGGCAAAATTAACTTATTTGATTAGAAAAAGATCAACATTTATCAATGACTGGAAATCTCTTATGGACTTTTTGTTGAAAAAAATGAGAAGATGAACGTGATTTTATGTGTTTGAAGATTAGAAATGATAGCTTATGGAAGAAGGAAATTAAGATGTAACCTTAGAGAAAGAGAATAAAATAAAAATACATTTATAACTATTGTCAAAAAGATGAAAAGTTGCTACTTTATAATCTTTTTCCTTTTTCTTTTTCTATTTTCTTTCTTAATTATTCATTGTTCTGATTTTCTTGTTTTTTTTCTAATATTTGTATTATTTTTATCTTGTAAAAATTTATTCAATAAAAATTATATTTAAAAAAAGCATCAGTCCATTAGGAACCTCAATTAAGTTTTATCTAAACCATATATGGGCAATCCATAGAATGTATAGTAGTATCGACCTCTTTTTGTAGCTCTCAAAGTATTTCAAGATCATGCCACTGCAATTTGGTAGCAAAACTGCAAATTTCTGTACTGCAGTTTTTGTCCTTTTTTGCTACAATAAAGAAATACAAGTTATGTTTAATGAATATCAACAGGCTAGGTCAGGGCTAGGTCTTCCAAAAATACTTTAACTAAATTGTTTCTCTTGTTTCAAATAATATACACAGAAATAGAGGAAGAATTATTTGATGATCCAAATGCACTTAGTTGGCAAAGGAAGAAGAAAACTAGAGTAAGACTGAAGGAAACAGAAGCTTTGCCCTATTAGAGGGGATGTTATATTTCCAATTAGATATTTGAATATGGTTAAGAATAGATAGCTAGAAATAGAAGTATTACTATAAGATATAGTATCTTGGTATGAAAAGAAATAGAAGTATTATTATAAGATATAGTATCTTGGTATGAAAAGGGAAATAAGAATATGCTAAGAACTTTGAATAAGGGAAGTTTTTGGTTACCCCTAAATAACTTGTTCTGAAATTATAAATGATGGGATATTTTGAACATGGATGAGGAATTAAAACTGAAAAAAGCAAAAATAGGATGTAGACTGAATAAATGTATATTGAGTGCAAATGCAATTAAGATATGTTTTGGTTAGAAAAGATATTCTAAACTGATATTATTATCACTATTAGAAAAATGTAACTAATGTTCATAGGCAATTTATATTTACTCACAACAATAAGAATTGTATTTGCTTAGTATGGAAAAATGTCTATTACCAGAAGAAGAAAAGATGTACTGGAGGGTGTAATATTGGATTTAGTTTGAAGACACTTACATATACCATAGAATCACTAATGGACTCAATCATCACGTTGTCTATTAGGCACTTGATTGTAAAAATAGAAAATTAATAAAATATTTATTAAAAAAAGAAATATAGGTTATGTTATCAGGAAGCTTAATATTCCTATTTTACTTCTTTATTTGCCTTCCTGTCCAATCAATTCTTGTTAAATCAATTATTCCATTTTTTTGATATCCTTCCAAAAAGCACTGTTGACCAAATACCTCTGTAAGGACCCACCCCACTTTGCATCTTAAGAAGACAGAACTCTTGGAATAGCTCTTCCAACAGGAATCCTTTATTAAGAGAAAATGGTTGCAGGCATGCTAGACAGGACTTGGGGTTCAAGCTCTCCCATTCAAGGTTTTAAGGGGTTCCCCAGTAGTCCCACCCAATCAACCCCCCTTCCAGTGATAGTTTCAAGTATCACAATTCCATCCCCTTTCTTCTTCCGTCTGGATGGAGACTTCAGATAACTACATGAAAGGCAATTACTCTTCTTTGATATGTTAACGCTTAGAGGCCACAATAAACACACATTCAGTCCTTTGAAGTGTGCTGAAGGAAGTGAGGGCCATAAAGCCCCTTTGCTCTCCCCCTTTTCTCCCTCTTATGGCAGAATCCAGAGAAGGCAGAATTGGGAGTTTCTATGTTTGATAATTAAAGATGAAATATAATTGGATTCTGACATCCGGCCCCTCTTAACAATAAGAGAGATCCACCTGAAAGAAAACACAAGTAAAGAATTTAGTTAGGCTTGTTAGGATACTCTGTGTGAAACTTCTTCAATAGCTTCGGGGCTCTGACGTGACGTTTATGGACCCACTCATTTTGTGAGGCAGGGAGGTGTTTCCAGGCAACTAGGTACTGAGTTGTTCCATGATATCTCCTAGAGTCAAGGATCTCTTTTATTTCGAAGTGTTGTTCCCCCTCCACCATGATTGGAGGTGGTGGGGGGGGGATTTTTGGCCGTAGAGGTGACTGATGCTCTCTTTTCAGCAAGCTGCAATGAAAAACTGGGTGTATTTGCCTGAGGTTTTTGGGTAATTCTAATTCTACTGTTACTGGATTTATGATCCTTTTAATTGGAAAAGGTCCTATATATTTTGGTCCAAGTTTTTTACAGGGCTGTAGGGACTTTAGGTATTTTGTAGATAAGTACACCATTTCTCCTATAATGAATGGTGTAGGCTCAACCCTTTTTTTATCGGCTTGTGCTTTGTATGCCCGCCTAGCTTCATCTAGTGATTTTCTGACTATTGGCCAGGTGTTTTGTAGGTTTTCCATCCATTCTTTCAGTGAAGGGATCGTTGGTTCTTTTGGGGTTAACTCTGGCATAGGGTTGAAACTTTGGCCGTTGGCTATTTGAAAAGGAGTGTAGCCTGTGCTGGAGTGGACTGCATTATTGTAGGCAACTTCTGCAAAAGGAAGTAAGTCCGTCCAATCACTCTGTTGGAAATTTAAAAAACATCTCAAATATTGCTCAAGTACCGACTGGCACCGTTCCGCTTGTCCATCTCCTTGAGGGTGGTGGCTAGATGTCAATCCCTGAGTGGTCCCTAAGAGGGATAAAAATTCCTTCCAAAATGCAGACGTAAATTGCACTCCCCTATCAGAGATGATGCGTTGGGGTGCCCCGTGCAATCTGTAAATGTGCTGGATGAAAAGTTTTGCTAAGGCCTTTGCAGTGGGAATTTTTTGGCAAGGGATAAAGTGCACCTGTTTGGAAAATAGGTCCGTGACTGTCCAGATAACAGTATTCCCATTGCTTTCAGGCAATTCCACTATAAAATCCATGGCTATTTCCCTCCAGGGGGCTGAGGGACTTGCCACTGGTTGTAACAGCCCTGGCGATTTCCCTTGCAACCTCTTTGCTGATGCACAGGTTGGGCAGCTGGCAACATAACTTTCTATGTCCTTTTTTATTGATGGCCACCAAAATTGCCGTTTAATTAAGTGTAAAGTTTTTACAAATCCAAAATGCCCTGCTGATTTTGTGTCATGGCAAAGTTGCATGAAAGTTAGTCTTTGAGTTGTTGGTATATATAACTTTTCCCCTACCCAAGGCAATCCGTCTCTCATTGTGCACACATGTTTGTTTTTCTGGAACCAATCATCTGTTTCCAAACTTTTTCTGAATTCAATCCCAGTTTGGCTGTCCAGTTGTGGTTTTATTTTGGCTTGGGTTCTTGTGGTTACTGGCGCTGCCAGTTGTGATTCTGCCATTATTGGTCTAGAGTCTGTGGTTCGTGCGCTGTTATATTGGGGCATGCGAGATAGTGCATCTGCCAGGAAGTTCTTTCTTCCTGGTAAATGTTTGAGCTTAAATTGGAATTGGTGAAAATGCTGGGACCAGCGGGCTTGTTTGGGATTGAGTTTCCTGGAGTTTTCAGGGCTTCTAAATTTTTGTGATCAGTCCATACCTGGAAGGGGATTTTGTTGCCTTCCAGGAACTGTCGCCACGTGAGTAATGCCCAACGTATCCCATAAGCCTCCTTCTCCCATACGGGCCAGCGCTGTTCTGTTTCCGTGAGTTTCTTAGATGTATATGCACAGGGTTGCAATACTGCATCATCATTTTCTTGTAATAGCACAGCCCCCACTGCCACATCACTTGCATCTGCCTGTATTATGAAGGGCTTGTCCATATCTGGGTGCCTTAGTACTGGTTCGGCAGAAAAAAGTCTCTTTAGTCTCTCAAACGCTGCTTGGCACTCCATTGTCCATGTTAGTGGCTGGCTAGGTTTTACTGAGGATGTTCCCTTCGTTTTTAGTAAGTTGGTGAGGGGCAAGGCTATCTGTGCAAATGAGGGGATGAATTGGCGGTAAAAATTTGCAAAGCCCAGGAAACTTTGTAGTTGCTTTCTTGTGCGGGGTGGTGCCCATTCTAATACTGCTCTGACCTTCTCTGGGTCCATTTCAATGCCCTGTGGGGATATGCGATAGCCTAGGTAGTCTATCCTTTCCTGGTGGAATTCGCATTTTGAGAGTTTGGCATATAGGTGAGCGGCTCGCAGCTTCTTTAAAACCGCTCTGACAAGTTTGACGTGTTCTTCTTTTGTTTCGGTAAAGATAAGAATGTCGTCCAAGTAAACAAGGACCCCCTTAAACAGGTGCTCCCTTAGAACGTCATTGATTAATTGCATAAAGACTGCAGGGCCCCCTTGTAATCCAAATGGCAAGACTTTGAATTGATAGCACCCCATGGGGCAGTTAAATGCAGTCTTCCATTCGTCCCCTTCCTTGATTCTCACGCGATAGTAAGCTTCCCTTAAGTCTAGTTTAGAAAAAATTTTCCCTTTCGATAGGTGTGACAGCATGTCTTTCATGAGGGGCAGCGGGTATAGGTTGCTTTCACTGATTGTGTTCAGGGCCCTATAATCCACGCATAAACGTAAAGAGCCATCCTTCTTCTCTCTAAAAAGGACCGGGGCAGCCACTTTAGGCTTAGCTGGTTCAATGAAACCTCTCTCCAGGTTTTTTTTTATAAATCTTTCCATTTCCTCCTTCTCCTTTGGGCTCATGGAGTATAATCTGGGCTTCGGGAGTTTTGCCCCAGGCTTGAATTCAATGGTACAGTCTGTGGGTCGGTGGGGGGGAAGCTCATTCGCCCTCTCCTCACTGAAGACTTCAGCAAGGTCCCTATATTCCTCTGGTATTTCTGTTAATCTTTTTTCCTCTCCTATGGATGCTTTTTCTATTCTTGATTCTGGTAGCCTCTCTTGGGGTTTTAAGTCCATAGGGTCCCCCTTCGGGAATTTGATTTCTGTCGTCCTCCAATTTACCCAGGGGTTCCATTTTTTCAACCATTCCATCCCTAGAATCATTGGGCATTCCATACCTGGGGTCACCACAAACGTTAAGTCCTCTTCATGGTTGCCCAGGGAGAGGTGTATTGGCAGAGTGGCTAGGGTAGCTGGCACCCCCCCTGCTATGGATCCATCTAGCTGGCCAAATGAGATTGGTTGTTCCAGTCTCCTGGATGGGATGCCCAGATTCCCCACTAGTGTTGGGCTAATGAGGCAGCGGGTGCAGCCAGAGTCTATTAAGGCTTTCACCTTCACAGCTTCGGGCATGGGGGGGATTAATATAGTCACTGTTTTGAAGATGGGTGTGATGCGTCCACTTACCAGGGGTTCGCCTTCCGAGCTGTCATCTGAGGCATCCACCGTCCCTGTGGTGTAGGCTGGAGTTCTTTCCCCTTGGTGAGCAGAGGTGGGGTTTTCTGCAATTTCCATCATTTTCATGGCTGTTTCTTTTGGCTTAGCTGAATACCCTCTGGGTTTGTTGATTGGGGATCTGTCTGGGTTGTGCTGGGGGGCCTTTGAGCGGCATTCTACAGCTCGATGCCCTTCTCTTCCGCACTTGAAACACCCCATCTGCTTCTTGGCTGTATCCGATGATTTCACCGGTTGGTGTGTCAGCTCAGGCGGGGGGCGGCTCCATTGTTTTCCTCGGCGATGCCTCTTCAATATGTCGATCTCTGCTTCCTCTGCCAAGACGTACCATTCCTCAAGTCGATGTGGGTCTCCTCGGGGCAGGCAAGCATCATATAGATCATAGTTTAGTCCGTCTTTGAAACGGCCAAGGAGGATGTCTTCTGGCCAATTCAGTTTGCTGGCAATGGCTCGGAATTCTTGTGTATACTCAGCCACTGGGCGTTTGCCCTGCCTCATCGTTGTTATTCTTTCACGGGCTTTGCGATCAGCCAGGGGGTCTTCAAATCGTCTTCTCAACGAGGACATGAAACGGTTGAAGTTACTGAGTTCTGGGGCATTGGAGTCATGCAGGTTCACCACCCAATCTGCAGCTGGTCCATCCAGGGCAGATTGCACGATCCGGATGCGGGCTTTGTCGCTGGGGATGTCCTGCCCATATTCCTCCATGTAGCTGAGGACTTGGGTTAGGAAAAACCCCAAGCGTGTTGGCTCCCCTTTGAATTTCACCTCCAACGGTGGACGTCTTGGAATGGATCGGTGCCTCCATTGTGGGTGGTAGTGTCTTCCGTCCAGATTTCCATCTGTGGTCCGGTAGGGGGTGGGAGCTCCTGGATCAGTAAATGTCCCTGGGGTTGCAGGTTCCACGTCCCCCTCGGTGTCTCTCCCTTTGTGGCTCCAGGAACTGGGGCGGGCGTAGGGCTCAGGAATCTCCTCTCCTAGGGAGCTGAGAGTTCTCTTCATCAGGTCAATAGCTCTCTCTAGGATCCAGTCTGAGTACGGCATACAGCTTCCTCCCTCTTCACTTGCGTGCAGGGATTTCTCCATCTCCTGCTTCCATTCTGGTTGCTTGGTCCCCCGTCTCAGGGTCACTTTTCTTGATTCCTTTCCCCACTCGCTTTTCTTTCCAACGCCCATCGACCAGCGAGGCTTGTGGTCCTGTGTCTCCACCACTTCTTCTTCTGAGAATCTGGCCTCTCGGATCCCAACATCTGGCAAGGTTCCAACTGGGTCAGCGGCTCTCTTTCCAGGGAGTTTTCTCCCTCTCTTGCTTCGTTGTCTGACATGGTAAATTTTTGCAAAATCCCCCGGCAAGGGTCTACCTTCCAGGTGGATTAATTTTGCAAGTCCTGTCTAATGTAAGGACCCACCCCACTTTGCATCTTAAGAAGACAGAACTCTTGGAATAGCTCTTCCAACAGGAATCCTTTATTAAGAGAAAATGGTTGCAGGCATGCTAGACAGGACTTGGGGTTCAAGCTCTCCCATTCAAGGTTTTAAGGGGTTCCCCAGTAGTCCCACCCAATCAACCCCCCTTCCAGTGATAGTTTCAAGTATCACAATTCCATCCCCTTTCTTCTTCCGTCTGGATGGAGACTTCAGATAACTACATGAAAGGCAATTACTCTTCTTTGATATGTTAACGCTTAGAGGCCACAATAAACACACATTCAGTCCTTTGAAGTGTGCTGAAGGAAGTGAGGGCCATAAAGCCCCTTTGCTCTCCCCCTTTTCTCCCTCTTATGGCAGAATCCAGAGAAGGCATAATTGGGAGTTTCTATGTTTGATAATTAAAGATGAAATATAATTGGATTCTGACAACCTCATAGCTTAACAACCACTTGTTCAGCAATTGTTCAAACTTTGGATGGTGCTGAACGGATGTTACTTACAGTCAATCTTCAATGTTCTGGCCATCATAATATTCCCACGGTCACATGAACGCAGGCTAGGTGACTAGTTCACAATTATAACAGCGCAGCATCCCAAAGTCATGATTATCATTTGCAACCATCACTGAAGGCTTCTGATAAGCAATGCAAATGGCAGCCATGTAACATTGTGCTTAATGATTTGCTTAACAATAGCAACCAGATGTGCTAAAAGTGCTGTCATTAAGCAGTGCAGTAAGTTGATGTTGTGCTTTATGACCACATCGCTTAGTGAAAGAAATTCCTGTCTCAATCACCATCATTAATCAAGGACTACTTCTCTCAAAGTAGTTAAATAATCGTGGTCATGGGCTTACCATGGATTTCCAAATTTCAATGACCAATTACATTGATGTGCAGTTACATTTTCTCCACCAGTGGCAATCTTTCCTGATATTATTTTCAGTGGCTGTATCATGTTTTTGCTATATTTACCACTGAATAGCATTCTGATTTATCAAATTAGCAGTTTCCTGACATAAAAATCATATCACCAAATGGAATTTGGGCAGTTTTATAAAAAAAAAAATCTGTGCTCATGTTCTGGATTCCTTTCAAGATGCTAATTTTTACCTTGACATAGCTTCACTAAATGACTTCAACTCTGGGGATCTAAGAGATAGTCTGCCTAACTATGAAACAAAAGATAACCTTTGGTTAATGATGGTGATTGAGACAGGGATTTCTGTCACTAAGTGATGCAGATATAAAACCCAACATCATGTGGTGCTCCATCATTTGAATGTGATAAGACAAAGAGGATGAGAATTACTATCATACAAATCCTAACCCCCAAAGTTAAATATCCCTAGGATACTGAAGAATTCCAAAGACAATGATAATGAAAATGAGAAACAAGTTCCAAAATAGTAACACAGCAATTTCCTAGATAGGGCATTCTATCAGTGGTCAAGTCTCAAGCTTTTATCCTATACAAGGAAGGCCAAACTTTAATAGTTACAGATTAATCAATGGCACCCAGTAGATTTGGAGTTTATATTACCATTTTCTTGTTGATATGATTGAGACTAGCCAATGATTATTTAATTCTAAGAAAATTATTTTATTTGTCTTTTTTATACAAGATGTCAGATCTGTTCAACCAATATCGTAATTATAAGTAAGTTACTAGACAGATGGCATGTAGAATATTGCATTTAGTTCTAGGTGCCACATTTTGGAAAGGAGATTGACAATCCAGAGGAAATCGACCAAGGTGACATGGAAGGAGAAATCTATAAGAAATAGCCAGAGGCTATTTGAATAAGTTTAACCCAAAGAGAAGACTGGACATGTTTTATGTTTTCAAGAATCAGGATTATCATGTAGATGGGGTAAAACAGTACCAGACACAGGACAAGAAACATTGGATTTAAAAGAACTGATTTCAGTTGGATAATGGGAAGCTGCCTTAATAGAAGAACTGTTTAAGACAATTCCAGTAGAACAGTAAAAGGGATGATAGACTCTCCCTGCTGGAGTTATTTAAATAAAGGCTGGATGGCTGTCTGTTGGAGATAATATAATAGTAGATTCCTGTTCTTAGGAAGGGACTGGACTTCCAGGTCAGAGTTTACATTCTATAATTAAGTTAAACCAAAGTTTTTGTTTTATTAATGTGTTACGTAGCTCTATGTGCTGTAGTTTGCAAACCAGTACTTAGAAAAGGATAGGCAACCTTTTGCAGATACAAAAGAACCATAATGTGCAGGATGATGATGCAAAGTAGTGTGCCTAAACCAACATGTGAGCAAGATCAGCATATTCTGCTCCATTCCCACCCATTTTGCTCTATGCACTGTAAGTAGGATTCGGAACTATTTCTTTGTTTAAACTATGTTAAGATTATTTTAGATGTATCTACAATAGGTTTTAAGAGTTTATGCCTTACAACAGTGTTTCCCAAACTTGACAATTTTAAGGCATGAGGACTTCAACTTCCAGAATTCCACAGCCAGCAACGCTGGCTGTGGAATTCTGGGAGTTGAAGTCCACATGCCTTAAAATTGTCAAGTTTGGGAAACACTGCCTTACAGTAATGATAAACTGCAGATGCTGTGGGTTTCGGATAATTGTAATGGAAATAGACTCTTCAAGCAAAATGAGGCTTCAGGTTGCCCACACATGGCTAATTGTGTTGTATAAATAGCTATGGTTTTATTTAGCAGATCAGCTAAAGATATTTAGATATCTTCAGCTTATTGAACTTTTCAAACTTTATGTGAAAATGAACACTGACAGCTTTGCTGTCTGAAGCTGAATTATCTCTTTAGAATACAGTACTAAATGATGGCTTAATGTTCTGTGAACAAGCTTCCGATTCTTCAAGAGTTCACACCCCTTTTCCTCTAAAAAGCTTCAAGGATTGAAAATTTTAGGATACCACTTAGCATTATGTTGAAATTTCAACAACTGCTGCACCAGTTTTTCTAATTCTGTTGGCTGCTAAAAAGACCTGATTCTGAGATGTTATGGTATCATCCAATTTATTTTGTTCATTGGATTATAATTTAATACAGATATTCCTCACTTAATGGCTATTCATTCAGCAACTATTTGAAGTTACAATAATGTTGAACCAAGGGACTTACAATGAGTCCTTGAAATTCTGGCCATCTTAATACCCTCACATCAGATGAATAAAATTTGGTCCATCCTCATTTATGGCCATCCCACCTGCTACTGTGCATCTCCCACTCCCAGCTGACCTTCACTGTCATCTTGCTATCCCTCTGCACCATCTAGTCACACATGGGGCACCATGGAAATCTCATGCAGAATGATGTGTGAAAGCTATAGGTGAGCAGCTGTATATCAGACTGCACATTACAGGCCACTACCAGCCAGGTCTTTTTTGTGTGTGCCAGCTTAGTCATTTTGTAAAAGAAAGATCTGGCTGGCACATGAAAGAAACCTGGTGTGAAAACGATGTGCAGTGTGAAGGGCACGAGACAGCAGGCAGGGCTGAGTAATGGGGGTAACTTGCTGCAAGTGGATGGCCCAAAGGGCAGAATTGTGGGAGAGATAGATGGATGGGGAAGATGGAGGCAGTGCCTTACCAAGAATGGTTTGGATCCATGTCCTTGCTAATGACTATATATTCACTCAATAATAATAACTGGGACTGCTGAAACTGCCACTGGTGCAGCACCGTTTGCAGAATGGGACTTTTGGCGGGCTCAGCAGGGCAGAGACAGCCTGGACAATTCCTATTGGCTTTTGAAAGCCAATAGAATTAGACTCTATTCAAGAGAGTCTATTCTATTGGCTTTCAAAAGTCAATAGAATAAAAGGGAGTAGCATAGCTAAGGAAAAGGGGGAAAAATGGCGGACTGCATTGTTTGGCGATCTCTGTGAAATGGTTGTTCGACCCCAAATGGGGTCCCGACCCACAGGTTGAGAACCACTGATCTAGATGGTCAAGTAACCATAGGAATACCTATAATTTTGGGATTCTTAAGAAATTTAATGATTGAACACAAACCAACTGTTCAACCATATTCATAATTTAAAAAGTAAAATGCAAGTTATATAACTTACATATTTGAATGTTAGAATTGAGAACTGGAATATCCCATTTTGAAGAATGAATTCATCCAGATGTTAAATGAGAAATACTCTCATAATTTAAACATGAACTTAATTCTTTTCAAAATAATTTTATGCAAATAGAAAAAAAACTTACCCTACTGGTTATAAGGATTGGATCCAGGTATGAATTTGTTAATTATCTCTGAAGAGTGTTCTAAAAATGAGAAGATGAAATAATATGTTTCTGTGTGGTCTACATTTAATGTTAACTTTGAATTAATTTTATAACGCTATCAATAGTTATTATATAATAATCAGAGGTCCCCAAACTTTTGGGCATCAGGGACCGATTACATGGAGAGAGGTTTTCCACAGATCGAAGGGGGCATGGTTTTATGTGCTGCCTACATCCTCTGGATGGGGTTTTCCTTTTTTGCAGGGACCAGTTGCTGGCATGCCATAGCCCAATACTGATATAGATCTTTTCTCTCCCTTTTCTCTTAAGTTTTTCCCTTTTGTCATGTTTATCATCCTAATATATCCATGTTTTCCCCTTCCCTGTATAAGCAACGTTTTTTTTCCCTTTTTTAGCACAATACTTTTTGGAGTTCAGTTAACACATACACCTCCTTGCAAGATCTCGTCTGAATTGCAGATCTTAAACGACTAAACATTTGGCCTAATTTTTACACCTTGCTTCATCCATCTCCTCTTTTTCATCAACAGATGTAAGAATTTCAGACAGTTCAAAAACTTTAACATTCCCCTTCCTCTTTTTGATACGCGATTATGAAGGCTCTACCTACTTATGGATCTAGGCTAGGGCAATGGCCCAGCACAAAATCAACGAGGTATGCTTGTGTCCAGAAGTTAATTCCTAATTACACTGAAAGGCGCAGATTCCTGCTTTCATTATTAAGAGTGGCGTCGCTATTAAAAGACCGCAAAGATGAGCTTCATCCATTATTGTGACACAATCCTCCTAACCCATCTTTTCTTAGAAATATATTTAGTCAGAGTTAACTCTTTCCCACCTCTCTAATACAAATCTTAAGTGACGTGTGACATTTTGCACAGAAGAACACGATTCTATTCACGTGGCCGTATGCTGGTATCAGCCTCACTCAGCGCTGGGAGCAACTCAGGGCGAGTTAAATCCAGATCTAATCACGACTCCGTTTTTTGCCAAAGAATCATGGGAGGACTGATCCCATCTCGCCTTCTTCTTGTATCCCCCTGCCGTTCCCTCGCCTCATCATAAGTCTTTCCGAAGCGTTTCCTGTAAAGAGCTCCGGGAGGTGGCGTGGCCATAACCACACTCCCGTTGCCCAAAACCGGGGTTTCCGCGTCCGGGTCGCTGCCGCAGCCGCCGCGAACGAGGCGATCGCGGGGTGGGCCTATTGCCTATCTCAGAATAGCGGCAGCCTCGCCTGATCTGAATCGGAAGCCATGACGCTCTGGTGTCGGCCTTGCTGTTGCTGCTGTTCATGCGCCGCTTCGTCCCGGACAACGAGACTCTTCAGCAGCTTGCGAAGCTGCAGTTTGGACAGCAGCAGAAATAGCGGCGGCGGCGGCACTAAGCAGCAGCCGGGCGATGGACTGGTGGCGCCGTTGCTGAAGACGGCCGTAAGTAGCGCTGCACTTGGGGTGATTGGAGGTCACGAAGGGAATGAATGGGTGCAGCGATCGCTGGCGCCGGCGGAGGAGCCGATCCCGGGGAGAGCTCAAAGCGTGGGTGAAGGAAGGGGCTGCACCAGGAAGCGGGCGGAGGGGGGAGGGGAAAGCTCCTTTGGGAGCCTAGATGCTTCTCAGCCCTTGCAAAGCAATGGTTTCTGCTAAGATGTTTACCGACCCCGATGCCCTGAGATTTGGGGCGACTGTAATACCCCGGTACCCCTTGTCGCTTGTGGGGATCGTATTCTTAAGAAATGGTGAGGGGAGGAAGAGAAAACGAGGAGCGGAAAGGGAAGCGTTTTCCAAGCCTCGCGCGTTGAATAAGGAAGTTAGTTACCCAAGCGCCTTGCCCAGCTAGTGCGCTGTAGAGGGGTCGGGGAGCAGCTGACGAGATGTTGCCTGGGTCATTTGGAGGGCACTGGATGGCAGATAATGACTGGGATTTGCAGAAGAGCAAAGACAGAAAGGTTGCAAAAGCCAATAAGCACAAGCTAGAGAAAAGAAAATACAGTATTTCCTGCTGCATAATCCTGTTAGGGTGTAAGACTGCAGCAAGATGTGGTTTGCTTCTCTTGGAGGTATCTTAAAAGGCTTACAAATTGAAATATTAAATGATCTGTCAGTGGGCATTATTTTCAACGGCCCATACTGGCTGGTAAATACGAGGCATGGATATTAGGCATGCTTATCGCCAGGAGTTGGTTAAAATATAAAGAAAATGGGATAAAAAGAATTGTTGCTCCAACAATACTTTTGAGAAAACTAGCTGTCTTTCAACCAGATTCATCATTTCACAAGTTACTGGCCTGTGCAAGATGTCAGAGATGAAATGTGCTTTTTGGTTTGTTTGTTTGTTTTGCTCAGCCCACTGCATTTCGTTTTTAGATATCTGAACCCATTTTCACAATACTTGTTAAAACAATTCCTTCAGGAGAAATTATGGGAAGAATTCATGAGTAATCTAAAACAAAAAAACAAAGAAATGAATAGATGTAATCTAAACATTTCTTATCAGGCTTGGTAATGAAACGTTTGAAAACCAACCCACAAACTTGGAGAATGAACCTTCACCCTCATCCTACACCTGAACTACAGATATTCACCATTATTACAGACTTAATCTAGTAATGTTCTTTACAAAGTTTTCCAAATGAAAGAAATTCATTATGCTTCTCTGCCTTATCTTCTACTGTTGCTAAAGCTCATTAAAACAAATCCAGGGAACTTTCCTCCCCAATTATGTGTATGTGGGCCACTTTTATGCTACTCAATATCTCTGCAGAAAAGTGGATATAAGGGGAAAAATCTGTGAAGTGCTGATTTGTTTGTTTGCTGAGCTTCAAATACCCTATGCATATAAATTGTTTAATAAACCCCACTGACCTCTTAATCCAGATGGTGTTACTTAGGAATTCTAATCTTGTTCAGTCAACTAGCCTCATTCTGTCTTGTTCCCTTTTCATATTTTGCAGTGAAAAATGCCTTGTGGTACCTACTCACCTGCTCTCATAGCTTCTACACACAACATCCACCCACTCAACCACAATATTTAACCACCAACTTGCTTGCCTGGGGCTTCCATCTCTTCGCATGTCACATTCATTAAAGCAGACATGTCAAATTCACGATATCACATGACGTCGCACAACGTATCTGGCCGATTTTGCCATTGCCGGGAATGGAGTGGGCGTGGCTTCCACGTGATGCGTCTGGCCCACGGGCCGGCAGTTTGACACCCCTGATTTAAAGTCTTCACTTAACCAACGTGATCCTGGGATTATGACGGCAACTGGAACTTTCAGGATTACTGTCGCTAAGTGATATAATCATGTGTCATATTGCATGTTACAACCATATCATTTAGCAACAGAAATTTTGATTCCAATTGCCACTGTAACCCGAGGAGAATCCGTAGTAACTTTTGTAATCTTATCTTAATTCTGCATAAAGTAGTTCTTTAAAAAGTGGATTATAAATAAATATCCTTTTTTTTCTTTCTGCAGAAATCTAGTTTTTTAGGGGAAAGACTGTGTCTATTTTTTCCAAAAATGTATAGTATATGTTGGCGGTAAGTTGAAAGCTTTCTACTGTATACATTATAAAAATAGTCATACTAAAGTAGGAAACTTCAGTATCTTTTAAAGTTTGACTGTGAAGGATACAACAGTGAGATATTAAATTGCATGCATCATAATATTTAGTCTTTTTCCCTGTCTTTTGACAGCTACGCAAATTAAATATTCAGTATAAACCATTAAATTGATATATAAGATCTTTTGAGAATCATCATATAAGCAAGTTAATACAGCAGCTGAAGCCATGAGAGCAAATATTCTCATCTATTAAATTTCAAATTAAAATGAAAATTAAAATAGCCAGAATCACATAGGAAATTGTATGAAATGTGATATTTCTGCCTGAAATTTTACAAATAGTGAGTGAGGAAGATTAAAATCTTGCGAAACTTGGCTATTATTTTGGCTATTATGTATATGATATACACATATGTATATGTATGCAAACCGGTAATATAAGATACTTCATGGTGATTTACGCTATTAGTATGCATCACCAAACATAAGAAATTAATGCAGTGGAAAAGTGACTATAATTTCATATCTTATATAGCATGTAGCTTGGTGCTAGATTTTTTGTTCTCTTGTTTTAGAGAAAAGAAAATAACCATGCAGAATGGAGTGCTTTTTTTTTTTCATTTAATTCAACACAACATAACAATTTTAGCTTTATTCTCCATATGCATGCCCACACAAAGGTACAATATTTATTTTATGTATATATCAGATTTAGAAACTATGTCCTTCACAGAAATAATAACCTAGTACAATTGAATAAAATGCCTAAGCTATTTTTCCTTGATTTTTGATAACTTTATAGATCCAAACAGCTTGTCTTTTTCTATGATGTCGCTAATGCAAGATAGGAGTATGAGACTCAAAAACTATTAATTTTGCTGGATGGGAAAATAATTGCTTCTGAAGGTAGCTTGGGTGCTTAATGCAAGCGCAAGATCCACCCAAGATCTCCAAACCTAATGATTTTAAAAAACTTACGTCCTTCTTGCTTCTCAGTATTGACTGAATAATAGATAGATAACATTTATGAATAATGTTTATTAACTTTGTAGATTAGCTTGAAGAATTATTTCCTTTTGTCTATTTTCTTTTAAAAATTCAATTAGTCAGGATAACAAGAGAGTTATTCTTCTGAGCAGGGATGACCAAATTGCCTCAGTTACAGGGATTATGTTAATATTTTATTTCTTCCCCAAAAAGTTTTGCTCGGTTTCAACATACAACAGTGCAAACTCATTGCTTTGGTAAAGCAGTCAGCGATGAACAATACAAAGATCCTTTTAAACTTGGAGGGAAAGACCTGAAAAATCTCTATGAGGATATTAAAAAGGTAAATATGTTTTTGGTGAGCTAGGGTGAAAAGCTGTAATAGATCATTCTTTAGATGGGACTTTATTGTCATAAAGCAAGTCTAGATTTGCAGATATAGAACAGGCTTTGTTTGCCTTTCTGCAGGAATTACGGATTTCTACTACAGAACTTAAAGAAATGTGTGACTATTACTTTGATGGTAAAGGGAAGGCCCTTCGACCAATTATTGTGGCACTAATGGCCAGAGCATGTAATTTTCATCATAACAATTCTGGGTAAATATTTTTTATTTTTGAATTATTACAGTTAAGATGTTCCCATACAAAAGTAAATAGTGACGATAAGATTTAGCAGATATTCAATCTTGTATTTAATGGATGTCTCTTATTTAGAATAAGAAAATAATTTCTCACTATGTACATTCCCTGCGCTACTGTGCTGAGTTACAGTATTTAATTTTATACTTCCTCTTCTATATTCAATATGAAAGATTAATTTCATTATAAACTTACCAAACTCTAAAATATTACTCATGAATATCATTTCATTATTAGCAGGGCAAATGTTAGTAAATTAGCAAGTTGAAAAATGCCTATTTGCCATGTGATGTGATGTAGAGGTGGACAATTGATTTCAAAACTGTTTATGTGAGGCAAGGTTGAGGAAAGTAGAAGAATGGAAAGGCAATTATTAAGGCCAATGGATAAGTTCAAAGAATTATTATTACAGAAAATAACTGGATATGGCACGAATTTGCATGGTCTCCAAAATTTTTGAATCTGATTAGATATCACCTGTCTTTTTCTGTATTGTTCAAGCTATTCTAACAGGGTTGATATGCTACATTTTTCTTATCCTCTTCCCACATCTCAATCTTAGAGAAGTGAAGGCAAGCCAGCGCTCCGTAGCATTAATTGCAGAAATGATCCATACCGCAACACTAGTTCATGATGATGTAATTGATGATGCTAATTCAAGAAGAGGAAAAGTTACTGTTAATCAGATCTGGGGGGAAAGGAAGGCAAGTATTTTTTCTTAACTATAGAAAGTATTGTTGATGTGGCAATGCTACTTGAGTTATCTGCTATTTTAATCTGCATGACACAAAATGCAGCAATACAGCACAAGAAAGAAAAAAAAATATGTCCAAAGAAAAGCTCAGAGAAAAATCAACAATCAGTGAAATACGTAAAGTATCCCAGAAGGATTGTTGATAAGCCAGAAGTCTCTAACCAGTGACTGGGAAAGAAACAAGATCACAGCAGCTTGATTGAAGAGGATTAGGGAGGAAAGTGAAATAATTAAAAGCAGATATTAATTTTTGTTTTTTGAAGAAAGACAACTCTAGGTCTTGCTTGATGCCGAAGTATTTCAGTTAAGTTTTGTATATGCAGTTGACACCCCCACAAACATATATAAGGGAATTCGGTGTTCTTAGCTATGTGCAGATAATAGGTGTTGATATAATTTAATATAAAGAAACTTCCTCTTGGTAGAAGATAAGAGTGGCACCTCAACCCTGTTATTGAATTTTCTCAAGACACAGGAACTAGATGAAGTTTCTAGGAGTATAAAGCAGTGTTTCTCAACCTCAGCAACTTTTAAGATGTATGGACTTCAACTCCCAGAATTCCTTTCCAATCTCATTGTCTTATCACTCTGGCAAACCTATTCTAAATTTGAATTATGAAAATATTTTATATAACTGAGAAAAAATATAAAGTATGTATGTAAAGTTCTTATAATTACATTTCTGATGTTGCCTCCCAGATTTATTTGTTGGTAAGTTCTCTGATTTGCATTAAAAAATAGTATGCAAATCTGTAAATTGAATAATGGTACCAAATAGAGTACTTTAAAATCAGTTATTCTTTTCCAGGCAGTCTTAGCTGGTGATTTCATCCTTTCTACAGCATCTTTAGTTTTAGCACGTATTGGGAACACAACTGTCCTTTCTATAATAACACAAGTGATTGAAGATCTGGTGCGTGGTAAGGCTTTTTAGCAACATACCTAAAAATAACAGAATTTTCATTTCCTTGGCAGTTAGTTGCTAACACTATTGATCTTTTTTACCCCTTACAGGTGAATTTCTTCAGCTGGGTTCCAAAGAAAATGAAAATGAGAGATTTTCTCACTACCTCGAAAAAACTTTTAAGAAGACTGCAAGTCTTATAGCACACAGCTGTAAAGCAGTATGTACGTTCCATCTTTTCTGTTAATTTATCTTAATGTGTGGAGGAGAGACAGATTAGGAATTAGAAGATTGATCTATTTTTTCAACAAGCTTATGAATATAAAGGTTTTGACAAAATGGCTGCAGTGGTATCTTTGGTTCATTTTCCAGAGAGAAAAATAGAGAGAAAATAACTTAACCAATACATTAAGCTTAATGAAAAAATGGGAGCAGAATTCAAAACACCAAACAGTTATGATGAATGTAATTTTCTGTTTCATCAGTTTCAGAGAAAGCATTGAAATAATTTGGTTGAGCAAATAATGATTTTACAGTTGTACTGCTATCTAGGTATTACTTAGCACTTCAGCAAATGGAATTCTTTGAAGTTTCTTTAATTTGCCTTGTGCTGCACTATTTCAGGTGACTCCAAGAAGACAGCAGGAATACTAAACAGATATTCCCAATCTTTTTTTAATCCATGTGATAATGAAAAAGGAATCCATTATATAAGGCAGGATTTAAGAAACACCACACAGCACCTTGAAAGATTACAGATTACACTAAACATTGCCTGCAATGAGAGACCATATATGGGCAAACTAATGGATGGAGGCTCAGTCCTGCATTGTTGATCATAAGCATTCCTAATCTAGAATTAAATATAAGCCCTGTACCAGATGAAAAATCAGTATTAGATGAGGATAGAACTTGGACTATAAATCCTTAAACCAATAGTATGCTTGGAAAGTGAGGTCCTGGTAGAAAGCACAATTTTTTTCTTGCATGCTTGGGAAGGATCTAGCCAGAGGGATTCATATCTTAGTGAATTCTGGATAGGGTTTATCATGAAAAATAGAGCAAGTACAAATATTTTTCAGAAGTGTTCTTCATAGAGCAGATTGCACAATTTTGGAATAAGTTAGAGGATTCTACTTAATTTTACAAGTAGAGTTTAAAGTGCTAGTTTAAAGCCAAAAGATTTGGCACCCTAAAAACATAATGCCCAGCATCCATCATAACTCTTCTGTAATATAACATAGGTTTTTGCCCTGTTGGTTATTTTCTGATTATACATCAACTTAGCTGTCTGATAAAGAATATTATTAGAAAAGTTAATAAAACTAATGGTTAATGATGGGTCTCTCAGCATTTGTTATAGTTTCTCTTTATATTACAATGAAATTTGATGATGACTGTAAAACTAACAAATCATTTTGCAATCATAATCTTATTATATGTGTTAGCCTTTGTGTTTGCAGTTATATGTGCAAATATAATAAATATTTCAAAGTTAATCCATTTTTGGATATGAAGATATCTCTATCTCTCGTCCATCTGTCTGATCCCAAAACTCTTCAGATCTTTGGACAGAATGAAGTTATTGATGTCTGCTTCTCTGTTGTTGGTACATTGTTGGCACATATGAATAATGGGAAATAACCAGAGATTCTGTTCTTTTTTCCTTTTCAGGTTTCTGTACTAAGCTGCCCTGATCCAAAAGTTCATGAAATTGCGTATCTGTATGGAAAAAACCTTGGGATAGCATTTCAGGTAACATATAACAATGATGACTTAAAGACACAGAATTTTTAATCAATCAAAAAGGGGAGATTTGGTAACATTTTATACATGTATGCTTTACTTAGATCCTTGCAAGGATATCTTGTAAACTTTGTATTGTATATTCTTTGTTTACTGTAGCTAGTGGATGATGTGCTGGATTTTACATCATGTTCTGAACAGCTAGGAAAGCCTGCATCAGCAGACCTTAAACTTGGAATAGCCACTGGACCTGTCTTATTTGCTTGCCAGCAGGTATAAACAACCGAGACTCTACTTTCTTCCCAAGATATTACACGTTTAGTTGAGTTTTATTCATGCTAAAATTTAAAAGTATTATTGTGTATGCATGCTTTGAAGAAAAATAAGGAAGATGCTTAAAGGAAGGAATGGTACCCTCTACAGGTGGTTTTCAAATTAGAAGCAATAACTTAGAATAATATCAACACTTAACTAATTTCTTATTATCCTAAGTCAAATTAGCAACAAAAGGCATGGTTAAGTTTATTGACTGGATTGTTAAAAGTTAAAGGTAGATATCTGTCTAGGTTTGAATGTGTCAAGATTTTACATAGTTGAAAGTTGGATATAATCTTTGTATTAATTGGGGGAGGGGTTCAGTGTCTGATTCTTGAAGGTTGCCTAGACAGATCCCTATAATTTTTTTACCAACATTTTTCAGGAATAGTTGTTGTTGCCTCCTTTCTAGGGCTGAAAGTGAGTGAGTGGCCAGTCTCCCCACTTCTAGCCTGATTCTTTAACCACTACGCTAAACTGGCTCTCAATTTGTGGTTTATCCATGTTTTTTTAAAACAAACTTAATTGGCTTCCTGTATATAACATACAGTTAAAAACTGTAAAGTTAACAGCCCAAGTTTGAGACCCAAGCATCGTGCAATGGGGTGAGCTTTTGTTACTTGCTCCAGTTCCTGCCCACCTAGCAGTTTGAAAGTATGCAAATGAAAATAGATAAATGGATACCACTTCAGTGGGACAGTAACAATGTTCCATGTACCTCGGCATATAGTCACACTAGCCATATGATATGAAATGTCTTTGGACTATTCTGGCTTCCTTGCCCAAGAAAGAGATTAGCAACACTCCCTAGAGTCAGACACAACTGGAAAGAGGAAACCATTACTTTTATATAACACACTAAGCCAAAATCACTCAAACCTTAGATGTGAAGTCAATTTGACTTGTCCTTATTTTGCTAAAGTATTCACTCCATTTACTGCATTTCATATGAAAATTCACAAACTAATATAAAAGTGATGGCTACTTCCTTTCAGTTGTGCCTGTTACCTGATTGAATTCAAGGGATTGCAAAGATTAGAATACAGTATTTTTTATTGTAATCATTAGGAGAATACTAAAGCTTTTTAGGTCCTGGCCAAATTACACTGTGGAAAAAGAAAAAAAATTCTTATCCAACTCTTGGGCCAATTTGTCATACATGCATACACACAAATTCATATAGAATCCACCATTATATTTGTTGTTTTTTTCAAGCGACAGTTTCTTTCTTAAATATATTATAATCCATTCTGGCTCCTTGAAATGAATTAAAGTGAAACAGACATTTTCAGTTCATCAACTCAGTTTTACTTGGTTTGTCTGAAAATTAAGAACTGACAGATAACATAATCTCTTAACCTGCCTGCACCTGAGAGTCCTCAATATGCTGAGAAGCTTCTTCAGTAAGATTACTTTTGATAAAATTCTGGATCTTAAGAAGAAAAATATCCAACAAGCTACAAAAAGATCCATATGTAGCTCTGCCTGCATTTAGAGTCTATCAGTATGCAAAGAACTCATATTATCAGTATGCAAATAAATGTCTAAGATGGGCCAATAATATTTTTTCTGTTCTAGTTCCCAGAAATTAATGCCATGATAATGAGGCGATTCACTTACCCAGGCGATATCCAACGTGCCCAGGAATTTGTATTACAGGTAAGACAAAACCTTCATTAAAGAAAATTTGGTATACTTTTGTGATTTCACTCTTCCTTGCAGACCAAACATCAATAGATACAGTGTTGATTCAAGTACATCTGGTCCTCACTTAAAAACCACAGCTAGGATCTGCAACACTATTGCTAAGTGAGACATCACATAACCACGATGCTTACAGTTTCACTTCCACTGTGGTCATTAAGTGAAACATGAGATGTGACTTGCAGTTTTACTATCAGCTTCTCTGTTGAATCTGCTTACTGGAAATGCAAGGACTGATTATAATTATTTTTCAATATTGTCATAACTTCAAAAAATAACTAAACAGACCAGTTGTTAAGCAAGGACTATCTCTTTATGTTTTTAATACAGTCAGGAAAAACACATCATGCTGGCATTGACATCCTGTGTGTCTGATTCTATTATTCTAAGAAGAAAGTTACAGCATCTATAGTAAATCCATGTTCATTCTACAGCAATTATTATATAGGCAGAGATTAAAGTTTTTAATAAAACCATCCTATTTTGCAAGCAAACATATGAGATTTCTGTTCATGAAGAGCTAGTCATGAGATTCCTTATAGAATCTGAATGTTCATGGAGAGCCAATGTGGTGCAGTAATGAAGGATTGGACTAGAAAATAGACCCAAATTCAAGATCATCTTTAGCCATGAAAATTCATAAGATGACTTTGGGCCAAATCATTTTCTTTTAGCCCAATCTTATTAAAATTATTGTTGTATGGAATAAAGGGAAGTGATATATACATTTCCCATATAAGTTGCCTTTAGCTTCTGCAGAGATGTGTATCCAGCACAGTGGTTTTCAACCTTTTTAATGCCGCAAACCCCCCCCCCAACCGGTTGTAAGTCGAGGACTACTCAACCGGTCGTAAGTCGAGGTCTACTCAACTGGTGCAGCACCGTTTGCAGAATGGGACTTTTGGCGGGCTCAGCAGGGCAGAGACAGCCTGGACAATTCCTATTGGCTTTTGAAAGCCAATAGAATTAGACTCTATTCAGGAGAGTCTATTCTATTGGCTTTCAAAAGCCAATAGAATAAAAGGGAGTAGCACAGCTAAGGAAAAGGGGGAAAAAATGGCAGATTGCATTGTTTGGCGACCCCCGTGAAATGGTCGTTCGACCCCAAATGGGGTCCCGACCCACAGGTTGAGAACCACTGATCTAGCACAATATTTTTCAAACTTGGCAACTTTATGATGTGTGGACTTCAACTCCCAGAATTCCTCAGCCATTGAACTGGTCCACACATCTTAAAGTTGCCAAGTTTGAAAAACACTGATCTAACAGATGATAATACTGAAAGTGGATCAAGTAAATATTGTGTTGGTAATTCATACATGCTACTCTCAGCAGACTGCCAATTTTTATATTAATGAGTTGGGGGTTGTTTAAGACTCAAGGCCATTTTCATAAATCATGGCATCCATGGTAGTATAAAGCACATTGGAGATAAGGAACATTTCAAAGTAGCTTACGTCTACAATTACCTTCAAGTTGTATGGATCTATAAAATGCAGTTCTAAAAAAATAATCAGCTAAAACTTTCACAAAACCAATTGCAAAATGGGAAAGCAGCAGTTTTGTACGGTTCACTAACTCCTTTAATATTTTTGGTCTTTTCTTAGAGCGGTGGCATACAGCAAACAACCTACCTCGCCCAGCGTTATTGTCATGAAGCAGTGAAGGAGATTAGCAAGCTTAGACCATCTCCAGAAAGAGATGCCCTTATGCACCTGGCAGAAATTGTCTTGTCTCGAGATAAATGATCCTCTTCTTCCTCCTGGTGATTCTGGCAGCTATTTTACCAGACTGTGCCTAAACTGTTTCAGAACATCTTGGCTTGCTTCTGGTGGAGTTCTCATTTTTTTTAAAAAAAAAGTTCTAGTTAAGTAACTAGGCTTATGAAATGCTTTTATTGAAGAAAACCTTATGCAACAGTGAAACACAATCAGTCTGTTAAATTGGTAGCAGCACGTGGTACCGATATTTTTAATGAAGAGGTTTCTTGTTTTATGTGGGCATTTGTTTACACTGTTCACTATTGATGCTGAAGGCCACAAACAATAAAATACAATCAGTGTATCAAATTATTTCTGCCGTTTCTCATGTGTGCTGGGACTATAACCAACTGCTCGAATAATTAAATTGCCTATCAGAATTTCAAAGTACCCAGAAAATTAAAGAATGGTTTATTATAAAAGACTGTACATATTTGTTATAATTAAAACAGGTTATATACAAATCAAGAAGCGTTCCAATTTATAAAGGGAATACAAATAGATTTCGTGGGTTGCTATTTGATGTCAGAAATAACATGTTAACAATCAGGAAAAGGCAAATAAAGCAATTAGGTTCATTTAAGGAACAACAAGGCAAGAGATCCTTCAATATCAAATGTCACACTACATAATATTATTGTTCTTGTATTTAGTACACTTGCTTGTTCATCATCTAATGCCCATTAGGACAGTGACTGAGCCCAAATAAATCTTTACTACACAAAGCAACATATCCCTTTATAATTTTTCTTGTGTACTGTCGAAAACCAGAACTGTCGTCTGGCCTTGTGTTCAAACTGTAGATGTTCTCCTGCATACTAAAAGCCAAACAGGTTGCACGACAACCTATGTCTTTTTCTACATAAGCTATTCTTGCTTGTTTTAGTGGGATGCCTGACTAGAAACAGCAATGGTATGGAAAGATATCCCTGTTCTTAGGCCCACAAGATCTGTATTCCTAGATACTCGCTGTTTATAGTGATGTGGAAAAATCAATAGAAATCCCCCAATGATGAAAATTTACTTTCAGCAGGACAAGAGACCTTCATAGTTTTAAATAGAACAGTCACTTGGGATTGTTTGTTTGCCCACCTTCTGCACCTTCATCTACTTTTGCAATGTGTCATTAAAGCTGCTCTCTTAAGGCAGTTCTACAGCAAAAGGATGCCTGTTAACAGGAAAATTACCAATCCAGCTGAAATTAAAAAGTGATTAAATGTTTACTTCACCTCTCTTGTGGTATATCAGCAATATAAACTTGACCATCCCCGGCCACACACTGGTAGCCAAGAAGAGAAACAGATTTCTGCTCTATAATTGTTCCCAGATCACTATAACTTGGTAAGTGACCTGAAAAAGAAAAGCTAAAATAGCTTTGTTTTATACTTTCTCCCACGTTTTTTGATGTGCTTTCTGTTTCCAATAGTAGCGACTCAAAGTCATGGGTAGCACTCTCCAAATATATTTACTAATGAATAAGCCAAATAAGTGCAATCTGCATATATGATAGACCTGCAGAAGTGTACATTTCCCTTTATTGGGTGTAAGATTTTGGACTTGCAATTAAACATGATCCTGTTGATAAGGGGGAGATTTGGTAAGTCAACATGCTTCAATATTGCTTTGCAAAGCAAGGCAAGCCAACAAAAGTAATGGACAAGACCTTTGGTTCATTTATGTATTTATGAATGGAAAAGTCAAATGCAATTTTACTCATTAAAAACTCAGATACAAATTACACACACATCATAAGACCACCCATCTTTGATTCACATGGACATTTTTGATAGAGACTCAAAGGACTCACTGGAAGAGACTCTTAGAGAAAGTACTCCAGTAAAAGATTACAACAAATTGGAAGCATCTTGGATTTTCAGAAAAAAGTGTAATTCAATACATAAGTTTTTATGCATGCTTTTAAACAAATACTATAGTTTGAGGATGAGTCTAAATAAAGGTAAATGACCAGCATTATTAAACTTTTTCAATCAGATTTAATGTTAGTCTAACAGTTGTTAGTTTATCACACTGTTGCACTGAGAAAAGAAAACAATGGCACAATTTGAATCTTGAGTCATTAAATAGTATATACCCTACTTCCCCAGAATATTTAGGCTGGTCGTAGAAAACAACGCATAGGTAAATAAGCATAATCAGTAATAAAAGAGTTCAGTTATTTGCAAAACAGAATAGCTTTTTCATGGAATGTTCTGTTTCTCCCGGAAATGGATCAATCCAATCATTCTATGGTTGTATGTTTCTGGAAGTGTGTCTTCTGGAATGCAAACTGGTTTGTAGAACTCTTGTTTTGGAAGCAAAAGGTGTCTTGAACACCATGACTCACTTCATGATCCAAAAGAAAGACTTTTGGAAACACAAACCTCACCCAGAATGTTCAGACTGGACCATTCTGGGGAAAATACCAAATTTCTGAGAACCATTCCATTCTGCACAATCCTAAAATATTTGTTCATTTTACAAACTCCAGAAACAGATGCTTACAGATGAACATTCAATCATGCCATTTAAACAGTATGGCCTGGAAAGGATGTGCACATTTTAAGGAGCATTAAGACAAGTGTTAATTTACCCTTTGTAGATAGATCATTATGGCATGACTGAAGGCAAGGCCTGACCTGAAAAAAAGAATTAATCTGCATAGTGCATGATTGATTCAACATAATTTCCAGGAAACAGGCCAGTCACTCTGTTGCATACACCTTCATACCAACCGTCATCATTCTTCTTTATCACATAAATGATTGCACCCTCCATGAACGACAGCTCATCATCTTTGTCCTTTGTATAGTCATATATGGCAACAACTAGAAAAATGGAAAGAGAGAGACCAATGAATTTTGTCACAAGTTGTTCTAAAATCACTTCTAGGACTTTCGTGTCAGTTCAGATTTTTCCTTTTAGATCTCTCTCTCTCTCTCTCTCTCTCTCTCACACACACACACACACACACACACACACACACCCCAGTGGGGTACATACCAACGCTCTTTCTCCTTCTGTTTTCCCAATAAAAGCAACTCTGAGAAGTGAGTTGCACTGAAAGTGAGGGATTGACCCAAAGTCACCCAGCTGGGCAGGACTACAACTCTTCACAGTTTCTTAGTTTCTACGAAATAATCCTTCACCATATAGAAATTTTATCTTGCAGGATAAGTTAAAGTGGGTGTGAGAGTTACAGCCAATATCAGATTGATTAAACAGCTGAAATGAGTATGAAATGAAATGACTATTTCTGCATTCTAGCTTACATTCTGCAGGCACGATATTCCAAATCTAATCCTTAACATTTCAAATAAAATGATCCTCAAAAGCTTGCTGGATCAAACATTCAAAGCCTTATGGTGATTTCTGCATTCTGGATACTCCATATCAAACTAGATAAACTAAGTGGGTGAAAGGAAGTTCCATGCTTCCTCAAATTTATCCCTGTATAAGGAAAATAAAGCCCAATTGCCACCATCCACAAAATGTGGCATGCTAACAATTCAATTCTCATTCTTGTTACAGACTTACAATCCCTCAAATGCTGTCACATTACTTTACTTTGGTTATTTATCTCAAACCAAAAGTGCTGTTGTGTCAAAATTGGCTATAATCTCAAAATGTGAGTGAGCAGTGTACAATTTATTTGAAAAAATAAATATTTGTTACAAAAAGAGTACAGATGCATTACTTCCATTGCATGCCAAAGAAGTAGCATACCTTAACTATATATTATTATTTTACTAAAATGAAATGGCAAAAACAAGGCAATTCTAATTAGAGGGCTCTTACTAATAAACTTTCAGATGTAAAATATGTTGAGAATAGTTGGGCTAACTATACGAAGCTATACATTTTTCAAAAACATTTTTCAAAACCACAATTTAACAAATCACAAAATCAAGATTCACACATCATGCTAAATAAGCCTTCCCGAACTGGCACACTCTTGAGGTATTGGGGCTTCAACTCCCAGATTCATCCATTGCAGAGGATGGGATAATCCCATCACAGCTGAACGTCCTTTCGGCTTTGGCCCAACTGCTTCACTCTTTCTGGCGCTACTAGTACTAGCACTCTGCTCTTCCCCAGTAACATATTGGACACCTTCCGACCTGAGGGGCTCATCTTCCAGTGTCATATCTTTTTGCCTTTTGGTACTGTCCATGGGGTTTTCATGGCAAAGATACTGGAGTGGGTTGCCATTTCCTGCTCCAGTGGATCACATTTTGTCAGAACTCTCTGCTATGACCTGTCCGTCTTGGGTGGCCCTGCTAGTGGAAGTGACAGTATTCCAGCTGAGCTATTCAAAATCTTAAAAGACGATGCAGTAAAAGTGCTACACTCAATTTGTCAGCAAATTTGGAAAACTCAACAGTGGCCACAGGATTAAAAAAGGTCAGTTTACATTCCAATTCCAAAGAAAGGCAATGCCAAAGAATGTTTGAACTATCACACCATTGCACTCATTTCACATGCAAGTAAAGTTATGTTTAAAATCCTACAAGCTAGACTCCAGCAGTATGTGGATCAAGAATTTCCAGAAGTACAGGCAGGATTTCGAAGAGGCAGAGGAACTAGAGATCAAATTGCCAACATGCGCTGGATCATGGAGAAAGCTAAGGAGTTCCAGAAAAACATCTACTTCTTCTTCATTGACTATGCTAAAGCCTTTGATTGTGTGGATCACAACAAATTGTGGCAAGTTCTTAAAGAGATGGGAGTACCAGGCAATCTTATTTGTCTCTTGAGAAACCCATATGCGGGTCAAGAAGCAACAGTGAGAACTGGACACGGAACCACTGATTGGTTCAAAATTGGGAAAGGAGTCCGACAAGGCTGTATTCTGTCACCCTGCCTATTTAACTTATATGCAGAGCACATCATGAGGAAGGCAGGGCTAGATGAATCAAAAGTTGGAATTAAGATTGCTGGGAGAAATATCAACAACCTAAGATATGCAGATGAATGGCAGAAAGTGAAGAGCAACTTATAAATGGAGACTATACAGATAATTTTGAGATTAGGAAAGGTACAAGACAGGGATGTCCACTGTCTCCCTTGTTATTTATTCTTACACTGGAAGTGTTAGCCAGTAATATTAGACAAGATGGGGAGATCAAAGGACTGGAGATACTGTAAAAGATCAGAAATACAAATTACAAGCTTTTGCAGATGATTTGGCCTTTATCTTGGAGGAGCCTTTGGAAACAGCCACTAAATTATTGCAGAAAATAGAGGAATTTGGAGAAGTGGCTGGGTTGAAAATAAATAGGGAAAAGACTAAAGTACTTACAAGAAATTTAACAAAAAAAACAGAAAGCTCAATTTGTAGAAAAAACAAATCTCCAGACAGTTAAAAAAGTTAAATACTTAGGTATTTATTTAACATCAAAATGTATAACAATAAAAGAAGATACCTATGGAAGATTATTGAATCAAATAAAAATGGATTTGGAGAAGTGGAAAAACTTTCAATTATCATTACTAGGAAGGATAGCGACTATTAAGATGAATATCCTACCTAAACTGTTATTTATTTCAGACGGTTCCTGTTAAACTAAGCCAGAAATTTTTTGATGACTTAAATGCAACAATAATGAGATTTATATGGCAAGGGAAAAAAGCAAGAATCAAAATTAAACTACTACAAGAATCAAAAGACAGATGGGGCTCTGGGCTCCCAGACTGGAGACTTTATTATCAAGCCACTATTTTGTTGTGGCTTAAAAATGGATCACACTGAGAAATAAACAACTTCTTTACTTAGAGGGACATGATTTGCAACTGGGTTGGCATGCTTTCCTTTGGTACGAGAAAAACGAAGTGCATAAATACTTCCAAACCCCTGCCATAAGGAATGTATTACTCTCAGAGTGGGAGATAATTTAAAAAAAATTTATAGGAAAATACCTGAGTGGCTTTCCACAATAGAAGCATTTGCATATCCAAATTTAATTAACTATGATAAACCTTTGGCCTATAAAGACATTTTAGATAAAGAAGGAAAACTTAAAGATAGGCAAGAACGTCAACAAACTGGCATTGAACTAACATGGTGGTCATACTTGCAAATTCAAACAAGATATGAAAAAGATGTAGACACCATTAGGTAAAATACTCTTGAAAACAAATGAAAATCTGATTAAGAAATTTTATAAATTCCTGCTAAATTGAAAGATGGAAGAAGAACAAGTGAAAGAAACAATGATAGTGTGGGCAAAGAATTTTGGTTATTCTATAGATTTAGAAGATTGGCAAAAACTATGGGACCGAAATATTAAATTTACTAAAGCAACTCCATATAAGGAAAACTTATATAAAATGTTTTATAGATGGCACATGATACCAGTTAGATTAGAGAAAATGTTTAAAAATGTATCAAATATGTGTTGGAAATGTAAACAACAACCAGGCATTTATTACCATTCTGGTCGATATGTCCTAATGCTAAAAAGTTCACATGTGGTTAGAAAAGATGATTAAAATTAGAATTTAAACCAGAACTCTGTTTGTTAGGAATATTAGGTTTGAATTATGGGAAAGAGAATGAGCATTTAATATTGCATGTGCTGACAGGTACAAGGATAATATTTGCCCAATTTTGGAAAAATGAAAATTTACCATCTGACCAGACTATAATAACAAAAATACTTGAATGTGCAGAAATGGATAGATTGACATTAGAAACGAAAGAGAAAGAAAACACAATTTATTTTAAAACATGGGGAAAATTTTATTATTGGTTAGAAACACGCTAGAATGAAAAAAGGTTATGAAATTTAAAGAGATAAATTGATAATTTGTATTTATATTCCATGATTATTTGTATGAACTTGTTCTTATTTCTTCTTCTTCCTCTTTGTATATTTGTGATCTTAAACAATACGGTAAACTATAATTAATACGTAATATATTATTATTTTAAAGTGATTATAATTAATTAATACTAAGCATTGTTAAGTAGTGAAATGAATGAGAGCTACTGACTAATTTGTTATTTACATGAGTATATTGAAAGTTATCTAATAATAGAGTAATTATTAAGATTTACTATGTAAACCCGGACTGCTAGACTTGCTGAAGCAATGTTATTTTGTGGGATTAATCCCACTTTTGTGTTACCCCTTTCCCCTGGTCTCACCTTTTTGTATGTTTCCCTTTGTCTTATCCTTTTTGACCCTATCCCTTTATTACCTTTATAAAACTCAATAAAAATATTTATTAAAAAAAAAAGGAACTAAAGAGCCTCTTGATGCGGGTGAAGAAGGAGAGTGCAAAAGTTGGTTTGAAATTCAACATTAAGAAAACCAAGATCACGGCATCCAGCCCTCTCAATAGGGAAGAAATGGAGGTAGTGACAGATTTTATCTTTCTGGGCTCCAAGATCACCACAGATGGGGACTGCAGCTAAGAAATTAAAAGACGCTTGTTCCTGGGGAGGAAAGCTATGGCAAATCTAGACAGCATACTAAAAAACAGAGACAACGAAAGTATGAATAATCAAGGCCTTGGTTTTCCCAGTTGCAATGTATGGATGTGAAAGTTGGACCATAAGAAAGGCTGAGCGCCAAAGAATTGAGGCCTTTGAACTATGGTGCTGGAGAAGACTCCTGCGAGTCCCCTGGACTGCAAGGCGATCAAACCGGTCAGTCCTAGAGGAGATCAACCCTGACTGCTCTTTAGAAGGCCAGATCCTGAAGTTGAAACTCAAATACTTTGGCCACCTAATGAGAAGGAAGGACTCATGGAGAAGAGCCTAATGCTGGGAAAGATTGAGGGCAATAGAAGAAGGGGACAACAGAGAATGAGGTGGCTGGATGGAGTCACTGAAGCAGTAGGCGTGAACTTAAATGGACTCCAGAAGATGGGAGAGGACAGGAAGGCTTGGAGGAACATTGTCCATAGGGTCGCGATGGGTCAGACACGACTTCGCAACTAACAACAACAAATCCCATCACATTTAGAGGACACCACGTTGGGAAGGCTGTGCTGAACTGAAAATAAAACATTTTATAACTTAATATAAAGTACCCAGCAGCTAATAACAGAGGAACATATCAACTATCAATGATATTCCTATTTGTGGATACTTAGCACCACTTCTGTTAGGAAGGATGTTCAGATACCACAGGTTAATCATAGGAAATACTTTATACAACTGGTGGAAATGAAGTTGAAAAACAAGGATAGAATCCAATACAGGTTTATATTTCCAATACTTACATTTGATTTCTAACACATGAAATACATGTTTTCTATCAATATTAGTCAACATATAATGCAAAGATGCAATCCAACAACTGGAGGGCCATAGACTACTCACTTAGTATATTGTTTCAGTACAACCAAGATCTTAGTATAACCCTTATAAACAATTCCATAGATCTGGTTAGCATTAATTTCCTAACCTGCAAAATTTTGGGAGGAAGGTGTATTGAAACTCTGAAAATGGGGATTTATGTCAAGTCATCCTGTTGGTGGTGTCAGCTGGGGTATATTTGTCTTAAATCTTCCTAAGGAAGCTGGAAAGGGATGTTTAGTGCAAATCTATTCATCTTTTACCTTTCTCAATATAGTTTTTAGGTGCCCAAGCTGGATCACCATCAGCATAAGGATCATTGTACTGCACTACTGCAGCCTCCTCATCTTCATAGTCCACTGGTGGTGGTGGTGGAGGTGGTGGAGAGTCATCAAACATAGGCATCTCATCTGGAGGTGGTGGAGGAGGTGGAGTTGGACTGTCGGCAACTGGTGAATCAGTGAAAGAAGAATATTTGGTCAGATTTAGTTCAGACAGAAATGAATCCATGATCAGAGATCCATACCTATTACAGAAACTAGTTACATGCACTAACAGTATCATGCATAGATTAGAGATGAATGCTTTATATGTTAAAATGCTATGACATACAACTTTGCAAGTTACTGACAGCCACAGAACTATAGATGCTAACTTCAAAGCAGATACTCCAAAGGCGTAAGCTGATTACTAGCAGAAGTGAGATGTAGACCATCACTGTAATGATTCTCAAGGCATCATTACTTTGTATTCAAGAGGCTGGTGTAGCTGTTGCTGAATGCTGTAAGCCAAATGTCTTATTTTATCAGTTTATATTTGCTTTAGATGAACAAAGGTCCAGATGCAGAGGCACTGCAAAGAACATCACTTCTAATGCAAGCAAAGTCTCCTTTTGGTAATGATGGGTGGAAGGAAGGCCTATTTTTAATCTGCATCACAAACATTCCTGTCTTGCAGTACAGGACAGGAGAATCGGCCTTGAGCTACCTACAATATTCAGAAAATTTCATCAGTCTTTATTATCTAAATCCCTAACATATCTCCATTTGCAGCATCCTCAGTAACATCCTGACATGTAGTAGATAATAAGGCTTATTCAAAAGAAGCTACTTAACTAAAATCTCATTCATTAACTGTCTCACATACAAATCCTGTAACTTAGGATATGCAGTGATAAGTCCCAGAGTAGACAATTGCTATAACTTTTACTTAAAAGAGCATCATTCAGCAATAGTAAAGCATTTTGAATACCACTCAATAGATGCAAATGATATCTATATTTATCATTAGTACAAATAAACCCAAATGTAACTGGAAAAATGCATCACTTTGGCTGAATTATTTCCAAATGTTAATATAATCAGTGATATTGGGCACATCTTTCAAAATACTTAAGGTCTTTAAATTTGATGCTAATTATCAACTTCATCATTTAAATGGAAATGGAAGAGAAAAGTAATCAACATCAAGGAACAGATTTCACATCCATTCGGTGATAACCCCATGTGCATATTTCTAAATTTTTCCTATATTGTCCTAAAACAATTATTAAATATGCACATGGGGTCATCATTGAATGGACATGAAATCTGTTCCTTGACTTGATGGGTTTAGCTTAAAAGGCATAAACTTTATCTCTCCTTGAACACGATCAAAGGTTAAAGAGCCCTGGTGGTGTGATGGTTAGAATGCAGTACTGCAGGCTAACTCACTGCTCCCTCCAGGTGTTCGATTTTAAGCGGCTCAAGGTTGACTCAAACTTCCATCCTTCCGAGGTTGGTAAAACGAGGACCCAGATTGTTGGGGGCAATAGGCTGATTGTGTAAACCGCTTAGAGAGGGCTGTAAAGCACTGTGAAGCGGTATATAAGTCTAAGTACTAAGTGCTATTGCTATTATTTTTCACAACAAAGCATGGCAGTTTCTCACCCTCAGATTAAACTGGACAACAACACTGATATATCTCTCTTTCTCATCTATCTCTTAAGAAAATCTAGCAACTAAAGGTCCTTTTAAAAACACTGTTGCTAAAGTATCATCATGTGAGTTTAGTTTTAAATTTTAATAGTATAAATAATGCCTCAGGATAAGAATCAATGTTCTTCCAAAAAATCATCGTGCATATCTGACATGCATATGCATGTACAAGCCTGGCCTACTCATGCCAGCAGAAAAGGCCTACTTCAGATCCCATGGGTTAGATAACTCCAACTATCCAGATCCAGAAGAAGAGGCTTCTCTGCTGCTATACCCACCCTTTGGAACATCCTATCCTCTAGCTAAGCTCTGCCTCCACCTTCCAATCCTCTGCCTGTTGAACTGGGGACGAAATGGGGGAATTCCACATTAGAGATGGCTGCTAGATTGATGGCAGACTCCACCTCTTCCCCCACCTCTCCCTGGCGCTTTGCTTTCCATCCCTCCATTTTTCATATTGATATTTTCTCATAGTATTGTTTTTCATAGTTTATTTTATTATTCAATCATTTTAGTTACGTTGTGTTTACACTCCTTTCATTTTGTTCTTTTTGATTATTGTAAGCAGCCTAGAGTAGTGGCAAATTAATTTAATCAATCAATCAATAAAATATAGTGTGGGTTCACTGACATGTGGCTGATTGCTAATCACTTTCCAGGTCAGTGTTTTGGAATCTACTGGTGTTGGATGGGAAATGCTATTATGAATAGTGAATTTGTTTTCCCACCCCTCCCTTCTCTTTGAGTTGTTTTTAAAGTAATGACTACATATCAAGAATATAAGACCTTTTCTGTTGAATGTCTGTTGCAATAGATATGCCTTTTTATTGTAGTAGGACCTAAAATTCTTGCTTTAGAGCAGGGGTAGGCAACCTTGGCTCTTTTATGACTCGTGGACTTCAACTCCCAGAATTCCTCAGCCAGCATGCCTGGATGAGGAATTCTGGGAGGTGAAGTCCACAAGTCATAAAAGAGCCAAGTTCGAAGACCCCTACTTTAGAGTATAGACTTTGATCATTGGAAGGTATCTCATTATCATCTGTCAAGCATACATTCATTGGGATGTATGAAATGCTTTGTTCTCTCCCTTTGTCTACAATTCTTTCTGGGAGGCACCACAATGGGTTATAGTGCTGACCTTCTGCATCTGCTTCAAGTTATATCTACACTACATCAAATTTCTTGCAAGAGGATGAGGCCTCATTATGTATTCAGGGTACCTGCAGTAGTGGCAGAGGCTCAGCACCTGCCCAAAATGATGTACCTTAGAAAGAAACCCAGGGGGAACCATTCTTAGAAGAGAGAAAAGGTGACACTAGGCTAGAAGACTTCCATTGTGGGCTGGTTGCTTGCTGTGGTGGTGATTTTTTCCTTAAATGAAACAATACAACTTCTTGAAGATGTATTGGTATGTTCTTATTATTTACTACTTTAATATTTCATAACTTGCTCAGTTATCATAAAAATTCTTAGAACCAATTGTGCCTTAGTTTAGAGAATGCCCATAAATGTTCCTTATTGACATATTAGGGCTCTCATTTTTTCACATATACTAAAGAAGGTGGATCTAAGCACAATGGGTCCATTCCAGAATCCAAACCTGATAACTGGGCTTTGATAAGTGAATAGTATCAAACGTTTTCAACACAGTGTAATATGCCAATAGGCACAATATTGTGAGAACCTCTCCTACCCATAAGATCATCAGACCTAGCAACTGTTCTACCAAAAATATATGTTCTTATATTTTATAAAAATATATATTCTTAGTGGATTGTATTCATTTATTGGCCAAGCCCAACTGTCCTGAAAAAGTTGAACAGTTTGTGGACTTAATCCACTAGAAAGCAGTACAATGGCTTGAAAAGAAAATATTTTCACTGCAGAATTCTTTGGCTTAAGTTATAAAAGTTCTAGCATTCAGTTCTTCTTTCAATTAATTTTTTTCCACATAAGAGCTTCTCAACCTGAAAACTTTTCATAGATACAATACTACATGTTTCATGTATTTAATGTATTCACATCTGATGTTAACCTACTAGAGAAACTTAAAATTTCTCCTGCAGTCAAGCACCCAAAAGTGCTGCAAATAACTGGGAAATTTTTGGTGAAATATTTGGAATTCGGACAGGCAAGAAGCAGAATGAAGAACAACAGGAAGAAGTCCCATTAAGCAAGCTCAAGTCCATTAATGTAGCACCAGATATAGCTTAGAATAACTCAAGATACACTTGCATTTAATATAAATCTTAAGTGTCCAATTAACTGATTATTTTCACTTATTCTATTTATTCTTTGTTTAACAGGACTAAGGAAACAAATCGAAAATCAGTTGCTTGGATTTATCTGGAATATGAAATGCATAAACTAATGTTCTGTGTTTCCATAGTATAATTGAACACAATTCTTTAATTACAATTACTGTACATAGAAATTCAATTCAATATGTGATGGCAGGATTGGAAAACTAGGACAAGAATTGCTTAAGATGTATGAAACATCAATTTTTGCTACACTTCCACTATCAAGACAATATAGAACTATCTCCATTATCAAGTTACAATCAGTCTTTATTATTTTCCAAAAAATAAGATTAGAATACTATATATTTTGGATGCCATAAAAGCAGGAAAAGCTTCAGACAATCTTAAAATAAAGGGCATTCACATGCTCTTAAGGACAATAGCAACTTTAAATCCAGGATTAGATCCAGTTACCTAAAAATGTGTACCTTGGTCCCATATAAACAAAAAAAAAGGAAGATAAAAGTAATACTTACTGACATTGGAAAGATGAAAGGAATGCTACCTTACTATCTCTATCTTCGCTACATCCAATGAAGACATAGTTCACTGTTCAGCTGTGCACTTTATAAAAAAGCACTTCCTTAAATTGTTCCTGAATTTCCTTAAATTTAAAGAATGAGCCACCAAACCTACCATTGCAAGTAGGAGGGAAAAAAAATTCCTTATTTTCATAAGATAACTGATTTTATACAGTTTTAGCAGGTCTGCTTTTGTTTCGAGGAAAATCCTTCAGGAAATGTATAGGAGCTATAGTAATTCTCTTAAGGATTTTGGCTATCTTTTCCAACTCTGCTATATAAAACATATGCGCAGAGCCAAACTGTCAAGAAAGAAAGGTCTAATTTAAATGTGATGCAGGACACCAAAGAAATCACCAGTATTATTCTTTGCAGCAGTTAATTCTGAATCTGATCCAAAGTACAGGAGCAGAGGTTGTCCCAGGGTCACAAACAATCTATCAAAATTTGGTATGGGCCCTACAATCCTTCCAGAAATAGCTACCAAATTATAATTTTGAATTTGGTAGAAGGGAGAGATTAATATATTGGGAATGAATAATTATTAGAGCTGTATAACACTTTGGTTTCAAAGAGAGAAGGATGTTTGATACCATGGCAGGGTACTCATGTAGCATCAGCTATGTCTTTTTCTGGATCATGCAGCTGTCCTCTTCTATCAGTCCTATTTAATTTTGACATAAGTTTATATATAAATATGATTTTTAAGATGTCATTTCTGTTTTGGAGCCATTCTTTCAGTATCACTTCCCGACAGATTTAAAGTTCAGCCATTTAAAAATCAGCTGACACCTCAGTCAAAGAAATGCTAACTTGTTTTCACATTTTCAATGATGTCCTGAATTGTCTGCCACAATTTTTGTACAGAAAAATTAGATAAAAGTCCATTATTGGCAGTGAGTCTTCCCGGGTCACATAATCGTCTGTTAATCCTCCTGCCTGAGCAGGCGGTTGGACTAGATAACCTCCAAGGTCTCTTCCAACTTTACTACTACTACTACTACTACTACTACTACTACTACTACTACTATTAATATGTCCAATTTGATATATGCTGTCAGCCATATAATATCTTATAGGGAGATGTTATTTTAACATACTTACCACCCACTTAGATTGATCCTAAAATGGTTTAAATCAGTGGGCTCCAGAGACCGGTTCCATGGAGGGAGGTTTTTTCGTGGCCCAGGGGGCGTGGTTTTATGCACTGCCTGGATCTTGCACATGCAGAAATGGGGCTTCACTCGTTTGTGCAGCTCAGGGGTTGGGGACCCCTGGTTTAAATGCTAATGGTGGCTATATAAATGCTTCTATCTTCTCAAATTAAAACTTTTTAAAAATCCATGCACTTGTATCTGTAAAATTTTGTGTCTATACTAATTTAATGTCCTAATGTATCATTGGATGCAGATATAGCCATGATTTCTTAAAAAGAATGTATATATCAAATTATTATTTTTATCTCCCAAATCAACAGGTTGGGGATTTGACAAAAGATAGATAGAGAGAAAGGTGTGTAAGTGTTCTCTTTTTTCTAATTTCTCACCAAATCGCCAGGTTTTATTTTGGATGCTTAAACAAACAAAATCACAGGGCTAAAAAATGTTATCAGTAACAATAATTGGAGCATAAGAAAATGTACCCTTCAGTTCCACGTTGATGCTGAAATGCAAGATGGAATTAGCATTTTAAGTACAGAAAAAAATCATCCAAACTCTCAAAGCAGTAAAACCAAGGAGAAGAATCTGACTGGCCAGGCATGCATGCTACAGGAGAAAGAGAGAAACAGAAAGAGAGAGAGAAAGTAAGAGTTGTCTCTACTCTTCCAAGAAGCTAAGCTGCCAACTTACTGTTTTCCTGCACCCTGGCCACGAAGCCTGTGAGAGGTATCTGTGGAGTCAACTGAGGCATAGGGGGAGGGGGTGGAGCAATAGAAACTGGAAGTAACACACACCATAAATGGGAAGTAAACATAGATACAGGAAAAGGAAAATAAAAACAAAAAGTAGCTGTCAGTAACACTGGACCACAACAAAGCTACGCAATGAACAGAAACACACAAGATCTCCTTAGCTACCCTAGCAATACAGCCTCTGCTAAATTTTGTTTTTAATCATCTGGCAATTAAAAAGCAAAGTAAAATAAAACCTAAGGTAGATAATATGTGAGCTACTCTTTCAAACATTTCACCTGGCCATTTAAAAACATTTGTGGGCTTGAAATATAGACATCCTGCCATCTTATCAAAAAATCTTGTAAGGAATGCCAAACTGAAGGAAACTATATGGGTGTTTGTGTCTTCTTCCTTAGCAAGTATGTTTTCTCGGGAGGAAACTGATGTAAAAAGGGCAAAAAACTAGTAAACGCCCCTTGCAATGACAGTGAAAGCTTAAAAAAAAAAAGCCACAGCAATAGAATTTATAGATCTCCTGCTCTTAAGCATGAAATTAAATTTGCATTCCTTATTATTTTCATATTTTAAAAATTTCTACACTGGAGGATTCCAGGAGAGATTTTTAAAGAGAGTTTTAAGGAGTATAATTCCCTGAAAATAAAAAAAACTGGTCTGCAAAAAGCAGATATATTCATTACAAAAATTCAAATAAGTTATTTTTCAAGAGATAAACCTAAGGATTTCATATTATTATTATTCATAACAAGTTTTTATACTATTGAATTATGTTAGCCTTAAGATGATATACAAGTTGAAGCTGCATTTTTAAATGCTCCCAGCATCTAATAATGGTCAGCAACCAACCATTTGCCATAAATTATATGCTCACATTCAATTACCTAAGGCATTTCCCAATGATTGACATGGCCAACAAATCTCACTATGAAACTTGAACCTAGAGATAAAGGCCAGAGACTCTCAAATAAATACATAATGTGTATGTTAGATAAGTCCTTCATACTGAATTTCTGTTCAGATTTGTGAGCAGGGATACATTTGTAATGTAACTAACAAATAATAGGGTGGTTTTAGAATGGTTTGTGTGAATATCAATGAGAAGCAGAAGATGGGAATGCTGTTTCTGAATGTTTCTACATGCTTAATTCTCTCATGTGAACCATGGGATATGCACAGAAACACAAGCCTTTTCAGATTGATCCAAAGTATGTAGAACAGGTACCAGATGGAGGGGAAAAAATGGATTTTGTTAACATGTCCCTGATCTCCTCGCACTCAGTTCTCTATGTCCATCTCTGATTAACATGTTCATATATATGTATGTGTGTATATATGTATATGTATATGTATATGTATGTGTGTGTATGTATATATATATATATATATATATATATATATATATATATATATATATATATATATATATATATATGATGTGAAATAAAATAAGGTGATCAACAGGATAAAATCATAAACACAAATGTTTAATCTACAAAACCAAGCTTCCGTCAGCCACACTACCGACATTGTCAGGGTATAAAATGCTGGATCTGGGAGACCATTTTTATGTGGCTGGCTGCCTCTGCGCTTTGACCCTGGATCGGGTCATTGGTCCACTCATTAGCATCGGCTGTGTAGTTCTTAAAGAGGCCGTTTCTAAAGTTGTCCTCTCCTCTCCAATTGCTGTTGTTGTCTTTGTGCATGTGTGGGTGCCTGGAGATCCGCTGTTTATCCGCTCCCAGTCATCTATCCCCATCCCCTCATTCATCTTAGTTTGCCTTTGTATTGCTGCGCTATCTAGTCTGTGTGCTTCAAGCTCTGTTCTTCTATTTGCCAGCCCTGTTGCTTTCCTTGCCCGTGTGTAAACTCTTGGGGGTTGGCCATCTCGTTGTTCCTGTTTCTTATCGTCCCCCCTTCTCTCTCTCGCTAACAGGTGAGCTCCTGTGTGTGTTAATGGGTTGCTAACCGGGTGTGTCTTTGGAATGGCTCCACTAGTTGTTACCCTCATTGCCCACTCAGTACATATATGAGAGCGCAGGAGATACCCATCCCATTTGTGCTCGCTATTATTCAAAATTTTGTGGCTGACAACGCAGAACAGATTGCTTTACATTTGGTAGACCAGGTGTTCCACCCAACACACACACACACACACACACACACACACACACACGTATATGTATATGTATATGTGTATTTAAAAAAAATGTCAAGGTGTAATCAATCAGACCGGTCTGTCTGAAAAACTTTGTGTGTGTGTGTGTGTGTGTGTGTGTGTGTGTGTGTGTGTGTGTGTTTTAGTTATAAAGTGAGGTACACTTTCACAAGTAATAAACAATTATAACAGGATGCCAGAGGGATCCATAACCTTTGGAAATGCAAATGATTGTATTTTTTTAAAACCCAATTCATGGTACTGTGTTAAAAAAGATAATACGGCTGGAAATGCTCATCTGAAACAGCAGTTTGGATTTCCAAAGATGGATTGATTTGAAACAATTCAAAGAATCAGTATTTATATTTACAATTAAATACTAATACTGAGCTCATTTCATATTAATTCAGTCTTACGCGCCTAGTAAGAAATATAACAGATGTCAGTTTTTCAAGACTCCTGTTTGCAAGATTGACTGACTCTACTCCTCTTTCTTTCTCCTCAATAAAATCAATTTGCTGTCCAGGAAAACCTAGAATTTATTTTATCAAATCTAGGGCATTAAATCTTAAAGTCAAGAGAATAGTGAAATATCTAGTCAAATTAAAATTAGTGATTACTGAGTATTTTTTAAATGTGGCAATCATTAATAATTTAGGGTCTGTATATGTACTAGATCAGCAAACATAAAATTAAATTAAAAATGCTTAAATAAGTTCTTTCCCAAAGATCCTTTAATCTTACTAGCAAAGCACATGAAAGTGATAGTTAGAACCATTATTATATATTTGTAAATGTGCATATCTTTGGCAAGCAGATTTTACCAATTTATTTTGAAACTGTAGACTGGATGTAGCAATATCTCTCAATGTTTTTATCATATTAAGAACTACTCAATGTTTCTCTCCTTCCTGAAATCTCTCCCTAGCAGAGATCCAGATGTGTAGGCTTGAATTCTCAAAATTGTCAGCAATAGCCTTGCTAGCTTGGGAATTCCGAGAATCGGAATCGAAACAAAGCTGATCAAGTTGGGAAAGCTATTCTGTTTCTATATGTAAAAACATAGCCCGATACAGTTTAACTCAAAATACCAAATTGTAATTCCACATTCTCAATAAAATACAGTGGCCAGTAGATTGTGTAAAATATTAAGAGGCAGGTTTTGCAAAATAATCTAGATGCTTGGCACAGTCCTTGTAATCACCTCTGTGATTCTGGCTTATGAATGCTGAATTGTACAGGTATACTGCATATTCAAATGCAGCTTTACTACACAGTACAGGATGCTATTTTAAGAAAAATGAATTTATTTTTACTTGAAATGATAATAAACTATGCTGTATCTACCCAAGAGGAAGATTATTCTAAATATATAAAATAATTCTCAACATAAATTAAGTTACTCATCTGCATTACAGGTAGTCCTCAATTTATAACCATTTATGGGGTCACAATGTTACAATGGCAATTTTAAACAAGTGAATTACAACTGGTCCTCACACTTACAACCATTGCAGCATCCCCATGATCATGTGATCAAAATTTTAGGTGCTTGGCAAATGGAAATTCTGATCCCAACTTTGGTTGTAAGTCAAGGACCACCTATGCATATTTCAGCAAAATATAAAGCAACCCTGCTGTTTTAAGGATAATTCTTTGGAGAAAAGACTAGCCTTCTAATTGCATAAATATGTAACTTGCTCATATTAAAATCTTCCTCTAAAAAAAGCTAAAGTCATAACTTGTTCTATAGTTACAGATTAAATGGTAGTTTCTGATGTGGTGGGAAAGTGGTTTCATAAACAGCATCTGAATGGCTGAAGCCAGGCAACACAAGAGAGAAAAGAAAGGGGAAGGAGGGACAAAAACAAATTATGCAGGTGCAAAACTTTTCTTGGCCTTGTCAATTATGGCTTGGACAAAGAAGTTCTACTGGATATGCCTTAGTGACTCAAATCAATTATTAAACCAAGAGCTATGTAAAACTTTCAGACTGGTTTGCCCCCAAACAAAGCCAGGAGTTCTATGCTCTGCAGTAACCTTACTTGAGTTTTGAGAATAGAGAGGCCCGCCATTAATATGGGGTTGAGCAGAAAATGGAGCAGTCACAGAAGGATTCCTCCTAAATCCAGCAGAAGAGGCTGAAGAAGTGGTAGAGTTGTGTCGGGAAATCTGCCTGGTCATTGTGCCATACTGGGAACCAGAAGCTGACCCAGGAACAGCTGAAATGCAAGAGCCAAAAGGAACCAAGACGACTTGAGCAAAACGAAACACAAACAACAACTTAGAGCACAATGCAGAAACAAAGAGTAAGGGAGGGAAGAGAAAAGGATAGGGAGACCACAGCACAGTAAACACATGAAAATTCAAATCCACTAGGCTTCATGGAACAGATAAAGAAAAAAAATGCATCAATTTAGTGTTTGGGGGAGAGAGAAAAGGATTTATCTTAACTTATATAAATATATATATTAACATCTCAAAAGACACAATGCTATATTACTCGAATATTCATGATGAATATTTGAGAACTACTATGCCCCTTTAAATAAGTAGACTGTGCAGAAGATAAAAGACAAAAGTGTAGTTAGGCAGTTAAATCCTCAGATTATGATAATTCATTAATACTGCATGAATAACAAAGTACTATATATGTAGCTGCATAATGGCTTGAAAAGCAAAGATGGTTTGTAACAAAAGAAGAATTCAGGACAGTGAATTTAGTTGGTATAAGTTAGTTTTAGCTATTTTTCTGTTCCTTTCCTTCATTCTTTAATTTGTTTCATTTACTATTTCTTATTCCTTTTCTGTATTTGCATAACACTTTTGCTCAGGAAACTATAAGATGGTTATATAAGTAATAATTGTTGTTATACTCAAGTCAAAACCACACAAGAACAAAAAACAATTCCATCAATTCATCAGTCCTGTAAAGAAAGTTAGAAAAGGAACACTATCTAGTACAGTGATGGCGAACCTTTTAGAGACCGAGTGCCCGAAAACTGGCCCCGCCCCCACTCTACCTCCCTGCTCCGCCCCCACTCTGCCTCCATCTCCCGCCCTGCCTACCCACAGGACCACTCACTGCCTCCAGGGCCCGCCACAGATCGCTCAGGCAGCCCAGCAGTGCTATGGCAGCAATACCCGCATCCTGCAGCATCAACTGCATGATGGGGTGTTAGGTCAGAGTCTTGTCTACGCTGCCTGGCTGCCATGTCCTTGGCTGTGCTGCTCCGTGTGGGCCACGCTCGAGGGCGACTCTCCTTCAGGGGAGCTGCTGGAGAGAAGGGGGTCATGGGGGAAGGCAAGGCTGGGGCAAAAGCATATGCGCCCACAGAGAGGGCTCCGAGTGCCACCTCTGGCACCCGTGCCATAGGTTCGCCACCACTGATCTAGTACTTCTCCATCTTGGAGAAGGGTTTTTATATCATTGATTCCAAAGGAAGACCAGGATCTGTCCCAACCTAGAAATTATAGGCCTATATCTCTTTTAAATACAGATTATAAGATTTTTGCAAAGATACTGGCAAATAGATTAATGCAGGTTTTGAAACAACTGATTCATACTGACCAATCTGGATTTATAATGGGAAGATATATGAAATATAATGTAAGACAAATTGTTAACTTACTAGAGTATTTGGATAAGAACAACCAAATCCCTGCTGCTTTAATATTTATAGATGCTGAGAAAGTTTTTGATCAATTAGATTGGAAATTTTTATTGAAAGTTGTAGAGAAAATGAATTTTGGAGACAAATTTTTGTGTGCTCTCAAAGCCATATATCAGCAACAATCGGCACAAATTATAATTAATGGGGGATTAACAGATGTATTTAAAATAGAAAAAGGTACAAGGCAGGGTTGTCCTTTATCACCCTTGTTATTTGTATTAACAATGGAGATTTTACTTATTAAAATTCGAGATTCATCTAGATTAAAGGGAATAAAAATAAATAAGATTGATTATAAGCTGAGAGCTTTTGCTGATGATTTGGTTGTGACGTTATGCCACCCAACAGATTAGGTCAGAGACTTGGTTGAAATCTTAGCGCAGTATGGACAGGTCTCTGGTTTTAAGGTACCGTATATGCCGGTGTATTAGGCGACCCGGCGTAAAAGATGACCCCCGTCTTTGTCGCTGAGCCACATTCCTAGAACGTCGTCTTATACGCTGGAAACTACCAGTATTTCCGGCGTATAAGACGACTCGGCGTATAAGACGACCCCCGTCTTTGGCGCCAAGTTTAGCGCTTCCGGAAGTCGTCTTATACGCCGGCATATACGGTAAATAAGAACAAAACTAAAATATTATTGAAAAATATGTCTATGACGGGAAAAGATATTACACTTGAAGCAACAGGTTATGAAGTAGTTAATAAGGTTAAGTATTTAGGAGTATATATCACAACATCTAATGGAAAATTGTATAAGAATAATTATGAACACTTATGAGTAAAAGTACAAAAAGATTTAAATGATTGGCAAAAATTACAACTATCGTTGTTGGGGAGAATCTCAATAGTAAAAATGAATGTTCTACCAAAGTTTCTTTTTTTGTTTCAGATGATACCTATCTTAAAAAAGGATGCTAATTTGGATGAGTGGCAGAAAGGTGTCAATAAATTTATCTGGGGTGGGAAGAAATCAAGGGTAAAATTTAAGATTTTGCAAGACACTCGAGAAAGAGGTGGACTTAAAGCACCTAATTTGAAATTATATTATGATGCGGCCACTTTAACTTTAGTAAGTGATTGGCTTAATTTAAGAAATAAAAATATTCTTGCTCTTGAAGGTTGGGATTTATTATATGGTTGGCATGCATATTTAATTTTTGACAAGAAAGTAGATCTGGTTTTTAAGTCACACATTTTAAGAAATGCTTTACTTCGAGTTTGGAAGTATTATTATAAGTTAAATTATAAAATACCTATTTGGGGGATTCCTGGACAAGCAATTCAGGTGGTTTCTAAGGGGGTGAATTTTGATAATATTTGGTATAAAGAATTACTTATTTGGTCGGGTACTGATTGGCAACTAAAGTCTTCAGATTTGTTAAGGCAAGAAAATATTTTACAATCATGGTTTCAATATTTGCAAATAGTGGAGAGGTAGACCTTAGATAAAAAAGTGGGAATCACCTTAGTAGATGAAAATTTGGTAATTCAGATTAAAGATCAGAAATATGCTCATATTAAAAGAATTTACAATGAGTTAATAAAATTGGATTCGGAAACAGAGTTAGTAAAAGATTGTATGATTAAATGGGCTCAGAATATTCAGGAACCGATTTTATTGGATTTATGGGAGTTAATTTGGATTAGAAATGTTAAATTTACGAGGCTCAAAATTTGAGGGAAAATTTTTATAAAATGTTTTATATCTGGGTCCTAAAAAGTTGTCTTGTATGTACCCGAATCTGCAACCTAAATGTTGGAGATGTGGTAGCTTGGATGCAACTTATTTTCATGTTTGGTGGATTTGTAAAAATATCAAAGCCTTTTGGATTATGATTTGGTGGAACATTCAAAAGGTTTTTAAGAAGAAGATTAAGTTTACTCCCCAATTATTTCTTTTGGGTATTTTTGTGGATTTTGATGCTAAAGAAACTATTTTAATGTTGAATTTAATAACAGCAGCAAGACTATTGGTGGGTCAATATTGGAAGAAAGACTCTCTGCCTTCTTTAGAAGAATGGGTATTTAAGGTTTCTAATTTAGCAGAAATGGCTAAAATTTCTGCTTATTTAAAGGATCATTCACAAGAGAGATATGTTATTGTATGGAGAAGATGGATAGAATATGTTCAGAAGAAATACAGAACTACAAAATTTCATTTATTTTATGAGTAATGGATTTGTTTATAAAATTATGAGGTTAAAGTTTGAAGAGAGTTAAGAGTTAGTATGATTTTGGTTATTGTATAATTAGTAAACTTAAGTAGATTATGTTTAATATGCTTGTATAACCCTGTACTTGGCTCTGGGAAGTTGGGGGGGAGGGGGTGGGGGGAGGATGGGTTGGAGGTTAAATAGGTCAGATAAGTAGAAATAGTTGTTTTATATATATATATATATATATATATATATATAATATTGATGTTTTAACTTGGAGAGAGGAATTGCTCAGGGATTTCCCCTGGACTGCATCCGGAGTGAGAAGATAGGAGGAAGGGGAGAAGTAAGTAGGAAGGTTGAGGAGAAGGAGGAGAGGGGGAGAGTGAGGAAGAAGAGGGAAAGAGGGAAGTGAGAGAAGAGGTTAGAAGGTGGATGCGGTTTGGGGGGAAATGGGTGAGCAATACCGAAAATTGTGTGTATAAATTTACTTTATTCTTTATCTGAAGTATTTTTTATGAATGTAATGAAAAATTAAAAATAAAAAAATCTTTTTAAAAAAATAATAATAAATAAACAAATTTCGTTATTCTCAAAAGATTGAATTCAGCGTGCTGTCCATCTCAGGAACATTTGGAATCCTAAAAGAGCTTTAGAAAAAACAATTACTGGTGCTGCTAAAATCATTCACTTACCAGTCATATCTTGATCTACAAATAAACTCAAACTCTTAACAATTAAAGAAATTTGGTTTACTTGTTGCTGCTTTTCTAATTCTACGTGAGGATTTAGCACAATTCTGAATAAAGGAATATCCTCTTTTGAAAGGATACTATACATACTTGCAGATAGGTTCATCCACTGATAAGCTGAGCTCAAATTTTTAACCAAAATCCAATGAAAAATGTGCCACCAGCAGATAAGACAACTGTCTAATTTTTCATATGTTTTAATTTTCAAAATTATTTATTGGCTGGCAGTGCATTTTTCAAGGTATTTTTGTTAAAAATTTGAGGGTATTGATTATATAAATGTGGACTTGGACACAAATATATATGGAATACTTACATACTTTAAAAAGCTGAAAGAAAAGCCAACCATATATATCACAGATAAACCAAATCCAATTTTGGGGGTCTATTTTGGCACCCAAAATGTTGTAAATGATAAATAGGAAAAAAAATCATTGCTGCTTTTAAAAAAAAACTACAACAAAATTTAAACCAGTTTCTGTTCATTTTCATAAACATAAAACATAAAAGATAAATGCTTTCCTTTTTTCTGTGTTCTATTATCACAACATAGCTCTACAAATGTTCAGTCCTCTTTGAAATTTATTTACATAACAAGGTCATCTATGAAATTACATCCATCAGCAAGCCCTATAAATGTATCTAGTTGCTGAATTAAGTAACTAGAAAAATTAGCAGAGGATACTGAGACTGATGATATGTTGCATAGTATCCAATTGTTTTTCTAAATTGTTTGCTAAAACAGGTTTCTGGGCCTTGATCAACTTAGTAATAAATACCTTGGCCAATAGTTGGTGGTGAGGGTGTAGGCACTGCAATGGGTATGCCAATTCCACTACTCCCACTGTTTTCTCGACTGCCGCTTCCTCCACTGCTACCACTACTCGAAACAAAGCAAGCAGATAAATAAAATTATTGCTATAACCGGTAATGTAGCATTTGCGACTTTAAAATAAGACAGCAAATGAACCACATACTTTTTTATTCTGTCTAAAGAGAAAGAAGGGGAATGAATCCCAGATGATGATTATAACAGCAGAGCTGACTTCAAGAAACACAGATGTGCTACTCAAGCAAAAAAAAAAAAAAAAAAAAAATCAATTGTAGGAGTATTTAATTTAAAAACTGTGGGGAATTATCTGAGACTTTTAAAAAAACCTGTTAGAACAACTAAAATAATACCCTAAATGTTTGCAGGTTGTTTGGACCAATTAAAAGTCATAAACTGTCTAATAAAAACTTTAAGATATAGGCAAATTGTGATTCTGATGAACAGAAGAGATATTTCCCTGGGATCAAAGTATGAGGAAAAGTGCTTCACATAAGTATTATGTAAATAAACTATCATCGATAAGTTAAAAAGAGCCAGTTAGAAATGTATTTAAAAGCACTCTTACTCAATTGGATGGTTTCCAGATTTATGAGTCTGATTACAATACTGGTCAGTTTGATAAGGAATTATGGAAACATCAGCAAGAACCAGGCTGAGAATCTGCTACTCTATGTTTCATATATTAATTCAAAGCAAGGCAAAAATTCGTGCACCACCTATGAATCAGTTGGATTCAACCAAAATAAGTTAAAAATTAAAAGCGGCAACCAATAATTGAGATTCTCACAAAATTGGTGTTTGGAATGCCAAAAACCTGAAACTTGTTGCCATGGTTGCAGCTGAATGTCATCACAAGCCACTTGCAACATTGAAAAGTCCATTTCTGCTGTCTCAAATAATGTACAAGTAAGATATTTATACAATTGCTTTAAATAACACAGTGCTTTAGCAAATGGCTCAGAACAGAAAGATTTTGCCCTAAAGAATGCTGGGCACTAAAGCTTTTATTTTGTCATTAAGGGAAAAAATATTGATTAAAATTACTATTGCTATGTCAAATCATTTGGGCAGCACTGAAAAATCTTGCCTCTGTTTCTTTACCACAGCTTTATTCCCAAAGCACCAACTGGAGAAAGTGGTATTAGAGCAACCAATTATAACCTCTTTTCTTCACTATTTGATCAATGAAGTTGAATAAAAGATTTATTTTATACAATTAGAAAAATATCTAATAAAGTCTACACATGTAGACAGATTTTCCTTCTGCAATCTTCTTTCAGCCTTAAGCCCATCTTTCCATCTTAGAGCAACAGAAAAGTTAAAGATCAGTTCTCAGATCATGCTTGTTTTTGGATCATTTCAATAATCTTGATAGCCCTGCTGTAGAATGAAATCTGATTTGAGAGGGTGGGAAGATGATAAGTATAGAGGCTTGTTTCAATGCATAAAGATCAGTAGAGAATAGTGAAAAATGTTGTGGTCATTATAGATCGAGATGCCTTCCCTACATACAGTTTTTGAGAATCCTTCACTTCAAAGAATAATTCCCAAGATGATGCCCAGAATCTATAAGCACTGTTTCCAGCAGCTTCTTAAAATTGTAGGATGAAATAGATCAATACCAAGCTTTAAAATGAATGCAGCAAATACATGTAGTCCATGTGTTTTACTAATACAAACAATATTTCTCTTTCCTTTAAACCTAGAAATTGACAAACCATGGCCCATGAATCCCAAAGCCCCCTATATCAGTCTGCAGATATGGCAATTAATTACTAAATTGTAATAGGGCAATTTATGTTTTGAAAAAAGATGAAAAAAGAGATCCATTAAGTATGAATCTCTGACTAAAAAGACATTGAAACCTCAAAGCTACAGAGAAAGTGGGTGAAATTTCTAATGTATTTCTGTATCACCACTGCAGCACCCCAGCTTGAAAAGTTCCTACTTAGAAATAAATCTGTTTGGAAACAACAAATGGTTTGCATCAAATAAAACATATTCGATGAGGAGGAGGAGGAAGAGGAGGAGGAGGAGGAGGAGGAGGAGGAGGAGGTCATCTAGTCCAACCTCCTTCTCAGGCAGGAAACCCTATACTATTTCAGACAAATGGTTGTCCAGTCTCTTGTTAAAAACTTCCAGTATTGGAGCATTCTCAGCTTCTGGAGGCAGGTTGTGCCACTGATTAATTGTTCTGTCAGAAAATTTCTCCTTAGTTCTAGGTTGCTTCTTTCTTTGGTTAGTTTCCATCTGTTGCTTCTTGTCCTGCCTTCAGGTGCTTTGGAGAATAGCTTGACTCCTTCTTCTTTGTGGCATCCCCTGAGATATTTGAACACTGCTATCATGTCACCCCTCGTCCTTCTCTTCATTAAACTAGACACACCACCTTCTATTATTTACAACCTTCTATTATTGCTTGCTAAGATCGAATTTGCCATCAAAACTTCATTTACCTGTGTGTCCTCGGCCTCTGGTTCAAGGAAGCGGTTCTTCCAGGACTGTGCTGGCTTCCAAGTCTTGCTGGACTGGTCATGTAATCATTGGGGACTGTGGGTGGTTTGACAGGCTCCAATGTTTTATAGGGAGTGTTCCGTCTAGCAAAATGAAGCAGGACAAAAAGCAAAGTGGACAGAGGAGAAAAAAGAAAATTGATTAGATTACTAGGAGACAAGTCACTGCACTGTGACTGTAACTGTTAAGCAGTTTAGTGTCCATTGCCCAGCAGTATTCTTTACATAAACTATATTATTGATAAATACCTGATACCTTCTAGACATGCTGGACTACCTCATATATATGAGTCTCAGCAACAGTTCAACATGAAGTTACTCTTTATTCAAAAATAACTCTGGGAATATAAATTGCAAAGAAGGCATCTATGGATATTTTTCCTTCTTATTTCATATGTGGAAAATCAAAAGCTGATTTTTGCACACCTCACAAGCATTGGAGGAAGAAGATGGCAAAGGCCGGAAGGGGCATTGGAGAGTAACAGAGAACAGGATGACCCAAAGGGTAGAGATTAGAGGGTGAGATACACAGGTGAGGGGAGTTGAAGTAGAGATGAGCACAGTAGGGCAGAAGAACGATAATAAGGTTGCCTAATAATGGTGTGGTCCTCATATAACAGAACTATCACAACTGCGGTCACTAAGCAGTGGAGTCACATGATGTTTTGCCTAACTACTACATCACTTAGTGACAGAAATTTCAGCCCCAATTAGGCTTAAACGAGGATCACCTATAGATACAAATCAGACTGTCTAACATTTAATTAATTATTTTCATTAACACAGTACTTTTTTAATAAAATTGTTCTAAGATTATACATCTGGTAATTTGTGACAAATCTGAAAGTGTCACGAAACACTCAATCTCCTAGTTCAGTGGTGGTGGACCTATGGCACACATGCCTGAGGCGAAACTCAGAGCCCTCTCTGTGGGCATACGTGCCGTTGCCCCAGTCCCGCCTCCCCCTGCGGCCCCCTCACCAGCAGCCCCCTGGAGGAGAGTCGCAGAGCAGTGCAGCCAAGGACATGGCAGCTGGGCAGCAGGGACTCCACCCTTGCTTCCCATCATGCGCAGATGATGTGGGGTGCGGGCAGAGGGCGTGGCCACCATGGCTCTGCTGGGCTGCCTGGGCGATCTGCTGTGGCGGGCTGTGAAGGCAGTGGGTGGCCCTGCGGGTGGGGCAGGGGCGGGTTTTGGGCACTCAGTCTCTAAAAGGTTTGCCATCACTGTCCTAGTTGGTAGAAGATGGGCAACAACTGTAAGCTTGCAGAATAGATATATAACTGAATATGAGGATGAACTTGCCAGAAACAATCAGACAGAGGAGGGAGGAGCCCTCAGCAGACAGTAAGAAACTTAGGAAAGACTCTAAGTCAGTAATTAAAAGTAGCAATGATAAATTTGTACCTTCAAATTTTCATGATTTTGTTCATGTAGCCATATAATAAAGTAGAATTAACTGATGAAAAAATGTGTCCTGCTGTTTTACCTGGAAGGGCTGACAAGTCTTCAGATTATAGAAGTAACCTTATATAGAATAATATATTTGGTAATAAAAGTGTTGCCTGCACTTCCATCAATTTGATGAAATTCAGTCTGCAGCTGGCATTCTTGTTTACTCTGTCTCTATTTGATTAAAAAGCAATTGCTAAGAACCCCAATTAAGCAAATGAATGGTTATAGCAAAAACGGATTAGGAAACATACTGCACTAGAGAAAAGGATAGTTGCACAAAAACCAAGACACCAAGGGAATGGTTAGGAGGCAGAAAAATTGTGAAATGATTTTGATGGAAATAAACAATAGTTTTGGTAGTAAAGAGGACTAAACAAGAAGCCTTCAGGAGAATGAGTAAATATTAAATTATGGAAAGTGATTTGCTCATGGAGTAATTGTGAGGCTTATTTAATCTGTACCTGATGACTAGAAGACTACTGTTACTGTTTCTCTATACAAGCAGAAAGAGAGAATGTGAAAATGGAATTTTATTGTACATTAACTGATCTAGAAAAGGCACAAGTATAAAAATTTGAGTTATAGAAAATGTAGTGTGAACAGGTAAATTAAGGGATAGTTGCTGAATGTAATAAGAATAGCATATGATGAAGTAAAGCATTCATGGCAATAAATGGAATATTTAGTAAACAGTTCAACAGGGTTAAGACAAAAATGTATAATGTTCTCTTGGTTGTTTAAAGTATTTATGTATTAGGAATACCTGCAGTTACATTACAGATGTGTTGGTAGGGGCATAACAGTAAGTTTGTTATGTATGTAAATATGTAGATATGCTATGTGTTGGCTGACTTTTGCTGGCAAATAATCTTCAGTAAATGTTTGATTGTTTGATAAGAGGAGTTTGGATCTGAAAATTAATATATCAAGAACCTAGATAGTTGTGTCAGGCAGGAAGAGTGAGAATATCACTGAAAAATCTAAATGGCAAAAAAATGAGAGCAAATAGATGTTGTTAAAGAAGTAAAGCCTCCAGACAGTTTGACAAATGAATTTCCCTAGCTGTATGTAAGAATATATTTGTGGTCACTTTATTACATGGAAGTGAGTGTTGTGTGCATCAGTCAAAATACAGAAGTTAAATTCAGCAGAAGTGAAATATTTAAGAAATGCAGGTGGTAAAACAAGAACTGAAAGGTTTAAGAATGTATGGAGTGAACTGAATTCCAAATTGATTGACAAGTATGAAATAAAGCAAGGAATGAGGGTCAAATTGTGAAACATGCAGGTTAAGAAGAAGGGAAAGATTAAGAAATTTATGGCTAGATGGACGTGAAATCCTTAAAAATCCTTAAAAAAAAGAGTTCAGAATTTAAAGAACAAATTAAGTGTTATAGACACAGTAGAGGCAAAATTAGTTTGCAGAAATAGAAAAATATAGTAAATCATACATGTTGGAGACAATTAATTTTAACTGTAGTCTCTTTTCTTCTTTTTCAGTTACCCCTTTATTGCTTTTTTTACTTCCTATTTTTATTCCCTTTTATCCTTAACATGCCTTGCCACACAGAGGAACAGCATAATGGGTATGTACATATCACAAGGTGTTTTTCTGGCAAAAAAATTCAGTGAATGTATTTCAAGTCTTCCTTGTGCTGAGTGTGTCTCCTGGTAGATTTTGTGAACATGTCCATGTTAGCAGTAATAAAAAAAGGGATTTTTATTGCCTTCACCAATTTATTGGCTTATGTCTTCTACATACTTTTTCCTCAAGTTTTCAGCAATTACGGTCAGTTTGCTAAAGGTGTATAATCTCATCCAACTACTTCCTTATTTATCACATTATAAATAATGTCTTAAGGCCAATTAAATTATTTCTATCTAAAAATTCCTTTGAGATTATACAGTTTTCTTAAATTTCTATTTAGAACCTAGGCTTGATAGATTATCTTTCATGCAGTGTGTGTGTGTGTGTGTGTGTGTGTGTGTGTGTGTGTGTGTGTGTGTGTTGTGGCATGTAGCACGGGTATTTGTAAAATCTATTGCAGCTAGCTTAGTATACAAAGTATTTTCACCCTTCTTGAGAGTGTCTTGAGACTGTAAGTACTAATAGCACAACAACTTATCCAAACAAACAAAGGACAGCTAGTTACCAACCTTCCTGCCCATACAGCAGAATGGCCTTTTCCAGCACAGTGCCTCTGACCAATTCAGTAGAGACTGCATTTCTTGTCTGCCAGCACAGGCAATGGCTAATCTAGCAAGTATAACTGGAAGTGCAGTCTAAGACACCCAAAGGGTATTAGGGGCTATTTATTAAAGGGGCTAGGGCAGTGGTAGGATTCAGCCGGTTTGCATCGTTTCAGTAGAACCGGTAGCTAAATTTTGTTGAGTTCGGCTGAACCCATGCTGCTTCTGGAAATCTGTTCTAGGCCTCGGAGGTCTGGAGGAAGCTTCCCAGGCCTAGAACAACCCACAGCAAGTGCATGGATATCACTTCCGGAAGTCCATTCTAGGCCTTGAAGCCAGGCCTGCATCCAGAGAACCGGATGTTCAGGTATTTGAATCCCATCACTGGGCTAGGGGCCTCTTATATTCAAATATATGAAGCAAAAATCTTCCTTTCTAAGTTCAGTATTTCTCCCAGAATTGATATTCTCTTGAATTAGAAAAAGAGAGTCGATTGAGTTTAATCCAGTTTTTTTTACTGACCAGCAACCTAAATAAAATGTTTTACTGGTTCCAGAGTGAAAATTCTCTTTGGACATTCAGAAAACCTTTTGACAGTAGCAGAGCTTCAAGAGAACTCCATCAACTGAGTTGGTATCCTCACATCACCATTTAGGAGATGGTCCTGGGGTCATAACACGAATTCTTAGAAATAAATGGACTTAGGATTCAAGTTACTTCCCATTAAAAATAAGAAGACTTAATCCTCAATCCAGTATTGCATAACCTATCAGAATTGTTGTCTTTGTCAACATAAAAAGCAGAAACCTTGTTCTTACCCTAGCGTTCCTCGGCCTGACATAGGAGGACTTGGCGGTTTCTGTGTAGGAGGATTTGTTCTTGACAAAGTGCCAGTTCTTGCAGGCTGATTGCTTCCATGCTAAAAACCAGAATAAATGCTTTAATATTTTTTTTAAATGGAACAGTTCAAATAAATGTTATGTGCTTCAACATCATAATATGAAGAAGGATTCCCAGACAGCTTTTAGAATACAGCTTATTTTGCTGCCTACTTGGTTAGGCTTAAGAGTAATTCATTTCTTCCACCATCCCTTTGTAATTTCATGCCCACCAGTGAAATGCCAGTAAGCTGTGCTGGTTTATGAAAGAAATCTGACTTCAGTGACCATATTAAACCAAATAAATTACTTTTAATATTCAAGATTGGTCAATATATTCATTTTTTCCAACTGCATCTGATTAGCATAGGCATGCAAGTGTTTCTGGGAAACCTTGTTTAAAACGTTAAGAGAAAAAGCAACTGCTAGATCAAAGCAAAGCACTATGCTGTTAGAGAAATTAAATGTTATCTATGAATAAAATGCCTCTGTTGATGTATATCAGTAATATATTAACTGTCAGTTGGAGCTGAAATTAAACACATCTAAATAACCTATAAGTGTAAAAAGGAGCACAGAACTAAAGGAGAGGGCACTAGCTTTCAAGTGTAATGGCTCAGCCTCTGTTGTCATAGAGTGTTCTGGGTCAAATGATAAATAACTCTTCTTACCTTGGCTTTTAGCCACTTACGTTGGCAAAAAGAAAAGAAGGAAGAAAAGCAGAAATTAATGGCACATCTATCATTGTCCATATGGCAGGTTTTAAATACTGATGGTGCAATATATGAATATTTTCTTGGCATATTTTTTTTGCAACTGATAGTTGCAGTTCAGATACAGCAAGCTATTACTTGTGACTAACAAGTTTCCCCAAAAGGTTTGTAACTGTTCTTCTCTCATAACTGAAAATATGGTGTTATGGCTACAGCAATTGTGACCCACTCTGAAAAGTAGCACTTAATACACAGACTGAAGAACAACTTGCAAACGCTTTCAGGTAGAAATGAGGAGAGACTGGGAATGAGGGCCAAACTCTACCAAAATTCCTTCGCAATTTGGTGGGTATAGTACAAATAGAATTTATTAAATAATATTACACAAAACCACCCTAATCCAGATGTTGATCAGTATATCCTTTATCGAGTTGATTTTATAATAGGTTAATTTGCATCACATTATGAATGAAGCAGACATTTCTATGCTGTAGTTGTGTTTCTACCCCAAAGCTGCTTTTATAAACACTAGTCTAGTTCACAGTATGCCAGCTTAGTTCATACTATTTTCTCTTCATGTAGTTGTACATCTAAGCAGCAACACAGTAAAAGAACTGTGCTTCTTCTAAATCTTTGTTCTTTAACTCATACCCAAAGCTTGTCCATGAGAAGCCTAAGTACTTCTACAGAATTACAAACAACTTATTTTTCCTCCCTGAACGCTTCATTCAAACAATTCTTCTTCTTTTTCTTTGGTGCTATGTATAGAAATAATACCCAACTAAGAAAACTAGGAATGTAACAATGACCGTCTGATCCAATCCAAATGTGTTAAGAAGAAGCCAGTTATTCTTAAATCATGTTTTCATATTCAAAATGATTATGTTCATGATCCATCTCCAAAAAAAGAAACAGATACAAAATTTTGGAACATTTTGAAGGCACCCTAGGATGCCATAGAAAAGTTGCATAACTACAGGTAGTCCTCAACCTACAACAGTTCATTTAGTTACCATTCAAAGTTACAATGGCACTGAGAAAAGGTGACTTATGTTTATTTTCCACAGTTGCAATCTTTCCAGCATCCACATGGTCACGTCATCAAAATTTGAATGCTTGGCAACTGGTTCATATTTACGACCGTTGCTATGTCCCAAAATCATGTGATCACCTTTTGCAAGCTTCTGACAAGCATAGTGAGTGGGGAAGCCAGATTCCCTTAATAACTGGGTTACTAATCTATCAACTGCAGTGATTCACTTAATGACTGAGGCAAGAAAGGTCATAAAATGGGCTGAAATTCACTTAACAAATGTCTCACATAACAACAGACATTTTGGGTTCAATTGTGCTTGTAAGTCGAGGACTACTTATAGTGGTTCTTTCAGTGGATATATTTACTATATGAGGTAAATAATAAGACCTTTGATTTGACATTATTTAAACTCAATTTCATTATCACTACTACAATCTGGAAAATAAATTTCCTGTTCAGAAATGCATACTTCAAAAATTACAATTGCATATATTTATTTAAATGTATTTCATTCAAGATAACCAACAGGAAATTTCCTATTAGGTTTCAATAATACATGTGAGATGGATAGATACACAAGTGAATTGATTGACTGACTGACTGACTAAATGGATTGATTGACTGATTGATTGATTGATTGATTGATTGACTGGATTGACTGGATTGACTGACTGACTGAATAGATTGACTGACTGACTGAATGAATGAATTTCATACCAATTTAGATCTTCCGCATATGTACATTCTTCAACAAATTAACACCCTGTCTGTGAATGCTTGCAACCTCAAATGAAATGCTCCTTGCACAGAAAATAATAAAAGGATCACCTATCTCCCATACATTTGCTTGGCTGATTTAATCCTGAAGATTTGCCACGCAATTTAAACAATATAATCCATTGGGATTTCAGAAGGCCTTATCTTAATATTACCTGCTCTCTGGAGCAATGCTCATCCTGAGATCTGGATAGCCACCCACTCTGCTGTTGTTTAGAGGAGCTGTGAAGACCTAGCTCTTTTACCCAAGCCTTTGACAAGGGATTGTGAGGCTCCTCAGTTCATTGTGCTTGCTATAACAATTTTATCTTTTTATTTTATGCTTTTTTTGTAATTTCTTTGATTGTTATGAACCAATCAGACCTTGCTGAGAGTTGGGCAGCACACAGGTTTAATAAATGAACACGGTAATGAAAAAGTTTATAATGGCTTGATGAACACATCTAAATTTGACCTTTGATTACTGCTGTACAAGATTCATAATCAGAAATGGCTGCCTCTATAAAGAATGAGACCATTAGGAGCACAATGACTGGTAATTTGGGCAATTTTAAATGGACAGAGTTGTCATTTTATAGTCTTTTGCACAGCATGTCTCTGCTTAAAAGGCTTCAAGGAAGTGACTTGCATAAACTGCTTTAAGTGGAAAAAAGCAGATCTGGAATTATACTCCTACTTCCTTGTTCCTTCAACAGCTCTGCATCATTGTCTTTGTTCACTGAGCTTTCACCAAAACAGATGTTTAACATATAGCACTACTATAAACTACACAAATGCTTCAGCAGTTTCAAGAAATTATCATCTTTGTTTCTAGAAAAAAAATTAATGTAACAATTATTTTTATATACGCTATGAAAGCTAAAACAAGACAAAGTATTGCTTATGTCAAATATAAGCATTTTGCCTCAAAAATAAACAAGCAAAAATATCCCTCGATGTAAATATTACAATAATATTTATTTAATGTAATGAAATAGCAATCTTTTCCGGATGTAGTGATTCAGTTATTGCATCCAATGGCAAACAATTCTTTAATATTCTCTTCCCCTTATCAAGCATATCTGGTGGAAAAAACAGGAAACACTAACTTTTTGACATAATAAATCGTTATATTTAAATTCATCCATGATTACTTTTATCAAATAAATGTGATTTAGTTCAATAGATCAAAATTAAAGACTGACTATCATTTAAAATTTAGATGCAGTGGTAGATTCTGGTTGACTGAAGGGATTGTCTACTATTGTCTCTGGAATATGCCACTGCCTTCCCTTCCATGTAACATTCCAGCAAGATAAGAGGACTCCATATGAAACCCTAAGGTTTCTGTCTCCACCAGGGCTCTTCATATTTGGCCCTTTTATGACTTGTGGACTTCAATTCCCAGAATTCCTCAGCGTTGCTCGCTGAGAAATTCTGGGAATTGAAGTCCACAAGTCATAAAAGGGCCAAGTTTGAAGATCCCTGGTCTACACTGTTTGCCTTTCAGTGAAGTACCTGAGGAACAGGTACTTCACTTTGACCCCCCCCCCAAATGGTACTCATGGCAAAAAGAACAGCATTTAGACTTACATACCACCTCACAATGCTTTATAGCATTCTCTGGGCTGTTTGCAATGTCAGCATATTGCCCCAACAATTTGGGTCTTCATTTTACTGATCATGGAAGGATGGACTCAACCTTGACCAAGTCAGGGCCAAACTGAGAGCAGAGTTAGCATGCAATAGTGCATTCTAACCCCTGCACCATCCTCTCTCTCTCTCTCTCTCTCTCTCTCTCTCTCTCTCTCTCTCTCTCTCTCTCTCTCTCTCTCTCTTCTCTCTCTCCCTCCCTCCCTCCCTCCCTCTCTCTCTTTCTCTCTCTCATATACACAGACACGAGAGAGAGAGAGAGAGAGAGAGAGAGAGAGAGATGTCACGTGACCATATTTTGGTCCCTTGGCAACCCATTCGCATTTATGGCAATTTGTGGCATCCCATCCTGCAGTCATGTGATTGCAATTTTCTATGTTTTTGCTGAAATCCAGTCTCATCTTCCAGTTTTTGTCATAAATGCCCCATAGTGAACAATAGGTTCACTTAAAAACCACTGCAAAAAAGTTTGTAAACTACTAGGCTGATTGTGTGGGTAATTCACTTTATGACTATCTTGAGATACGCCCATAATAGGCAATGACTACAACTTCTATCTTCAGAGGTTCAAAAGATAGTCCTCATAACTGCTGTACAATACAGCAGGGAAATTAAATCTCACTATCAGAATAGTGAAAGCTGTTTAAAGTGGAAGGGCAAATATCATAAATGTATTTTTGGATTCATGACAAAGGTGATATTTGTAGCTATGTATATTCTGTACAGAGTTTTGTATACATATAGTTTTTCAGCAACATAACATGATAATTACTTTTTCAATAAACTTTTGAAAATAAATTCAGTTCATAAAGAAATTAGGAAGCTAACATTTGGATACAAAAGGCTTAAAAAGATAATATAAAACAAAAAGAAAATGACCATCACCACCAAATATTGAATTTCTTATGTAAGTTACATTGAATTGAAAATCAATTTAGAAGGACCAAAATAACAAATGGTATCAATGTTATTTGTTATCTTAAAAGATTGACAATGTCTAGAACAAGAACCAAAGTCTTACCTTCACACCATGGCCTACATCATCCAATACTGTGTAGTCTATTGGTTTTCGAATATACCTTACAGGACGCTCCATGTTTGCTGGAGCTATAATTTTGTGTGTTCTGGAGGTATTCTTATTGGTTGTCAAAATGCCAATCTCTCTACGGGCAACTTTTTCTTTATGTATATCCACTGTCTGTAAAGAAAATAAAACACATAAATGCATGCTTAACAATTTGAATTTTATTTTAATGATTTTTTGCATAATATATAATATATTATACCTTGATCAATATAGAGAATAACTTAATCAGCATTTTTTCTTATGTTTGATTGCTCTCTGAAACCACCAGAGAGAGTGGGCTCTAAATATAAGTAAAACTGGAAAGAAATTGGATGTAGGCAAATAGCTTACATAACATATACCATTATTCCAAACATCATTTTTGCTAGAACATTCTCATAGTTTTAAGACAGTGTTTTCCTGCTCAGCTGGAGATTGCTTCCTCCCATGCATTCTTGCAATTATGGTGCAATTACACAATATGGAGCAAAAACACATCCAATATCATACCTTTTTTTAATTTTAACTATACCAATTAGATAGAAAAGGTAAATAACAATCTACATATAATCACAGAAAAGGAAGCTTTTTCTATAAAACAACTTGATCTCAGGAACTGTGCCATAATTAAAAGAAAGTCAACATTTTGTAAGAAAGGGGCGTTGTCTTACCTGAACGCCTTTTCTCAGCAGGATGATGTAGAGTCCAATGGATGGGTTCTATGACAGCCTTCCTGCCCGGCAGACTGGGTAAAAACTTTGGCCACACCCCTTCCTTTGGGCGTGACCCCAGTTTTGACTTAGGCGAGAAACTTTGTTGGAATTGATATTGCAGCTCTTTCTTATATACCTGCCTAGACCTAACCCCTGGGTGGGCTTGGACTCTACATCATCCTGCTGAGAAAAGGCGTTCAGGTAAGACAACGCCCCTTCTCCAGCAGGATGGCTGTAGAGTCCAATGGATGGGACATACCAAAGCCCTCATGTCCCCTTGGGAGGGAATGTCTAGGCTACCGAATTCTGAGCAGACACGACTTGCTGTAGCACTCTTCTACCAAAAGCAGCATCTGCTGCGACAAGGGAGTCTAAACGGTAATGCCGAATGAAGACGGACGGTGAAGACCAAGTTGCTGCCTTGCAAATTTCTTCCACCGGCGCTTGTGTTAGCCATGCCGCAGATGTGGCTGCGCTCCGTGTTGAATGCGCAGTCACATGTGCGGGTACTGGCAGTCCCTGCGAAACGTAGGCTTGGGCTATGCAGGCCCTGATCCACCTACCTATGGTGGAAGAAGACACCTTCTTTCCCATAGTTGATGGTTGAAAGGAAACAAATAATGCCTCCGTCTTGCGGAAGGCCGAAGTGCGTTTCACGTAGAAACACAGCGCTCTACGCACGTCCAGCTTGTGCCATCTATGCTCTAGCCTATGTTTGGGTTTTGGGCAGAAATCAGGAAGGGTCAGTTCCTGAGATCTGTGAAAGACGCTGTTTACTTTCGGAATGAAGGCCGGATCTGGCCTAAGAACGACCTTGTCCTTGAAGAAGGTACACAGATCCTTTCTTACTGACAGTGCCGCTAGTTCTGAAATTCTCCTTGCTGAAGTAATTGCCACAAGGAAGGCTACCTTCAGCGATAGGTGATGAAGGGAACATGATTCAAGAGGCTCAAAGGGTGCTGATGTCAAGGCTAGAAGGACTTTAGGCAAGTTCCAAGACGGGTACCTGTGTATGACTGGAGGCTTTGTGTTGGTCGCCCCTTTTAAGAAGGCGCTAATCGCTGGATGTTGCGCTAGGGATGTTAAGTTGTCGCAGGAGAGTAAGTTGAGAGAGCCGATATCTGTCTGCGAATAGTGTTGACTGATAGGCCCTTATTAAGACCCTCCAGGAGATAATCTAGAATGTTGGGGATAGATGCTGCAGCTGGATCTAGGTGCAGAGAAACGCACCACCTACAAAAGCCTTTCCATGTAGCATCGTAAATCCTGTTCGTGGACGCTCGCCGTGAAGCTTGTATGATCGATATCACCCCTGCCGAGTAAGATTGCTTGGCTAAACTTTGCCGCTCAAATGCCAGGCGGCTAGTTGTAGCCACTAGGGGTCTGGGTGTACGAACTTGCCCTGGCTGAGTGTTACTCTGTCCGGGGGAATCCTCCACGGGGGTGATATCGAAAGGTCCACGAGGTCGGCAAACCACGGGCGCCGTGGCCAATGCGGGGCAACGCAGACTATCTCTGCGCTTTCCAGGATCAGCTTGTGTATGGTCGCCGGTATCAAGGGCAACGGTGGAAAGGCGTACAGGAGATGTGCCGGCCACCGACAACTGAGAGCATCCGTTCCCTCCGACCCCGGAGACGGGAATCTGGGGAAGAACCTGGGAAGTTGAGTGTTCTTGTGATTGGCAAATAGGTCCAGATGCGGTTGTCCGAATCTCCAGGAGATCTCCTCGAACAGAGCCGGATCCAGGCGTCATTCCGACTGATCCACCTTGGCTCTGCTCAGGGAGTCTGCCTGGGTGTTTGCCTCCCCCGAGATGTGTTCTGCTCTGATAGAACTCACATTGGTTTCTGCCCACCGAGCCAGAGCTAATGCCTCCTTCATTAGTTCCACTGATCGCGTTCCCCCTTCCTTGTTTACATGGGCCTTGGCTGCTACATTGTCTGTTAACACGAGGACGTGCCTCCTTGTTACTAGGTATGAGAAATGACGTAGAGCCAGGTGGATGGCCCGGAGCTCTAGCCAATTGATACTGTGTGAAAGGTCCTTCTGGTCCCACTGGCCCTGTGCTATCTGGGTTCCCAAGTGGGCTCCCATCTGTCGTGAGCGTGACCCTGTCCGGCTCTTTGAATACGCTTCCCTTGAGTATCTTGGAGATATCCACCATTTCAGTGATCTCATCACCTGTACTGGTACCAAGACCTTCCTGTTGGAGGTGCTGAGATTCCTCCTCTGGTAGGGTAGGAGGAACCACTGCAACTCCCTCGAGTGGAGCCTTGCCCATGGTATAATGCCCATGCAAGATATCGTCTTTCCCAGGAGTTTTGAGAGCTGTATCAAGGGCACTCTCCTGATTCTCTGAATTTGGTGAATTAGCTTGGATATGCTGATTCGTCGTTCCTGGGAAAGGTATACCCTGCACTGTGACGAGTCTATTACTGCGCCTAGGTGTTGCAGCCTCCTTGAGGGAGTGAGGTGACTCTTGGCCAAATTGACCGAGAATCCATGCCCCTGTAGGGTTCGGATTGTTGTCTTGAGATCTGCCTTTGCTTGTTCCTGAGATCTGGACTGGATCAAGATGTCGTCCAGATAAAACTGTACGCGAACCGGCATCAGCCTGAGATGGGCCGCTATTACAGCTAGGATCTTGGTAAATACCCTTGGCGCTGAGGATAGCCCGAAGGGTAGGGCCCTGTATTGGTAATGTCGGCCCGCGTAGGTAAATCTGAGGAATTTCCGGTAACTGGGATGAATGGGAATGTGTAGGTACGCCTCTGTTAGGTCTATTGAGGATAGTAGATCATCTTCCCTGACGCTGGCTAGGATGGATTTCAAGGAGTGCATCTTGAACCTCCTGTATTTTATGTAATAATTCAGGCCCTTCAGGTCCAATATTGCTCTCCATCCTCCTGATGACTTCGGGATAACGAAGAGGATGGAATAAAATCCTCTTCCTTTCTCTCCCTTTGGTACCCTCTCTATGGCTTGAATTGACAGGAGGTGAGCTATGGCCAAAGTTAACAACCTTGCCTTGTGTACCTTTCTGGAGATGGGACATCTGATGAACCGGTTTGGTGGGGGAGAACAAAAGTCTAAGGTCAGACCATGTCTGATCGTCTCCAAGACCCAGGCGTCGGTAGTGGTCTGCTCCCAGACCTCGATGAAATTTCCTAACCAACCCCCGATGGGAGTGTCCCGTTTGGCATCACTTGGTGCGCTTAAAGGATCTGCCTCCCGATCCCCTATATGGATGTCTGGACTGGAACTGGCCTCTGGCTCCTGTGCTTTGGCGATCCTGGGGTCGATCCTGTCTCGGGTAGAAGGATCGCGAGCCTCTGGGCCAGTCCCAGGATTGCCCTGACCGAAAGGGCTGCCTCCATTCCCAGGGGCTTCCTGGACGGGATCCCTATCTCCGGAAGTCTTGGCTGCTTCTCCTATCAAACTTCTTTGATGGGTGAACTAAGATCTTCCTCTTGTCTCTGCCCTCACTGACATGCGGGTCCAGAATGGACCCAAATAGGGAAGCCCCGCTGTATTTGGACATCGAGAGACGCCACTTGGACCTCAGGTCTGTCTTCCAATTTTTGAGCCACAGTAGTCTACGTGAGGCCACTGTGGCCGCAATGGATCTTGCCGCGTACTTTGTTGCGTACAGCGAAGCGTCAGCCATGAACTGAGAGGCCGCGAGGAGCTTGGCCAATGTCTGGTGTACTCTGACCTGATCTGGAGGCACCGTGCTTTGCAGTTCCCTCAACCACATGATGCAGGCCCTCGCGAAGAATGATGATGAAGTGGCTGCTTTAGCCGCCCAGGCTGCAGCCATGTGGGAACGACGGAGGGAGTGTTCAAATTTCTTTTCTTCAGGTTTCAAGGCTTCCGCCATGTCCCCTGGAATTGCGGAGGTAGAAAATAATGAGATCAAGGGGTTATCTACCGTGGGGACCTCTAACATGTTCGAGAAGGAGGGAGAGAGGTTGAAAAGCTTTCTTTCCACGCTATTGGGTACCGGTGGGCTTGCAAGTGAGGACCATTGTTCCTCTACCGTGGTCATGAAGACCTCCGGACATGGAATGTACTTATCCTGTGGAACCTTTTTGGCAAATAGAGGATTGGCCTCCTTGCTTGTAGAGGGCTTCTCTTCCTGTACTGATGTGAGGCTGACCGTGGAGACTGCCTTTATCAGGAGTGATCTTAGGAGTGCTGGGTTAAAGAGGCCAGAGCTTGCCGCCTGCTCAGGTGCGGTCTCCTCATCCTCCGAAAGGGGCATGTCTGACATATCGAGGTCTAATGAGTCACCCTCTCCTATTTGAGAGGAAGTCTCAGAAATGTTGGTAGGGGGCGGCCTAGTTCGTCCCTTATGGGGTGTATGAAAAGCCACTTGCCCCTTAGAAGCCATGAACTGGGAAAAGGCATCCTGCATGAATGCCTGAAATTGTGCCGACCATATGTTCTCCTGCGCTTTGTCGCTGGAGTGGCGCACTGGAGTGTGGTCGGGTGAAGAAGCTGGTGAGGAGGGATTGGAGGAATCTAACTGTTCAGTTTCCCCAGGAGGAGACCAAGTTTTGAGAACCTCCTGGGCAGTAGGTTCCGAGCTGGGCGCCACCACTGGGACAGGGGAAACCACGCTTGTCCCATTGGAATTGGTTCTCTGCGCCCTGCTAATTTGTCGTTCTAAAGCCAAATGTCTCCTCAAAGCCTCTCGCTCAGCCGTTTTAGATTGTCCCTTCTGAGTAAGGTGCTTTGTTTTAGCCTTCTTCTTCCCCCCCACCTCTGGTTCAGAAGATCTGCGTTTTTGTTGCTGCTGTGGGGGGGACAATTGAGGGACCTCAGTGACTGAATACGAGACATTGTCTGCCATTGTGCCAGGCACCCCGAGTAGGCAATGCCTGGAGTGGGGGAATAAGATACGCAGATCAGATGCAGATGCTTGGGGCTGTTGCCCTCTTCTGCCTATACAAACAATGGCCGGACAGACAGGATTCTTTGGACAGGAGATCCTGCAAGGCAGTGACTAAAGGTCACTATAGGAACAGTTAGAGAAATTATTCCTCCTCACCTCCTCACCTAAGTCCAGACACAATGCATTTAATATCTCCCTCTCCCCCAGTCTGTGGCTGTGGCAGCAGACCACGATCAGAACTGATGGTAGTTCTCTTTCTTTTTTCTCTTCCTTCCTCTTGCCCCAATGTGTTGAGGTAACCTCAGGCGATTGCATAAAGGGTCCCTTCTTTATCTGCAGGGGAAAGGAGCCCAGATGGTAGCCCCACCCACAAAGGGAAAACGGCGGGTTGATCCGCTCGTTCAAAATGGCGAATGGGAGGAAGCCACACCTCCCAATAGTCGCCCGGGAAGCCACGAGGCTCAACAATGGCGGATCTTTAAATTCAGCAAAAGGTAATTCCTTTGGCCTTAAGGGGGCTGCGCCTCTCCGCTGAGGAGAAAGAACGGCGCTAGAGCTCTGCTCTGTTCAGGGCGTGCTTCTCGCGCCGCTCAGCTGATCGATGCCGAGCGGCGCCACGGTTTGCTGCTTCCCGCGCCGCTCAGCTGTTTAGCGCCGAGCGGCGCCTCTGTTCCGTCGGCCGAGCGGAGTCGGCCACTCAGCTGTTTGTCGGGCCGGAGAGCGGCGAGCAATCCGGTGTGAGGTCCCCGCGCCAAACAGCTGCTCGGTGGGCCGGATATCGGCGAGCAATCCGGCCCCGGTCCAAGCCTCCCCGGCTAGCCGCCCTGAAGCCCCTCTCACCACTCCGACGATCCTGGCTGCACCCGTCAAAGATCCTATCAGCTGCCAGAAAACCTTGCTTTCAAATTGGAAGGAAGAGGGGAAGATTTCTCTTTTTTTGGGAGTGAAATTCCTTTTTGTTTCCTGAGAGCTGCTTCTCGCACTTCTACCAGGCTTCGAGACTGAGTCAAAACTGGGGTCACGCCCAAAGGAAGGGATGTGGCCAAAGTTTTTACCCAGTCTGCCGGGCAGGAAGGCTGTCATAGAACCCATCCATTGGACTCTACAGCCATCCTGCTGGAGAAGAGATGGATCTCAAAAGTAATTAGAAAAAATATCCTGGAAGAAAATCAGTTTTCTGGTCACAGAAAAATCTAAATTTAAAATATTATGCATATATCAAGAACCTATAATCAGAAACTAAACATTTTTTAAACTATAGAATTCTTCTATTCTGGAAGATATATTAAATTTTGCTAATTATTTTTTTTACTTTGCTGATGTTTATAGTTTTTAACTGAGATTAATCACATCCTGGCAAGTTGGTACCCATGGAAATTCAATAAAATAAATAAAAATAAGGATAGCAAATGTCAGCCTCCTCCTACATTTGTCAGCCTCCTCCTTTTCATGGTTTCAGGTTTTTAAATTTTTCTCCATTGTTATGAATCAGGAGACTTAGCACATAGACACAAAATTAAAAGAAAAGAGGAAAAGACATACTGGAAAATTGTTATCAATAGCACCAACTACAAGAAAGATTACTCTCCTAGTTATATATTATACAACTTAAATACAAATTCCTAATGATGCTTTTCAGATATTTGAGATAATTCTTAATATTATGTTTTACAATATAAAGGAACCACAAATACAAAGTCTCTGCACCATTTATAATTCCATAAATTGCAAAACACAATGCAAGGTAATTCGGGAAACAACTTAAAAGGTAACGGTGTATATAAATATCAAGAATTAGAACTTATTCAAAATGAAATTTTAAAAACATATTCAAAATTACTAGAAGAATAATCTTTCTTGTACTTGATGCTACTGATAACAATTTTCCAGTATGTCTTTTACTCTTTTTTAATTTTGTGTCTATGTGTTAAGTTTTTTAATTTCCTGATTCATAATGATGGAGAAAAATTTTTAAAAGCTTGCAATCTATAAAAACCTGGAAGAAAGTATTTGAATATGTCAGTAAAATTTCAGATTTTGGCAATGATGTTTGCAAATGGTTTTGTTCCAAGGTCCAGTCCCAGCTAACAATCGGAATTTCATTTCAATTTCCCAATCAATCTCTTAAATTGTTAAGTTTAACACAATAACACACATTTGCACATGTAGCCAAATCCCAACATCCGGCAATCTTGTATTTAGCCTCATCCTCAATTGCTTTTTATTCTAAAGATAATTATTGTAAGAAAATTATTGTAATTATGTATGCACATGTGATGCATCCAAATTCTAGAAATAGATCAGACATAGCAAGAATTATTTGGCAAAGATCAAACTTTACCCTGGATAATTTTTCTCTGTCCAGAAAACACTGAAGAAAGTTAACATTTGGAAAGCAGCAGGCCCAGATAATATCCCTGGACATGTTCTTAAGTAGGGGTGTCAAACTGCCGGCCCACGGGCTGGACTCATCATCCGGAAGCCATGCCCACCCCATTGCCGGCAATCTCAAAATAGTTCCGATACATCTCGTGACGTCACGTGACATCACGAGTTTGACATGTCTGTTCTTAGGGAATGCACAGATGAGCTGTCTTGTGTTCTTATACAGTTATTTTCAATTTCTCAATGCAGCAGGCAGTGGTCCCATCGTGTTTTAAGACAGCCATCATTTTGCCTGTGCCAAAAAAGTCCACAATTATAGGCCTCAATGATTACCTTTCAGTTGCACTGACATCCATCATTATGAAATGCTTTGAGATGCTGATAAAAGGATATTATTGTATGTAGCCTCCTGCCAGCATTTGACCCGCTTCAGTTTGCTTACCGACCAAATCGCTGTACGGAGGATGCTATTTCTTCTGTTCTCCATCTGAGCTTGGAGCACTTAGAGGAAAGAAATGCTCATGTGCATTTGTTGTTTGTCAACTTCACTTCAGCGTTTAACACAATAATTCCCCAGCATCTAGTAGACAAACTGGGTCTTTTAGGCTTAAACACTCCTTTGTGCAACTGGATTCTTGATTTTTCTTACTAACAGGCCCCAATATGTGTAAGCAGGAACAAATATTTCTAACATCATTTTCTTGAGCACAGGTTCTCCTCAGGGCTGCATCCTAAGTCCGCTGTTCACCTGGTTGACCCATGACTGTTGTGCTAGGTTTGCCACAAACCATATTATGAAGTTCGCAGATGATACAACAGTTGTGGGCCTATTCATGATATTAATGAGGGTGCTTACCACAAGGAGGTTGAGGGTTTGGTGAACCGATGTAAGGAAAACAGCCGAGTGCCTGATGGTGTATAAGGACACATCTGCCATGTACTCAGAGGTCGCTATCAGTTTGGTCAGGTCCTGGTGGACTCTGACCTCCTCCAGGGGAATCCTCTCCTGAAGTTGCCTAAGGGAAATTCTAGCGAAAAAGGAAGTGGAGGTTGCCGCCTTCACTGCCCACGCAGATGCTTGATGAGCTTTGCAAAATGCTAGCTCGGATTTCTTATCCTCCGCCTTAAGGGCATCAGATACATCTGCTGGTACCCTGGTGGCTGAGAATAGTGGGGCTAGGGATTCATCCACTTTAGGCACCTCCAATAGATCAGTTAAATTTTGGGCCATATCTACTATCTTATGCTCAGCTCTCCCCTGGGAAGGTTGTGCGACCAGGGATTCCCATTGTCCCTGAACATTCTTAAGGAATAAAGGGCAACAGAGGATTTGCTGACACCGAATTACCGGTTCCGAGAACAGCGGATTCGTGTCTTGACCAGCGGAGGCCTCCAGGGTGGGAATAGGGTCAGAAGTGATCTTACCCGCTGCGCATGCCCTGCAAAGTAGGGATGGAAAAAGTGAAGCGTTAAAGAGCTCTGCCATGGGATGGGAATCTTGTGGAGGCTCCTCACAATCCGACCACTGGTCTGTCATTCCATCATACTCAGAGGAGCTGGAAGAGTCTAATCCTGGTGAATGGTGGGGCGAGGTAGCACTAGGGTGGTCGAGCAGTGTGGGTCGTGTTGAGACGGTTGGCATTGAGGACCTTGGCAGGGATGAAGGTTGGAATGATCCGATGAGGCCATCGCTTGAAGGACTGCCTGCGATATTATGGTCTGCAGCTGATCAGCAAAGGAAGGCTCCTGTGAAGGACGAAGCCCTGCTGCAGTCGGTGTGAAGGTCGCTGTAGGTTCCGTGGAGGGGCCTGGCGGCTCAAGTTCTTCCCCAAAGAGAGGTGGGCCTCCCTGACCAAAGCTCTGTACTGAGACCTGCTGAAGCTCTCGTTCTGGGGACCACGCCCTTGATGAAGTAAGCAATTGTGGTTCCATCTCAGGAGCTGCAAGCGGGGGAAGTGGTGATTTACGCCCTTCCCCAGCTGACAATCATTGAGCCCGAGAGAATTGCTTCTCCAGGGCTCGGCCTGCTTGTCAGTTGACTTACTTGACCTCTTGCCAGATTTAGATTTAGCTTTGGCATTTCCCTTAGCCCCGGCATCTTGACAAGGAGATATTTGACTGGGTTGCCTGATAGCAGCAGAAGTCTGTGGCTCAGTGTTGTCTGCCATGGTTAACCGAGAGAGGTTCGATCTCAATCTGCAATCAGTGTGGTCCGGCCCACTGGCCAAGCAGGACTCACGCTGGGCGTGTCAAGGCATTCATTACCCAGGGAAGAGACAATGTCAATGTGTCCATGATGCACAATCCTGGGACCCGTGGGGTGACGAGATCTCACGTGTCTCACTTTAGTGGCGATGGTCAGGTCCTAATGAGCAACCACTAGATGCAGAGTGGCAGATGGAAAGGTGAAGGTATGCTAAGTTGTAAATGTCTGTGCCAAATCATCTGTGCAGTGGAGAGTTGGTGCTGGAGAAAACTGCCAAATATAGTTTGCAAGTAGGGATTGAATAAACAGCTCTGAATTTGGGTGGTAAAATTGATGAGCAACCACTAGATGCCTTATAAGGAAGGGGGAGGCCCAGCGCTGAGGCAATTAAAATGGCAGCTACCGAGATTGGAAAGAAGAAACAATTAGTGGGGTAATCCCAACTAGTGCCCGCAGCTGCTAGGCAATGAAGCCGGAAACTCCAATTGTTCTGTCTAGCTGCTGTTTGCAGAGTACTGTGTGAGGTGGGGCCCCACTGAAATGAAGCTGTTAAGACTAGAATTAGCTCCGGAGGAACGGTCACCTTGTGGCACACCAAAATGGCGTCTGCGCTGCCGAGTCAGGGAGAGGGCAAACCGTTTAAGCCTGAGGGGAGCCGAAATTGTCTGTCCCGCTGCTCCAAAACGGTCTCCCTCCTATGCAAACAAAGGGAGAATCCTTTTGATGATCCGTGCCGATCAGCTGGGAGGCGCGGCGGCTGCGGTGCCTTCCAGCAGCGACAGAGAGTTAACAGAGCCAAAAAGCAGTCTCGCAGCCGGAATCTGCTGAATTTTGAATACCAGGAGAATGCTAAGTAATGGGAGCGAGATTGAACCCCGTGCTGAGGAAGCCTACCTAGCTGCTGGGACATCCTCTGAGGCCCATGGTAGCTTAACGGCTCTCCAAAATGGCGGCCGCAGTTTGAAGCCTGGGGAGCTTCAACTGACAGTATCTAGAAGGACCCTGGAGGAGAGAGTGGGACAGAGACAAATTAGCCTCTGCAGAGAGGGGATTTTAAAAGTGGAATTTGCAGCTCCTATGGGAGCTGACAGTTAAGGGAAGCTTCAGATGACAGAAGCCTAGGATCTTACTTTCAGCTGACAGAAGCCTGGAATTTTAAGGGGGGGGTGGGAGGAACAGGAGCTGTATAGCTTCTGTCCCTTCCACTCAAAGGAAGAATCCACTAATGGGTTAGAAGGAAAAATATTTCCCCTGAATCAAACCTGTCAGAAGTCAAACTTTGGTAGTCAAAACTGTCACATCCTCATGGGCAAATAGACTAAGTTGAAACTGGGAAGTACCAGCAAGGACGGGCGTGACAACTTTGACAACCTAGTCTGATTGGACAGGAGGATTGAAATAACCCATTGGTGGATTCTTCATCCATCATGCTGGAGAACAGCCTAGTTTCAAATACTGGAAAAACGAAAGAGATCATTGTCAATTTCAGAAAAGGCAGGCACAGCAACACACCTCTGTGCATTAATGATTCACCTGTGGAGATGGTTACCAGCATCAAATTCCTGGGCGTGCAGTTAACAAATAGGTCGGCTTGGTTGTGACACTGGTGAAACGGGCACAGCAGCGCCTTCATTTTCTGCATCACATGAGAAAAGCACATCTTCCTTCCCCTGTCCTTACCACTTTCTACAGAGGGATGATTGAGAGAATCCTGTCATACAGCATGACAGTCTGATTTAGAAGAATCACTGCTTCAGACAGGAAGATGGTGCAGAGAGTGGTGAGGATGGCTGAAAAAATTATTGGCAGTTTCCTCCCTTCCATCCAGGACATAGCACATAAGCGTTGCTTGAGCAGGGTCTGCAACATTGTTTGGAACATTACCCACTCTTTTCACAATCTGTTTTTCTTGTTACCTTCTGGGAGGAGGCTTCGTGGGATCCGAACCAGAACATCCAGATTCAGTCACAGTTTGTTCTATACTGTATTAACCTTGTGAACTCTAAAGCTTCCTCCTTCCGTTATGTATTCAAGATGGACAGTGATTAATATTTATATGTTACTTATATATGTAAGGGTATAGGTCTATACATATGTTGTATATAGTATGTTTAAATGTGTGTTATGTATGTGTACACTTTGAGAGCAAGCAACTAAATTTCATTTTTAATGTGTGCCATTGTGCCCACATTAAAAATGACAATAAATATATCTATAATATCTATAATATATTCACAGATTGCTGGAAGAATAAAAAGTGACCTCAAGAAAGAATGCCATAACATTTAGACAGAACCAAGAACACCTATTAGTATGTATATACATACATACATACTTGTTTTCTGAGGTTTTCGCAGGTGTTTGTATGTAGGTCTTATATACATACATACATACATGCATACATACATACATACATATCTCTAATTTCATTAAAAATTCGAATCCTGGGTAAAGCCATGTAGTAAAAACCAAACAAATACGATCACCAGGATAAAATCAAACTAAGCTCAGCATTTTATTAAACAATTTTTAGTCTGATTTTATCCTGGTGTTTGTATTTGTTCGGTTTTTACTATACACATACATACATATATATATATACATATATGATCTTTGGTTATTCGGGTTTTCTCCCGCATAAAATTGGAAGTGTCTTGGCGACATTTCGACGAAGTCCCATTTGTCATCTTCAGGCTAGTGTTTTCAACTTCGTGCTCCTCGAAGCACGAAGCTGAAAACACCAGCCTGAAGATGATGAATGGGACTTTGTCGAAACATCGCCAAGACACTTCCAATTTGACGCAGGAGAAAACCCGAATAACCAAAGACCTACATACAAACACCTGCGAAAACCTCAGAAAACATATGTGTGTGTGTGTGTGTGTGTGTGTATAATATAAACTATTAAAATATGACCTTGAGACAGAATAAATAAAAGACTGCATGATAAAATGGATGCAATTTTTAAAGAAATAATTACATTACAACAAAGGAACTTATGAAAAAATTCAGTGACATTTACCTCAAGCTATAATTTAAGAGAAAGTTAGTACAAAATGTTTTACTGATAAAATTTTAGTTGTTCCACTATGAATTTTCTAAAGCAAGTACATTAAAAAACACAAATTATTAAGGTATATGCTAATAGTATAAGAATTAAATAGGGATAAAATTGAAAAAGAGTCACTTTGCCAATAATATTAAACTGGAAAACCAAAGCTGGGGAGTGCTAAAATTGTTAAACTATCTTTGTTGGACTATCAAGTTCCATGGATGCGATAGTCAGATTTAAGCTGTCAATACTCTCAGCTATATAACAGACTTTTGAAAAGTATGAATCTCTCTTACACCATCATTTTATTCACATAGATATTGAGGCACTGTATATTAAAAATGGACTTCAATCCATCAAAATCGTCACTGATGGCAATGCAACTTGCTTTGTAATCAGACTATATGATAAATATATCACTGTGGAAATAATGTATATTTGCAAACAATGATATATCTATTGGCACATGTATGGTTCTACAATATGCCTATATATACATGGCTACCTAGAACCATATCTTGTCAGCTCTGACAAATCATAATAACATCCATTAAAAGCAAAGTGTCTGCTTTATTGGCTATAAAATAAAGAATGATGGATGCCATTTATTTGTGTCAACTTCATCACAGAATTCTTTTGGATAAAAGTGGAGGGATACTAATATTTTTGTCAGCATCTGTAAATCCTCCTATTTTTCATAAGTTTCTGTGAAAGTCTTTTAAAAAATTATTTCCTTCTAATATGAATATATATGACGGGCCTTTTACTTTAATTTAGAGGCTTATTTTATTTTGTGATATTTTATTATATTGAACTATAGCATGATCTAGTACTAATTGTTGTTTTATGTTAAGTTTGCATATGCTTAGTTATAATAAACATATGGAAAGTAATATTACTGCTATCACTAGTACAAGATGGATAATTTAGGAAAGCATGAGGCTATCATGCAAAAGTGCCTAAAGTCTGAAAAATAAATTCACTACCATGTTTTTCCAAGCTTATCTACTTGTAGCAATGCCACTTCTTTAAAAAGATTTACCTCTAGTAAACAGCCAATCACTTCCTCTATACATGTTTACAGACGCTGTGAATTTTTTGATAAAAATCTGGTATGTATTTCATAATATCATTCAAATGTCATGGAGGAATGATTTAGATAAATCTTTGAAGAAAGATTGGGTCGATGTGCAGGGATCTGTTTTGCATCTTTATTAATCAATATCACTGCAAAGGAAAAGAATGTGAAGTTCTCAGAAGGCTAACCTTTGGCCCTACAAAACTCCAATCTCTTAACCTCAAAACTACCAAGTATTGTTGGATTGAAAATTGATCAGCAGGAATTAGAGAGTCTTTTATGCACCTTGCAATGTAGGCGAATCAAATGATCAATCTGGTTGACCAGCTCTATTTCCAAGAAGATGCTAGAATATTACTTATTGACTTCCCCCCTTTTCTTGTAATTATCATTAGTATCAATCCTATAAAAAGTTGCCACCCCTGGAATGTGACTTAGATTCTAGATATACTGAGCTATAACTCACATATCCTCCAACTAGCATAAAAAAAATCACAGGATAGTTTTTCATAATAACAACTCCTCCAGCTTATTCTAACCCAGGGTCCCCAACCCCAATCTGTGGACCAATACCGGACTGCGATATGCCAGTAACCAGTCCGCACAAACAAGCAAAGCTGCAGCTGCGGGATGCAGGCAGCACACAAAACCACACCCCCTTTTGTCCGCAGAAAAACCTCTCTCCACAGAACCGGTCCCTAGGGCCCAAAAGATTGGGGACCTCTGTTCTAACCAATTTATAGATGCATTATATTTTTGCATAAATAGCTGTTTTGTTTCAATTCAATAGTAGCAATTTGCATATACACTGAACTTAAACTTACATTATTGAACGACCTAATAGCAGGCTGTGATTAATTTTCAAATTTTCTAATACTGAACATTTTTACTAGAAAGTGGAATAAGATCATAATGTTCTTGGTGCTGTGTTTACATTCCACAGAATGAGAATAGAAATTTTGGTCTGAAGCACAAAATCCAGTATCTGGAGACCTTATGTTTCCACTATTAATAATATACTCACAGTCCTCAGAGTTACTCAGATAAGCTTGGAAAAGCAGTCAGGCAGGCAGCAGTTAATAAAGCGTCAATTTCAGAACCCAGACACAGACTTTAACTGTGTTTTTTTTAATACCAGAAAATTATATTACTGCTCCTATAAGCTGGAACTTTCCTAAACAAAGCCCAGGAATAAGAATCTGCTGTAATCATTGTAACTATAACAGTTTTGGTATTTATAAAAATTGGATTTACAAATTTAATTTATTTTTGAAACTTGCCCTTTTTTGAAGAAATATGTCGAAAGGATCTAGCAAATGTTTATTTCTTGTTGTGCAGGGCACCTAGCTGACTGTCAGGTTTCTCCCAGTTGATGCTAGAAAATTCACAGGCATTATTTCAAGGCCAAAATGCTTTGAAAAATGTATATCGTATATGTATATTGCAAACACTAAAGAGCCATTAAAGAAGGAATTCAGCACCTGCTAAATGTAAAATCAAGCACTGTTTCTAGTGAAAATATCTCGCTCCTGCAGGATAACTAGTTAACAATCTCTCATCTATATTTATTTGCCACCTAGAACAACAATGCAATGCACCAGCTTGATCTCAGGGCATTAATTTCTAACACTGTAAGATTTAACCAGTGGTAGGATTCAGCCAGTTCGCACTGGTTTGGGAGAACCGGTAGCTAAATTTACCTGAATTCGGAGAACTGGCTGGCTTCAGGAAGTCCAGTTTAGGCCTCAGAGACCTCCCAGGCCTAGATCAGCCCACCTGAAATGCATGGATACCACTTCCGTAAGTCCGTTCTAGGCATCAGAGGCCTGGAGGGGGCCTCCCAGGCTTAGAATGGCCCACCAGAAGTGATGATGCCACTTCTGGAAGTCTGTTCTAGGTATCAGAGACTCAGGCCTGCATCACATAATAGAAATGGTTTTTCAGCTATTTGAATCCCACCACTGGATTTAACCGTCTTCTTTCTACCCTCACAATCACCCACAAGATTTTTTTATATATCTATTTCTGAGTTATATCAACCCTCATAGAAATTAAAGTTTTCAACTCTGATCTTGAGGTTCTGAAGAAAGACTTGCTTCCATATGCATTTTCCTCTTTAAATATAAAGAGAAAGAAAGAGAAAGAATGTTCAACTGATAACACCTCAGTCTCCAGTTAAATATCTGCATGTGAAAATATAGAAAGCTTTTGAAGCAAGTTCCACAGTCTATGAATAGATAACTACTCACATTAACAGAATCTCCAGCATATCTTAAAACAGTTCTTAATTGTATGGCATTAAGCTTTCATTCACATTTTGTTCTCTGTGAAAACCTGCCAAGACTTGATTTTACCATCACATCGCAATAATAACAATAACAAGGAGAAGAAGGAGAAGAAGAAGAAGAAGAAGAAGAAGAAGAAGAAGAAGAAGAAGAAGAAGAAGAAGAAGAAGAAGAAGAAGAAGAAGAAGAAGAAGAAGAAGAAGAAGAAGAAGAAGAAGTTATTCCCAAAATAACTGTGATGCTGACTGACATTTATTCCATTTTTGCATAGCATGTGTTTGTTGTATGGAAAAAATTAGAAACACAAATCTTGCTGCTCTTATTTTGCTAAAATATTAGGGAATTCTGCCAAGGTTTAGCAGAGTATAGAAGAAACGGATCTTTAAAATATGAAATAAAAGCAGACAAAATGAAGAAATATGATTTTCTTAAAATAAACAGAAATATTATCTTTCCTTAATCTGTCAAAGGCAAAGCACCAAAAATAAAAATAGGAAAACAGGAAATGTGCAATCTGTTTTTGTTTCTTTATACCCTGCATAGTTAAGGCACATACTCAATATTTGTGCTTTTGTATGGGAAGTAACTCCAAAATGCATAATATGGATAAGTACATGAAAACAGATGCCCAACTAATCAAACCTACTCACTTCCATTTAAAGCTTACCAATAGCATCCAAGATTTTATATTTTTCATTCCAATTTTCATGTTTTCAGTTCTGATATGTATCACAAAAGCACCTAAAGACACATACTGAGATATATGAGTAGATTTTACATTGAAAGGATAATTGCTCTTTAAAAATCAGAAGAGGGATTCTTTACAAATAGAATACTCAAGGTATGTTCAAAACTATATGCTCAAAAAAAGCAGGAACATAAGCCTGATGGTTCCTTCCCTAAGTCTTCAATCCACCTTTTAAAGCCTTTTTAAATTGGTATCTTCACAGTTTAATTACAGATACAGGGAAGGTTTCCTTTTCATTGGGAATCTCTCACTTTCATTAAAAGAGAGGAACTTCTTGTATCTGTAGAAATATCAAGGTTGGAAAGTACTGATCTTCACTATTCTTTTTCTTTCTTTCTTTCTCTCTTTCCTTCCTTCCTTCCTTCCTTCCTTCCTTCCTTCCTTCCTTCCTTCCTTCCTTCCTTCCTTCCTTCCTTCCTTCCTTCCCTATCATAAAATTGCAAATATTGGGATCTTTCATCATGTGTGTTGATGATCAAGTTTGTTGTTCTTTTATTCGTGTATTAAATTTGTACTTCTCTTTTCTCAAGGGATTTAAGATTGATGTATGCAGCATTCCTTCCCTCAGTGAGGCTCGCTGTTTTGAAAAATAATAATTGTATCATCCAGTGAGGTCTCATGGCTAAAAGTGAATCTCATCCTGCAGTTTTATCTTATTAAAATTATATTATACAGGTAGCCCTCACCTTACAACTACAATTGAGCCCAAAATTTATGTTGCTAAATAAGAAATTTGTTAAATGAGTTTTCCCCATTTTACGACTTTTCTTGCAACATTTGTTAAGTGAATCATTGCAGTTGTTAAATTAGTAAAAGGGTTTTTAAGTGAATCTGGCTTCCCCATTGACTCTGTTTTTGGCGGCACTTCTGATCAGCTACAGCATGCCATGGAGAGCCTGGCTGATACGGGAAAGGCAGGAGCGCACACAGACTTCACTTTTTTCCTTTGACAGCAATGGGGTTAGGGTTGCTGCAGTCTGTGTCCATGTCTGCTATGCGCTCATCCATCAGCCATGCTCTCCATGCCTCGGATCAGCTGCAGCATGCTGTGGAAAGCAAGGCTGATGTGGGCTATGCAGGAAACTCCGCTTTTTTCGGTGGAGCGCTCCGTCCTGGGGAAAAGCACCAGCGGCCTAATTCTAACCTCTGCCCTGCCCCCTCCCTCATCTCGCCTCACTCTGCAGGACGAGCCTCCTGCCCACTGCCCCATCTGCCAGAGACCCCCTGGATCTCCCCCAACTCTGCCCGGCCCCCATTGGCATCTCTCCCCAGGAGCAACATCGGAGTGGCCACACCCACCCAGTCTGCCGTGACCACCATAGCCACGCACATCCAGTGGACCACGCCCACCTGACACCCAGCAATACATAAGTGGGTTTTGGGTTGCAGTTTGGGCACTCGGTCTCTAAAAGGTTTGCCATCACTGCTCTAGCCCATCATTAGTTAAGTCCTGGCTGAAGAAAATCAGGAATATCTTTTTAATCTGAGCATTGTAACTATTATAATCCTCTTACAGGAATACATTCTTCCCATTCATAAAGCCATTTTGTTCCACAATTGTTTAAGAAATAACTTCCATTTTCTTGATGCTGGCTCACAATTTCAATCAATCAATTTATTATTACAGCCAAAGGCCAACACATAAATTAAACATTCAAATAAAACAAAACAAAACTCACAATTTTATTAATTCTTTCTTACTTCTGCTTCCTTAATCTTATGTAATGAACGTAAGAAAATATGAACATTCAAAAAGACATGTATACATGAATATTCTAAAAAAGCTTCTGAGAAAGTGCTGAAACCCACAGGTCTGAAGGAATTAAACTACTTCCACTAGCTTTCGCAATATCAAGAAATTGTTTAATATTTATAAAATGTTAAAAGGGCAAGAACTAGAGCAAAAGAAATGTGCAGTTGCAGAACACACTCACATTATGACGTAGCCCATTTCAGACACTTGGAAATTCGTTTGCATCTAGTGAAACATGCTTCTTTTGTTTTTGTAGATTTTCACGGGTATAGGTATGCAGGTCTTGGTATATTCAGGTCTTTTCCTGTGTAAAATTGAGAGTATCTTGGCGACATATCCTGGTGACACAACCCATTACCCAGGTCGTTACAACACAAAAGACTAATGGGGACACAGCCAGCATCTCAACTACTCAGGATGTTGCGAAACAGCCAAACAATCCACAAACAATAACTCCAACACAGCCAACCAATCCACCTACAGCAACTAAGCCAGCACTCCACACACCCCCACCAATATATACAGAGAGACGGCAGCTCTGATCACACTTTGCTCACACAAGCACGAAGCCGAAGACCCCAGCCTGAAGATGATGAGTGGGACTTCGTCGAAACGTCGCCAAGATACTCTCAATCTTACATAGGAAAAGACCTAAATACACCAAGACCTGCATGTATGTGTGTGTGTGTGTGTGTGTGTGTGTGTGTGTGTGTGTGTGTGTGTGTATATATATATATATATATATATATATATATATATATATATATATATATATATATATAGGTCTTTGGTTATTCAGGTTTTCTCCCACATAAAATTGGAAGTATCTTGGCGACATTTCAACGAAGTCTCATTCGTCATCTTCAGGCTGGTGCTTTCGGCTTCGTGCTTCTAGGAGCAATGTCGCCAAGACACTTCCAATTTTACGTGGGAGAAAACCCGAATAACCAAAGACCTACATACAAACACCCGCGAACACCCGCGAAAACCTCAGAAAACACACACACACACACACACACACACACACACACACACACATATATATATGTTGCTAACAAAGAATAAAGAGAGAACTGGGATAGCTATTTCGAGTTCCTTTAACTCTCTTCAGCCAAACTTACTCTTCTGAGATTCGAACCTGGGCTATCTGCATGTTAGGCAGTTGTTATAACCTCTAAGCCACAGGCTCTCCTCACTTTGTCAGCTGTATCAGGATATATATATATATATATATATATATATATATATATATATATATATAGAGAGAGAGAGAGAGAGAGAGAGAGAGAGAGAGAGAGAGAGAGAGAGAGGGGGGGGGAGAGGGAGAGGGAGAGGGAGAGGGAGGGAGGGAGATAGAGAGAGATTACTTTACAAAAATCTTGCATTATTCAGACCCATGACCCATTTTTCTAGAATCCTATGTCTTGCCTACTATAAAAGATTAGGATTATAAAATTTACAATGATGAACTATTTTCAGATTGGGAGAATTAGTTAAAAGTTTTAAGAACCCAGTATGGTAAAAGTGCATTAAAAGTGCATTAAAAAAATCAGTACTGTAGATTACATATGCTATCCATGCCCTGGGAATTAAATTAATTTAAATGTATTCTAGACACACAATAAGAGAGTCCAAGCTCTGAAAAATATTTTAAATCAAATCTTTATTTTCATCACAGAGTAGCACACAAAATATTTTAAATATTGGTACTTTTTGTACCAGTAGGAATCCTTCTGAATTTTCACATGATTTTTCAAGCAGCTTCATGTTCCTATAAATCAGATTCATCCAAGGGCAAATACTTAGTCATCATCGGACTAGAATACCAATTCTACTAACACTGCTTCTCTTTTTTTACTTGAGCTTCTCATCATATTCTTTGTTTTAGCTCCTTCCTGTTGCTACTTTTTTATTATGTTGGCCGTTTCCTTCTCTTTTTTTTTAAGAACACAAGAGTTCAAGGCCTAGAACAACTTGTGTTTGTCTTCTGGCAGACATGACTAGAATATTAAAACTATACGGAAGCCCATGTATGATGTTTGAGACAAAGATAGCTGCAAACTAAAGGCTTTTCAAGCAACTGTGATTTTGTCATCACCTCACAATGAGAACAGAACACTGTGTTTATGTTCTGCAAATAATAGTTTGCATGCCAAAAAGCCACAGACAACTGTTGTACAAAAACATATGTGCAACTTGTAAAAGAAAGTAGCAGGTGGCAGTAGAAGACATCAACTCAAAGGAAAGGGGAACACTTAAATATAGAGTCAAGATGGTAATACCCTTTTTTTAAAAAAATAAAAATAAATAAATTATGGAATGAAAACTGAGCGCACAAGGTGGTGAGCCAAAACTTCAAGATTCACATCAACTAAATGTCCATGTTTCAGGCAATCTTATAATTGTACCTAAATATTAGTTATTGCAATGAATAAGAACAATTAAGGTACTAACTATAGAAAAAGACATGCTGGGCATATAATGACCCAACAATATACATTGTAATATAAACAACATCACTTTACCATTGTTAATGGCAATTTTTTAAAGGGCTCCTAGCAAGAAAAAAGTAATCTATGCCAAGTGCAGAATAAATCAAATAACATTGCCCTGTTGAAATAAAAGCTTATGGTGCCTAAGAAGAATTTTTTTAAAAAAACATAAAGACTATTTCCTTTGTCATGCAACATCACAGAAAAATTTTAGAAAAATCTATTGCAATGCAAAATAAAACACTGCAAGACAATTTTTGAAACTAAGAATATTTCATCTGATAAAATATATTCAAAATTAAAGAAACGAAATTATATATTTATACATGTATTTATTTAAAGGTTTTGAGTTTATATTGGAATAAAGTGCAAAGCATTAAACCAATATAATAAACCAAGATCCCCTGACAAAGTTCATTCTAACACTTCTTCCAATCCAAGTGATTATAAAATCTGTCTCTATTGCTACAAGTAAGTTTTCAGACTGAGATGTTTTGCCAGTGGCACATGTTGCAATATTAAAAAGGCACATAAATAATGCCCTATATCATTAGACAGAAGGGAAATCTGAAAATGTATGCTTCACTGTTTGTCTCCTTTTAAACCATCTTGACCTACAATGTTTTTCTACCTTAGCTAAAAACAAAGACAAAAAAAACCAGGTATCAACTTGCAGGGATTATTTGTTTTTCTGGTTGTAACTTACTTCCCTATAAAACTGATGTACAAATTCCACATCAACAGTCAACACAACAAAGAACTTTCCATACCTTTATGCGAATAGGAACCTGTGTCTCTTGGGATGGCAATATATATTTTGTGCAGGTACGTTTTCAGAAAATAAATTTAGTGCAAATAATTTGTTGCATACATAGATTTAAGCAAGAATGGCGTACATCATACATCTATTGTGCTCGTGGTTCAAAAAAGAGAGACAGTTAATTGGGTTTAATTTAAAAAAATCTGAATTCGACCACAATTAGAGTGGAAAATAGCCATTGAGCCTAAAGCAGGCATTTGCTTTTTAAGATGTTTATACACGGTACCAGTAGTCATCAGAAGGAAGCTTCCATATACTAGCCTCATTCTGTCAATTCCCTTAAATCTTATAAGCTCTCACCATGCCTTTGTTTCTGGCACATTATGAGTAAAGACACATAACAATCAGGAACACTGGCACAAAGTAAGACTGTATAAACAGATTATATATGTATATATATATGTATACATACATACATACATATATACACATTTTATATATACATTTTTCTTAAAAGGTGTTAATTGAATCTCAACCAATTGTGCTTGTATCTGAAAAAAGGAGAACCATTCAAAATCTTCTATACTGGTTCCAGAGAATTTCCAAAATGACTCATAGGATATTAGCATCACTCCTTTGTGTTAATGAAGTAATATTCACGTAGCCAATAGATCCAAAAAGTATATTCAGTATTTTTATACTATTAATTATTTCCACTGGATCTTAATAATAATAATAATAAAGTTGGAAGGGACCTTGGAGATCATCAAGTCCAACCCCCTGCTCAGGCAGGAACCCTATACCATTTCGGACAAATGGCTGTCCAGTCTCTTCTTAAAAACTTCCAGTGTTGGAGCATTCACCGCTTCTGGAGGCAGGTTGTTCCACTGGTTAATTGTTCTAACTGTCAGGAAGTTTCTCCTTAGTTCTAGGTTGCTTCTCTCCTTGATTAGTTTCCATCCCTTGCTTCTTGTCCTGCCTTCAGGTGCTTTGGAGAATAGCTTGACTCCCTCTTCTTTGTGGCAGCCCCTGAGATATTGGAACACTGCTATCATGTCCCCCCTTGTCCTTCTCTTCGTTAAACTAGACATACCCAATTCCAGCAACCGTTCCTTATATGTTTTAGCCTCCATTCCCCTAATCATCTTTGTTGCTCTTCTCTGTACTCTTTCTAGAGTCTCAGCATCTTTTTTACATCGTGGTGACCAAAACTGGATGCAGTATTCCAAGTGTGGCCTTACCAAGGCATTGTAAAGTGGTATTAATACTTCACGTGATCTTGATTCTGTCCCTCTGTTAATGCAGCCTAGCACTGTGTTGGCTTTTTTGGCAGCTGCAGCACACTGCTGGCTCATATTTAAGTGATTGTCCACTAAGACTTCGAGATCCCTATTGAGCAAGTGTCAAGACCCACGGGGCTTGCCATTCGAAGGGGGGGGGGTGATGCACAATGGAGCCTACAGACGCTGAGAACTGCCGCACACCAATCGCCCCCACACCGGCCATTTCCTCCTGGCCAGGGACTGCAGCCTCCGGTTTTCACCTTCCACGTGTCCCGACGGTCAGGCGGTTCCAGCGTCCGCCGCGTACCGTTGGTGAGGCAACGACGGACCATGGTGCGGTGCCATTTTCTCCCAGCAGCCATTGCGCGTCACTGCTAGGGGGGAAAAGCACTCGAAACGGACATGCGCCAGCGCGGGCCTATAACGGAGCACCGGTAACAAGTGCTGACACAGGGACGTCGCTGGAAAAAATGGAAGCCTGTTTGGGCTCCTTGGCTGACTCGGAGGCCTGCCTGAACAGCGTAGGGGGTGGTATTGGGGGGGTCTTACCTGAACGGCCTGATAGGGACCCGGTGGCTCCCAAAGGCATTGCACATGGGTTTACCGGTCATGATGGAGATCAACGGGGCGGGTCCGCATCTGGGGGAGGGCATGGACAAGGCGGGGGAGGAACATTTATACACTTCGGGCGGATGTTGGTTTGGAACCAGGGGTGGTGATACAGGGTGTGACAATCCTATGTAAAGCACTGGGAGCAAACCACCCCCAGTGCTAACTTTTGTTTTGTCAAAACCTTTAGATGATTGCACTGTGTACCGGCGTTCCTGGATTTTTTCCCTACGGACGACAACAGACACGTTGATAGCAATGTGTCCCAGGTAACCCCTATACTACATCTGTACATTTGGTTTTTCTTGCCTAAATGTATAGCCTTACTTTTTTCATCATTGAATTTCATTTTGTTAGATAGCGCCCAGTGTTCAAATCTGTCCAGATCCTTCTGTATCTTAAGCCTGTCTTCTGGAGTGTTGGCTGTTCCTGCCAACTTGGTGTTATCTGCAAATTTGATGAGTTCTCCATCTATCCCCTCGTCCAAATCGTTGATGAAGATGTTGAAGAGTACTGGGCCCAGAACAGAGCCCTGGGGCACTCCACTACACACTTCCGTCTATGTAGTTCCATTGAGGACCACATGCTGATCTACGAATCCATCTGGTGGTGGCTCTGTCTACCCCACATTTTTCTATCTTATCAAGTAGTAGGTTGTGATCTACTTTATCAAATGCCTTACTGAAGTCCAAGTAAATTATATACTCAGCATTCCTCTGGTCCACTAATTTTGTCACTTGGTCAAAGAATGTAATAAGATTTGTCTGGCATGATCTGTTTTTGAAAAACCCATGTTGGCTTTTAGTAATGACTTTGTTTGCCTCTAGATGATTCATTGTTTGATTATCTTTTCCAGAATCTTCCCAGGTATTGAGGTCAGGCTGATAGGTCTGTAATTTCCTGGATCCATTTTTTTTCCTTTTTTGAAGATGGGAACTACATCAGCGCTTTTCCAGTCCTCTGGTAGTTCCCCAATGCTCCAGGATCTTTGAAAAATATAGTTCAGTGGTTCTGAGATCATATCTGCCAGTTCCATGAGAACCTTGGGGTGTAATCCATCTGGTCCTGGTGATTTGAAATCGTCTAGGCTGGAGAGATGCTCACTTACCATTTTCTTGCCTATCTTAACTTGTGTTTCTATTCTGTTTCTTATGGCACTATTTTTGATAGGTTGGTCTGCTTTTCCCCTTTGTGTGAAGACAGATGCAAAAAAACGAGTTAAATAGTTTTGCTTTCTCCCTGTTGCTTGTCACCTTCTTGCCACTTTCATCCACTAATGGACCAATCGTTTCCTTCACTTTTTTCTTGTTTTTTACATGTTGAAAGAAGCCTTTTTTTGTTATTTTTGACTTTGGTAGCAAGCTTTAGTTCATTTTGAGCCTTAGCTTTCCTCACTTCGTCTTTGCAGGCTCGGGCTATTTGCTGATATTCTGACTTAGTTATGTGTCCCTCTTTCCACTTTCTATACTTGTCCTTTTTATCTTTTAATTGATCAGAGAGTTCTTTATGCAGCCATGCTGGTTTCTTTTGAGAGCTGTTATTTTTCCTCTTTGTTGGTATTGTGCTAGGCTGGGCCTTCATTATCTCACTTTTCAAAATTTCCCAAGCCTCTTGAGTTGTTTTTCCCTGGAGGATTCTCATCCATGGAATCCTTCCCAAATCCTCTTTAAGTTTATTGAAATTAGCTCTCTTGAAGTCCAAGACTCTAGTTCAGTGGTTCTCAACCTGTGGATCGGGACCCCATTTGGGATCGAACGACCATTTCACGGAGGTCGCCAAACAACGCAGTCCGCCATTTTTTTCCCCTTTTCCTTAGCTGTGCTACTCCCTTTTATTGTATTGGCTTTTGAAAGCCAGTAGAATAGACTCTCTTGAATAGAGTCTAATTCTATTGGCTTTCAAAAGCCAATAGGAATTGTCCAGGCTGTCTCTGCCCTGCTGAGCCTGCCAAAAGTCCCATTCTGCAAACGGTGCTGCACCGTTGAGTAGTTGAGTAGTCCTTGACTTACGACTGGTTGAGTAGTCCTTGACTTACGACTGGTTGGGGGTCACGGCATTAAAAAGGTTGAGAACTACTGCTCTAGTTTGACTGTGTTCTATTGCTTGTGCTTCCATAATGTTGAATTCCAATATTGCATGATTACTTCCTCCCAAGGTTCCTGTGGCTTCAACACCTTCTATCATTTCATACACACACACACACACACACACACACACACACACACACACATGTCTTAACTCCACAGAGATACAATATTAGCATGTTAGCTTAAAGACTGTACTTTACTGACAGAACAGAATGTTTGTTGTTGTCCCCAAGCTTGAATATTTATTTTTGTGTGAACTTTTATACTTCTTCATTACTGCACATATTAAGAAACTGGTTGCCACAATATCTGTTTTTTATTTTTTACTGGTAAGCCAGATATGTAAATTGGACACAATTTAAAATGAAATCTGTTTGGGCTATACATATATGAATAAAGCTTAATGCTGTTTGCAAGTCTAACAGCAAATCTCTGCCCAATGTTTAACAGAGAAAAGTATCTCTCATATTCCATGCCACGGAACAAAACTGCATGAACGACACTGTCTAGTATAGAATGCTCATTTCCATGTAGGAGTTTATTTTTCCTATAAACTCCTACATACTGAATCAAGCCCTAGAGTGATAGTCATTATATTCAAAATTGCTTGTTAAATTGAAAAGTAATATACCAAATCAATACACATCTATTTATGTTTGGAGTAATACTGCAATTAGCAAAGTCCAAGACCTTACGCTGAACATGATCCTAACAAAAAATGAAATCCAGACAAATATAGGGTTAAATAGCTCAAAACCTTTATTTTTATGACGTATCAATGTCCTCCAGAAAGATAATTTTGCTCCTAGGCAAAAGGTAATAAAATTAATATTGTTTTTAAATACCATATATAAACTGCAGCTTAATATTGCAAATAACTTTATTTCTATGATGTGGGAAATGAAAAACCTGTTCATATGAAAAATCAATTTCAAAACAAAACATACAGCATTTTTAATGCCATTAATATCTTGCTTACTTTACGGAATAAAAATGTATTTCTCAACTGCACTCAGTATTGATTAATATAAAGTGGAGAAACAACATCAGAACTATAAATCAAAGGATCAAAAAGAGATAATTACACCAGAGACTTAAATAGTTGAGAGCAAAGTCACTCTTGTTTAGAAGAGCCTTTTTTTTCCAATGAATGAGCTACTTATCCTTCAGTGTCAAGGCTCTAAATCCATTGTTTCCTCTTAATCTTGTCACATCAGTGATTAGCATGCTGCCAAAGAAGCATCCACTTGGCAATCATAGTTTTATCCATGCCCATTTTATGTCTTCCATTTTATGTCTTCCAGAAAGGAAGTATACAACAGATTCAGAACAGAAGTATACAAATTCAGTGTTGCACTAATGAAAGTCAACAGTAGCCTGCATTTAGCTTCAGCTATTATGACCTTGAAGAAAAAGACCATAAGGCCACTCCTTGCTCTTGGACAGCAATAAATCCACTTCCTGGATTTACTAGTTACTGTGCTGCAATGGATGAATTTAAGAATTGAAATAAATGCCTCAGTAAGGAGCAGGATTTAATCTTTGGCTTATCTCAGAAGACTGGCATTGATTCATATTTCTATTAGAAAATTCCAGAGCTAAAAAAATATAAGATAGATACACTTGAGAAAGCAAAAGACTTTTATGAACGTTACTTTACACAGGGAGAAGAACAAGAAAGTAGGGAAAAGCCTACAAAAGATACAAGAAAGAGAAAGGTTAGAAAGAGAAGGAGCAAAAGGAAGGGTAATAGAGACAAGAAGCATAAAAAAAATAGATCAAGTAAAAAATGGGAGACGCAATTAAGCTCTTCTCTGTAAACATTAATGGATTAAATATACCAAGAAAAAGAGCACAAACGGTTAACAAATTAAGGAAATTGGATGCAGATATGATGTCTTCAGGAAGTTCATATAAAAAAGGATTATAGAAAACTACTAGAGAATGTAAAATTAGGAACACTATACACAACATTAACACAAAACAAGAAAGGAGGAATTGCTATATATGTCAAAGAAAAAATAAAATCAAAATTAATATATTCGGATGAACAGGGGAGAATTTTAATTTTGGAAATAGAATTAGAGCAAAAACAAATCTTATTAACGGTAGTATATGCACCAAATAATAATCAATATGATTTTTTTAAAAAAGTACATAAGAAACTAGTGGATCTGGATTACAAAAGTATTTGTATGATTGGGGATTTAAATGCAATAGTTGATGTTAAGAAAGATTATAAGAGTAGTAAAAAGAACAAAAAGAAGAAAAATATATTACCAAAATCATTCTTTGACATGGTAACAGAACTCAACCTTCAGAACATATGAAGAGAGACACACAGGTCAGACAAATAGTATACGTTCTGTTCGTATCCGCATCAATCTTGATCTAGGATCGATATGGCCTGGGCAACAACAGACGTACAAAACGGGATAGAGGAAATTGAAATAGGGCTTAATGATTGGGCAGATCACAACCCAATAATAATAAAATGGAAAAGTCAGAAAAGAGAAAAAGATGGTCAATGAATCAAAGACTGTATAAAGATAAACAATATATACAGATGCTAGAAAAGGAGTTGACATTATTTTTTTAGGTAAATAAAAAGGAAGAGACACCAACAGAAAATTTGTGGGATACTACAAAAGCTTACATTCGGGGATTGACAATTGCATACAACTCTAAGAAAAACAAAGATAGGAAACTTCAACAAGGAAAATTACAAGAAGAATTAAAAAAAAATAGAAGGTGATCTACAGAAGGACCCACAAAATAAAAAGATAAAAGAAAAATGAAATATTATAAAACACAAGATTAACCTGACAACACAAAAAGAAATGGCACAGAAAATTAGGATGGCGAAACAAAATTACTTTGAAAATGCGAATAAAACTGGTCAATGGTTGGCCTATAAATTAAAAAAAGAAAAAGGCAAAAGAACAATACATCAACTACAAGACGAAAGTGGAACAGTACAATATAGAGGGGAAGAAAAAAAATAATAATACAAAATTTCTTTTCAAAGCTATACAATCAGGAAGATATAGCAGATGACAAAGTCAAACAATATATAGAGGCAGCAAAAATGAGCAAAATCACTGAAGAACAAAAGGAAATGTTGAATAGACCAATAACCGCAATAGAATTAGAAACAGCATTGAAAAAAACAAACAAAAAAAAAACAACAAATCACCAGGTCCAGATGGAATTCCGGTTGAGTTTTATAAAAATACACAAGAGTCACTACAATGGATAATGTTGGAGATTTACAATGAGGTGCTGGAGGAGGTGAAGATACCGACAACTTGGACTGAAACAATCATTACCCTCATTCCTAAGGAAGACTCAGACCTACAACAAATTCAAAATTATAGACCGATTTCTTTACTGAATACAGATTATAAGACATTTACAACAATAATAGCAGAAAGGATTAAAAAAAATTGAATAACTACATCCACCCAGATCAAAATGGATTTCTACCAGGACGACAAATAAAAAATAATATGAGGATAATAATGAACACTTTAGAATTTTATGAAGTCCATCCTGAAAGACAAGCTACACTGGTTTTTCTTGATGCCCAGAAGGCATTTGATAATCTGAATTGGAATTTTATTATAACACAATTGTACTAAATGGATTTTGGGACAAAATTTGGGAAGATGGTTGAGAAAATATATACTAAACAAACAGCTAGGGTAATTATAAATGAGGAAATGACAGAAAAAATTGATATAACCAAAGGAGTAAGACAAGGATGCCCACTTTCCCCTCTTGTATTTATTTTATCATTAGAAATACTCCTGACAAAAGTCAGAGAGGACCAAGAAATAAAGGGTTTAAAAATTAAGAAGGAAGAATATAAGGTCCAGGCCTTCGCTGATGATTTGGTATTTATTTTGGAAGATCCATTAGAAACTGGCTTTAAATTGATTCAAAAAATAGAAGAATTTGGTGAGATAGCCAGACTTAAGATTAATAAAAATAAATCCAAATTAATAACCAAAAATCTTACAAAGACACAGGAAAGTGAACTGGAAGATAAAACAAAGTTAAGTATAACCAAGAAAATAAAATATTTAGGGATCTGGCTTACAGCGAAATGTTCCTCGATTAAGGAGGACAATTATGATAAAATATTATATCAGATAAAAAAAGATTTAGAAAATTGGGGAAATTTGCAAATTTCATTTTTAGGGAGGACCGCTCTGGTCAAAATAAATATATTGCCAAAAATATTATTTCTGTTCCAAGTTATTCCAATAAAATTAGGGAAAACATTCTTTCAAGAATTAAATAAATTGGTAACTAAATTTATATGGCAAAGGAAAAAAACCAGGATTAAATTAAAACTCTTGCAAGATATGAAAGATAAAGGGGGATTGGCGTTACCAGAGTGGGAAATATACTACCAAGCATCGAGCTTAACTTGGCTAAAAGATTGGATGGATTTGAAAAATACTAGAGTTTTAACAATACAAGGATATGACTTGCAAGCAAGGTGGCATGCATTCCTATGGGACAAAAAATATAAAATACACAGATACTTTCAAAGACACATAGTTAGGAATGTATTGCTACAGACTTGGGAAAAAATAAAACAAAAACATTATATAAGAATTCCAATGTGGTTATCCCCAACAGAAGCTCTGAAACATCCAAACCTACTGGATATAAATAAGATAATTAGATACAAGGAATTAGTAAATGAACAGGGAAATCTGAAAACAAAACAAGAATTGGAACAAGATATAGGCAGAAAGATTGATTGGTGGACATTTACACAAATTCAATCTAAATATACACAAATTCATATCTAAGTATATGAAATACAAAAAGAGCCGCAAGAATTGGATAAAATTATACATGGAACAGAAATAAAATTAATTAGCAATTTATACAAATACCTATTGAGATATAAAATGGAAGACGAGGTTGTCAAAGACACGATGATTAGATGGGCAAAAAATTTTGGATATAATATAGAATTGGAGAAATGGGAAAAAATATGGAAAATAAACATAAAATTGACTATGTCAGCGGCATTCAAGGAAAACCAGTTGAAGATGTTTTACAGATGGCATCTTCCACCAGCAAAGCTTGCCAAGATGTTCCAGAACAATTCGCCAACATGTTGGAAATGTAAAAAAGTACATGTTATCATTTATGATGGACATGCCGTTGTGAAAAAATACTGGACTACATACAATAAGAAGATGGATTGAAGAAATAATAGACCAACCCGTAGACTGGAAACCAGAGATCTTTTTGCTGGGTATTTTAAACAGAAAATATAGTAAAGAAATACGGTACTTAATTTTACATATAACAACGGCAGCAAGAATAGCATATGCACAATTCTGGAAAAATGAGAATATACCATCAGAGGAAGAAGTGATAAGGAAAATCCTGGACTGTGCTGAGATGGACAAATTAACAAAAGAGATAAAAGAAAAGGAAGACACAGAGTACTATCTAATATGGAACAAGTGGTATGACTGGTTAGAGACTAGAAATAATAGAGGAGAATAAATGTGGAAAGATCAAAAGTAAAAATGTGTGTATAATAATGTATAATAATAATAATATGTATTACTCTTAGTATGAAGTATAGTATGAAGGAAGAAAAATGCAAATAAGAAACAACGGGGCAACAAGGACAAATATTCTAAAGAAGAATAAGGGGGGGAAATGTAAATAATAGAAGATTATCGTTACAAAATTGCTGTTTTAAAAAAGGGGAGGAGTATATACTGTGTGTGTGTGTGTGTGTGTGTGTTATGTTTTATTTTGTTTTGTTGGTTTAAAAATAAAAAATTAAAAAAATATTCCAGAGCTGTCAAGCAGACTGAAAAACCAGAAAACATCCCAGAAGCAGGTAGTGCCAAATCTATGTTATTGCCAAAGAAGTAAACATATCTAAATAGCCACCAGCAATTGAACTAAAATGGATCTTTATCATGCCTAGAGTTGAAATAACAGATAGGCATTTACACCTATTGATTTATCAAATTACAAAACTGAGGATGTGTCAAACCTTCCTCATTAAGAGCTTGTGTTGGAAATGGAGAAGACAGATACAGTATAATTTAAGCAACTATTTTCTCGATTTTCCAAAAAGTGGCCATAGCCCAATTGATTTATGAAGTTGCACTTTATGAAATGCTATGTAATTGTAAGTATTAAAATATAACTCATGTCCAAGTATCACTGCAAAATCTGATTAAAATTCAAATTGTATTATAACTGATGCAAAGACCTACATTTCAAATATGGATTCTAGAACTGATGCTTATCAGAAAAAAATAAACAAAAAGCAATGAGAAAAAAATAGTGGTAAAATAGATATTACATTCTATGCCAGTGGTTCTCAACCTTTTTAATGCCGCGACCCCCAACCAGTCATAAGTCGAGGACTAAACCAGTCGTAAGTCGAGGACTACCCAACCGATCGTAAGTCGAAGACTTTCCCTGCCCGGGAGCACTGCGCTTGCATGGTGCCGCCCCCTGCACCGGCCGAGGCGTAGCTGGCAAACAGTAGAGACGGAGCAGGCCGACCACCGGCTTGGCCACTAGCTGGCCCAACCCAAGGGAGGTAAGGCACCCGCCGGAAAAGAGGAAAAAGTGGTGGACAGCCTTGCTTGGTGACCCCCGTGAAATGGTCGATCGACCCATAGGTTGAGAACCGCTGTTCTATGTAAATGATTACCAGGGAGCATCATTATGGTATCTGAAAAGAAACACAATACTAACACCAAAATAAAAGCAAAATTGTTTTACATTTTTGCAAGAGCATCAAATCTTGCAGGAATTTGGTATCCTTCTGCAAAGTTTTGTTATTTATTTCAGACATTTATTATTTTAAATTTAAAATTTATTTTAATGTTGTGAACCTGTTGGGACAGATATTGGATTCTTAATACCTGGATGATGTGACAAACCTCAACAGTTTTCAATTGTGATTTACTTATCTTGAAGTAAATGACAGATACTGTGCTACCAAGTAGGTCCAGGATAAATGAACTCAAATCTGATTTCAGATTTACTGAATGCTAATGCTAGGATAAATACAAAAGAAACATTTATTCAAATGTAGCTTTTGATTGTATAAATATTATAAAGACAACTACAATTAAGCAATACAGATTTATAAATTGTTTGGAGTCAAAGAAAGGGAATAAGCTCTTTGGAATTGGTTTTGGCTATTCAATATCAGCATCAGATAGTTTTCTAATGGTACATTTGTCCTACCTTGATTTAAATAGTTTCAGCTGTAACTGATGTTTCCAGATAATGTTCCTTAAATTATCAGTACTTGGGGAAAAGAAAAATTTTGTTCAAAAATAGCAAGCTGCAGAACAGCCTCTTGGAAAATATCAATGAAAATATAAAATAACAGCTTTTGCCTTCCAAATCACAGGCACTTGAAAGCAATTATTCATTTCTTCACAATAGATCATAAGCAGATACTTTCAAATAATATAATGCCACAATACAATAAGCACTTGATACTTTGGGAAGCGGGGGTCCTGAATGGGTAATTAAAATCTCTTTGCTTTAGAGACGACATGGAGGAAGTAAAAACATAGATACTACTACCACCTTCACAATGGGATGAATTGTCCTCATTTAATTCTTTGAAAACATGTGGAATATAAAGGTTGTGATCTTCAAATAATTGCACACTGGATTCCAGTAAAATAAAAATGATCATGTTTAATTTCAAAATATTTCAGTAGGTAGGAGTAGATATAGTCATTCACCAAAGAAAATCAATCATTTAAATGTATGCATTGAATGGCTTGCATTCTTTTTTTGCTTGTGAATTTTTCTCCAAGGGAGTTCTATATATTTACCACAGAATCTCCACATATTATTTAAGGTTCAGGAGAACTAATTTAGGAAAAAAAAAAAAAAAGGGGGGGGGGGAGATTTATGATTAAGGCAGGCTCAAAAAGTAGGAAGGTATAACCGAAGAATTCTGAGACAAGGTTGATTTTGAAGTACAAGGTACCTTGATACTTGACTATTAAACTCACTGAATTTGGTACTCAACACATTTTGACATGAAAATTTTATCCCAGTACTCATTGTTTGTTTGGCACTTGACACACAAGGTAGAACTTCTCAGTGTCAGCTGCTTTGTGACTCATCACATTATTCCTTATGGGAAAAGTCTGTTTGGTACTCATCATTTTTAGTACTCATCGTGCCTCCCTGAACCAATTTACAATGAGTATCGAGGTAGCACTGTATCAGGAATTCTTCTAAGGTAGGGGTGCACAACCCCTGGTCCGTGGATGGATACCGGACCACAGCCTGCCAGCAACTGGTCCTTACAAACAAGCAAAGCACTATCCGTGGTATGCAGGGAGCACACAAACCCACACACTCCGGTTCATGGAAAAACTTTTCTCCATGGAACCAATCCCTGGTGCCCCAAAGGTTGAGGACCTCTGTTCTAAGTATTGTCTCATTAGTGCTCTATGGCTTCCTAAAGCATCATCAAATCATTATTGTACCAAGAAAACCTCAATGAGAATAGGCTTAAAAATAATTACAAAAATGTTGCCAAAAGTCACTTTAAATCACTAGTCAGGAAATGGTCTAAATCCTGAAGTTATATTGGACCGTTGGCTAGCTCTCATATTTCTAGGAAAGTCTCTCCAGCATCTAAGGCAAATCTGACAAACTATTTTATGTTTTAGTACTGATTTTCACTTGTGTGCCTGAATAAGCTACAAAAATTATGGCTTAAACATATAAATGTCATTTAAGAGATCATATGTACAAAGCCATAAGGGGCCAATTAACACATTATTCCAATTGAAGCCAGTTTCCTAGCCAAATTGGCATCTGTTTTTATAGTAATTATTGCCCAAAAATGAAGCAGATATGAGACACCCTCAAGGAAAACTTCCGTTTTTAGAACTTTCCTAGAAGAAGAGACAAACTTGTAGCGATTGTCAAACTCAGGGGAAGGAATCCCAGAAGAAGCCTTTTTCCCATGCAGAAGTTAGAAATTACAAAGTCAGGTAAAGGCTTTTCTCTAATAGTTGTTCAAAAATGGAAGTATTCACAACACAGATCGAGGATTCACAAGGCGTGCCATTCCAGGATAATACTTGGAAAAGACATTCCCCAAATAGTTATGTAATTGTGACAGAATTAACTACCAAGAAACTAGCTACCTTTTGATTGTCAAAAGGTATCACAATGCCCAGTATGGGGGTTACAGAGAAGACTCCAGGAAAACAGTTGAGTGCAGCAGAAGTTTTCAAGTTGATTCTTCATGGGTGAAAGCAAGGTCGTAATTAATATGAAGACCTAAAGGGTTTCTAGGGAAAGTTTGAGAATTTTAGTCTTCTATCCTGCAGACTTAGGCACTCACTGTAGTGCCTTAATGGATCACAGTATATGAAATAATGATATACCAATACGTTGTACTCCACAAATGACCAACTATTGAAATAATAATATTCTTAATACATCTCCCATTTATTCTGTACTTATATAATTTGATACTTTGATCATTTTCATTTCAGAGCAAGTTTAGTCATCTTAATCCATTAAAAAAATAACTGGCAATATTTGATATTGGAAATCTTTATATGCTTTTTAAAGAAACTCTGATGCTCAATTTCCTTTGCATGTAGGCCTTACATAAGTAGACTGCAGAAATTACATTTGGAAAATTGATCAGTGAACAGTGGTTAATGTTCTGAGAGAATAACAATAGTTTCTGGTAAGTAGAAACTACACAGCGGGAGGGAGAGAAAGTTGTAGGCATTTTTTATACGTTTATATACATTGTAGAATTTTAAAAATTCCACTTCAGCAATATTAAAATAAGATGGCAAAAAACCCCAAGTGTTTATAAATAGTATTTCCTTTTCATACATTATTGTGGTGAATAACAAGTGAAATCACTCAACCGATAAGTTGAGTGTATTTGTACTTTAGTGCCCTGAGAACACAAAAATTACTAACAATTTAGTTTTATTAATGTTAAAAATGACAGCACATAATTAAAACTGAATTTAAAACTTAATTTTATAAAGTAACTTGAAGAGGATAATAGAATTTAAATTAATTTCCAAAAGTTCTAAGATAAGTAAATGCTCCCCTACTACATTACAAAGCAAGAATTATTCATCCTTTAAAAAAAAAAGTAACCCAGGGGACTTGAATGTTTCTGTACATAATACAACCTTCATATCAAGCCAAAAACTTATCAAAACAAATGGCTGTGCTTTTGGTACTTAGATTATGGCTTAACTAGTATTAATAAGGCAATGCAATATAAAATAACAGACTTAAAAGTTTTAAGCAATCTACTTCCCTAAACATGCTAATATCCTTATGACATGCTTTAAATATATACATTGTGATATTTATTTTAAAATAGATTTTCTGGTTTAAATTATGATTAATTCAGACTCATGAAAGCAAACATTATAAAATAAAATGAGAAACTCCTTCTCTGAAATTCATTTGCATAATTATGCAAATAGGTAAGTAGCTGTAGTACTTTATAAGTTTATTTTTAATGCCATTTTTTTAAAAAAGCCTATGTTTTAAAACAAAACAAATAGAAAAATATTTTAATGATAGAAAATATGGATATTCCTTGGTTAACAACCACTCAATCAACAATTATTTAATGTTACAATAACACTGAACAAATAATACTTATGACTGGTCTTTGAACTTTTGACCATCCCAGCTCTCTGCATTCACATGACTGTAATCTGTGTGCATGGCAAACAGCTCTCACTTAACCTGACAGTCTGTTTACAAGCATCTGGGACTTTGCTATAGGCTTCCACATTAACTTTGGTCATTGGGAGCCTGCATGATTGCAAGGCCTGGTTCAACAACCTGTGAACTAAGCGTAAAAATGGCAATGGGGATTGCAGAAATTGCCATGATGCAGTCATGTGATATCACACTTCACAAGTGCAATTTTCAACAACAGAAATTCCAGTCAATTGCTAGTATTTAAACTATGATTTACTAAATGCACATTAAAACTATATAAATTTTACAAAAGTTGCTTTTTGCAAACTCAGGTATATATTACACTTATCTATTATTTCTCCTTGGGCTGATATGATTGACCAAGTAGGACTATTTTAAAGTGACAATGGCCATACAATGCAGTAATCACATCAAGAAATTGGTGAAATCAGGAGAAAAATGAAGCTAAATATCGCAGGTGAAGAATAGTTTATCTCAAATTTGAAGTCAATAAAACTTATGTCACGGATACAGCATATCTGGCCTCCCAAGACCTGAAGATGTTGACATAAGTTGAGATATGTCAAATTATTACCCGGTGATAGTTTGTGGAGGAAGAAAATATCTATAACAACTTAATTTCCTGGCAAATAATTACCTGTGAAATATGATTAATAGAGGACTCCATTCTCCGGAGTTGGGAGGCTTGGATATCCAATAGTTGGAGCACATTGTTGGCCAATGCATTGATCTGGTAAGCAACACTGGCTAAAGATTGGGTTGTATATGCTTTGGTCTCTTCTAATGCTTTCCTTTTGTCTGGAGCCTAAAGAATGAGACAAGAAAATGAAAAGTGTTATTTTTTTAAGATTCAGAGAGAGATCAAGCATGAAGTCTTAACAAATTAACCAATTACTGATTTTGCTTTAATATATTTTATAGAGTGAGATTTGAATAAATACCTAGGCACATATAATCTTTTCAAAACATTTTGGTGACTCCAAAGAAAGTCCCCATAATTGTATCCCCTAGAAACACTTTACAATTCTCTTCACAAGGAATGGAATGTATGAAACACACACGCTAATATTCTTGGAGTGTACAGTATGTTCCAATCAGACAATTCAGAAACAGGAAAGGTCTCCTGCAGAATAGTGCACACCCAGATAGACAAACTGGTTATTCAAATGGAAAAAAAAAACAAGCAATACCGGTATTATATGCAATTTTGGTTGACTATTACAGAAGAATTTTAAAGACTTTTTTTACGCAAGCTAGTTAAATTCTTACTATTTCACAGGAGCTTATGAATTTCAATATAAATAAAAGTATATTAAAGGTACAACTGCAGATAGTTCTCAGATTAGGATGGCAATAAATGATACAGACATAAAGCACAACTACATAATTCCACATTGTTTACCGACAATCATCCCAGGCAATCCTGATTACTATTGTAAGCCAAGACACAAAGGTCAGTAAGCTGCAAGAGATAGGACTTCCAGATAAGGAGGGCAGATGTCAGGGGAGATCCTGAGTGAGCCAGCACAAGCCACATGCAAATTAGAGAGCCAAGATAGGCTAAAGGTTGCATGAGGCCCTAGGACACGGGTCGTCCTTCTACTGCGGCTCCCAGTCCTCCTCCGCCATTTACACACACACACAGAGAGAGATAGAGAGAGAGGCACTTGCGTTCCCCCCCCTCTCTCTCAGAAGGGGGGGGACTCAAATAGACATTGAATATTTTATTTGAAAGTAACCTTTGACTCAGCATTTTTTGGGGGGAGAGTTCAAAATGTTTTTGTTGCATGCAGAAATAAAAATTTGTTTTCTCTGTAGCAGTTCATTGATTTCATCAATGCAACACACTATAGTTTTTTTATACATAGCATAAAGGTAAAAAATGATATATGCAGTGTTATCATCATTTTAGATGTCAAAAGGGTTTTGTGGCTCTCAGTGTTTTATTTTCTGTGGGAAACGGTCCAAATGGCTCTTTGAGTGTTTAAGGTTGCCAACCCCTGCCCTAGGAAGACCAATGGGGATGGTGCCTGGCAGGTGAGTGCTGAATGGCCACTAGATCTGATAGCTCCAGAAAGGTATTAGGAAATACAAGCCAATGAGCTAGGAAATAATTAATCTGGATCAAATTATTAAGCTAACCCTTGCCAAATTCCAATATCTTGGCCTAAAAAATTGCTTGCTCCCACAGGTGGCAGTACAGCAAACATTACGTCTCCCTCTCTCTTCCTTATCTACATGCAATAAAAAATTTCTTAGTGTTTTACTGAAAAAAAACAACTCTACTGTGTGCAACCTGTGCAGTTCTCTCAACTAGCCTGAGGGTTTTAAGAGACTTAAGATAGCAGTTCTCAACCTTTTATGGCCTGTGGGCACATGTTTCAAGGTTAAAATGCTCCATTCCATGTTACTGAAAGTATTCCAACATTGTTCCCACTTTATCAGATGAATTCTATCCTAAAAAAAACCCCACAAGATTATTTGATTGAAAAACAGTCAGAATATTTCTAGTAAGATTAGCACAGCATTCAGAACATTTCCGAGGTTGTAACATTGCAATCTTGCAACATTTTGCATACTTCTAACTTCAAAAACATAGCCATCAACAAAGCCATGTGCAGCACCCAGTATCTTTTTTTAAAAAAATATGCAAAGAGAGAGGCTTCTTGATTCAGTATCTATTCCCTTGAAAACTTCAGTTATGAAAGGTGGCGATTTGCTTTGCAGTTTGTCATCTTCACTTTTTTAAACTCAATGTTTTTAGTTTGTTTGTTTTTTAAAGCACAATGATAGAGCAGGGAACTTGGTAGGCACAAAGAGGCCCTGAACAACATGTAGGGACCCAAGATCTAAACACATTGAACAATATCTTCAAATATTTTTGGAATTGTAATATTCATAAGGTTCTTAAATCTTCACGTTTCAGTTGAAAAGAATTATTGGTCATATATCAAGGAATTGTTTTCAGAATCATGTACTGAAAAAAAATCGTTGAAAGAAGATACAATTAAGAAAGGCGGGAGGGAGGGAGGGAGGGAGGAGGAAAGGACTCCATTTCCCTTTAAAGTAGTATTTCATATCCATAAGAGATATTCTTTTGAGGGATGAAGCATCACTGTTGACAGACTAAATAGGCAAATGGAAAATGAGCTAATAGAAAAGGTGTGACATCATCCTGCCAACAAAAGTGTGTATAGTCCAGGCCATGGTTTTCCCAGTTGCAATGTATGGATGTGAAAGTTGGACCATAAGAAAGGCTGAGCGACAAAGAATTGAGGCCTTTGAACTATGGTGCTGGAGAAGACTCCTGCAAGTCCCCTGGATTGCAAGACGATCAAACCGGTCAGTCCTAGAGGAGATCAACCCTGACTGCTCTTTAGAAGGCCAGATCCTGAAGTTGAAACTCAAATAATTTGGCCACCTAATGAGAAGGACTCACTGGAGAAGACCCTAATGTTGGGAAAGAGTAGAGGACACGACTTTGCAACTAACAACAACATTCTGTGCAAGAAAATGCAATTTTCAGCTACTGTACAAACCAACTTCTGGGTTTCCCAATTTCAGAACTTGTAAGCTTTAAAAAAATTATTTCACACTTTCATCTCTTATCTTCATCCCTAAAGAGTCGAGGTGGCGCAGCAATTAGAGTGCAGTACTGCAGGCCACTTTAGCTGATTGTGTTCAGCGGTTCAAATCTCACCGGCTCAAGGTTGACTCAACCTTTCATCCTTCCGAGGTAGGTAAAATGAGGACCCAGATTGTTGGGGGCAATGTAAATATATATATACATTGCTTACTGGTGTACACTACTTAGAGAGTGCTTGCACTTGAAGCGGTATATAAGTCTCATAAATAAATAAATAAATAATAAATAATTAAGTATCATGAAATCTGAATAAATTTTCCCAACCTAAGTATTCTGCAGAGGTATGGATTTAAATTTCCTGATTTCCCATTGTTGAGAAATCTGGGAGTTAATATTCATACATCCTGATAGTGTACAAGTTTAAGAACGCTGATCTAGAGACTAAGTCAAAAAAGATACAGACAATAAATGTTAATATTGGTAGCAAAGGAAAGCAAGAGAGAGTGTGGATAGGCCTGATTCTGAAGCAAGGTAGCATCAATTTCCATGTGTAACTGACAAAGCAAGGCAAGCTCTCCTTCATAAGGTATGCATAGTCCAGTGATGGCGAACCTTTTATAGACCGAGTGCCCAAACTGCAACCCAAAACCCACTTATGCATCGTCGGGTGCCGGGTGGGTATGGTCCATTGGGTGGGTGTGGCCCATTGGGTAGGCGTGGCTGCTGTGGTAACAATAAACTGGGTGGGATTAAAAAGTTCAATCAATCAATTCCAACTTTGCAAGATCTTTTTTTCCCCGCGAGAAGTTGAAATTGACTGATTGATTGACCCTTTTTTTTGTACACACCGGCGGAGGCCTAAAGCGAAAAAGTTTTATAAAACCCAGCTGAAGGCCTAGGACTGGGCCGCCTCTGGCACCCGTGCCATAGGTTCGCCACCACCGGCATAGTCATTTCAATTTCTAAATATAGTTCAATAAAACATTGATTATACTGACTGAAAATCTGCAATCATTTGCAAATCTGAAAATCTGTAAACTCTGTTCTTACATTTCTTAAAATACTAGTTTTTAATTTTGCCAAGATAAATAAATATCAGTCCACAATCTTTTTATCTGTTTTCCAAGGACCCTGTATGGTCTATATAACTTGAATTATAACATGTGAACAAAGATGCAAGGCATGTCTCAAACCTATCATACCTAATAATTTTTTCTCTAGGGAAAAGATATAATTCTTATTTATTATTTTGATCTAAAGGCAGTTTTGTGCAACCTGAAACTTAACTAGCAAGGCTGTTTTGATCTACTTAACTACATGTATATCTAACACCTGGGAAGCATATTTAAAAATTTTACCTTCATATTAAAAATAATTGTACATGTTATTGTATGATTTTAATACCATTTATATTGTTGCTATAGTCATTTTCTTTATAATAACTCTATCCTGCCCCACTGTTTTAAAGCTCTGAACCCTGTTAAAATTATATTAAACAAATGTAATTACCCTTCAAGGAAGACATCCAAGCAGCATAATTTGCTATAAAATATTCTTATAGAGTCAATCTTCTAGAACATTTTAAAGAGAGGGAAAAAATTACAGGTAATCCTGGTTAGACACTGTATCACGTAAGTAAAGTCTATTCATGAGAATACAGGTAGTCTTCCACTTACGATCACAACTCAGCCCAAAATTTTTGTTACTACGTGAGACATTTGTTAACTGAATTTTGCTCCATTTTATGACCTTTTTTGCCACCGTTGTTAAATGAATCACTGCAGTTGTTAAGTTAATGACACAGTTATTAAGGGAATCTGGTTTTCCTATTTCCCTTTCCTTGTCAGGTCGCAAAAGATGATCACATGATCCTGGGACATTACAGCAGTCATAAATGTGAATCACCTCCCAGTCATCTGAATTTTTACCACATGACCATGGGAATGCTTCAACCATCATGTGAAAAACGGTCTTAAGTCAATTTTTTCAGAGCTGCTGTAACTTCGAACGGTCACTAAATGAACTGTTGTAAGTCAAGGATTATCTATACTGGATTTCATGTCGTATATTGTAACCACTAGTTGTTGGTTTTTTGTCTTGGTATTTCTAAATTGTGTAATTGTACAGATAAACAATTTATATATTAAACTTTTGTAATCATGTTTGGGCTTGCATTTAAGCTTATAAAAGTTTAGCTGCATTGTTTTTTACTGCTTTATTTGTTGATTAATCTGGTTATATTTTATGTCTTTGTTCTGTTTATTTACTGTTCCTTTGAAAACATTTTTTTCAAAGCAATTCTCTATATAGACAAATGTCTAGGAGTGTCTGCAGGGACTGTGGAACTAACAGAATGATAAATTTACCAGCCCATAGTAACTCCTTTAAAGGCAAAACTGAGAAGAAAGTAAGTGTACCAGTTTACAAGAGAAAAAACAGCAGTAGCTTCTTTCAGTAGATATGAACTATTAGTAATTACTGTAAGTTCTGATCTTTACGGAGCAACCAATGACTCCATAAACATATTGACAAAACAATGTCAGTTTATGTCCCCCACGGATCAATCATCCTTGCTTTATTCTATAGTGCAGGGGTAGGAAACCTGACACCCACTTAACATTGTGGACTAAAACATCTGGGTGGAGACTTTTATGGGAGCAGCAGACCAAACCACTTGGAAAGTACCAAGAGGAAGAGTTGTTCTATTTGCTTGAAGAGGCTTCTTTTGTCTTTTTAATACAAATTGTACAAATCAGTTATTTATGGATATTTTTGAAAATTCAACTGGTTCATTCATACTGATTAAAACAGCTCAAGTCATACTAGAGATGAAAAAAAAATACAACATCTCTTTTTATATCTTTTCACCAAGTAATCCATGGTGGATGAAAATATATTAAAAACTAATTAAAGGACAATATATTATAATCGGAAAGAGTTTTACTTCCAATACTGTTATGAAATTTCCAATTTCAATGTACGTTGGAAGAGATGAAATCTAATTCCTCCCAACCACAATTATCAAAGCAAGAGATTGTAGAAAGATTGTACCATTAGTCTACGGTAGCAAAAAAAAGAGAGAGAGAGAGAGAGAGAGAGAGAGAGAGAAAATATCTGGTGGCTTTTTTAAAAAAATAACACATTTTATTAAAAGGCATAATCTGTTGTGAACTAGGTCTTTTTTTTTTTTTTATTGAAAATTTTTAAATTTTTACAAAAACAAATCCCCTTCCCATACCCCCCCCAACCCTACCTCACCCCCCTCCTCCCCAACCTCCCAAACCCTCCCCTAGACTTCCCAGAGCTGAGTACAGGCTTAATTGAGAAAAAAACTTAAAACACTTTTAAAACCTAAACAAATTTAAATACAATCATCATTCTATATAAACTCCCTCCAAAAACGCAAATTTAAACATTACTTTCTTTGAATATCTATAGCTATAATGTAAAATCTAATTTCTCCCTCTTTCTTTATCCTAATACAAAAAGATAAACATATAAACCTTTGTTGTACCATTAAAACTAAATACTCTTAGAAAACTTAAAGTAAATACATATTTCCTTCAATCTTCATAATCTTCTCACCTATCAAAAAAAAAAAAAAAAAACTTAAAAATCCTAAACAAATCTAGACACATTTAGTTAAACAAATTATTTTCTCTTAAAAATATTAATAATAATATTTAAAAGCTTGAAACACTTTTAAATCCTAAACAAATCTAAATACAATCATCATTCTATATAAACTTTCTCCAAAAACACAGATTTAAGCATTACTTTCTTTCCTAAACAAATCTAGACATTTAATTAAGCAAATTATTTTCTCTTAGAAATATTAATAATAATATTTAAAAACCAAATTTAAGCATTACTTGAAACTTAAACAAATTATACTCCCTTCGAAACACAAATTTATTAGAATCCCCTCACTGAAATAAACAAATTATAATCCCTTCAAAACACAGGTTTAAACAATATTATCATTAAAGGTTTAAAACTTAAAACTGAAATATATTATTATCCCAAAACACATATTTAGACATTACATAAGACATTTTCCAAAAACGATATAAGTTTTACTTCTCCCACAATCTCAATAGTAAACTTCTTGTCTAAAGTTCTCATTCAATGTCCATAATTTTCTGTCCAATAACCAGTTGCACCCACTATAAACACAAACTTCTTATCTAAAATTTTCATTCAATATCCATAATCTTCTGTCTAATAGCCAGTTGCATCTACTATAAGCACAATCCATATCGGTCTCTCTTGCCCGCAAGCATCGAAAAAAATGCGTGGAATTCTGCCCTTGAAGATCGCTCCAAAGAGTTTGTAAGTCCTGGTTGACCCACCAGCTCAGGAATCAGTACCTGTGAAACTTCCTCAACCTCCTTCTTCTGTTGGTCTTTCTCTTTACATTTATATGTTACTTTTTCTTTACATTTATATGTTGCACAAGTCTCAGGGACCGATACCTGTAAAACTTCCTCAGTGAATTCCTCCTTGTGTTGATCTTCACAGTTGTAAGTTGTACAAGTTATCCTCTGCCCGTTCCTCTCTTGTTGGTGCCCCTCAAGCTGAAATTTCCCAATTTCGATTTCAGGCAGCAATTCCACCCTTGAAGATTGCTCCAAAGACTTTGTAGGTCTAACTTCTCCCAGAGCCACCCTTGAAGATTGCTCCAAAGACTTTGTAGGTCCAACATCTCCCAGAGATTCAGAGACCGCTGAATATGAAACTTCCTTAACCTTCTTCTGTTGCTGCTTTTCTTTGGAGTTATGTGCTACACAAGTTGTCTTCTGCTCCTCAATCTGGACTTGTTGAGACCTAATAGATGGCGATGCACATACCCCCAGGACCGAAGTATAAAAATCTTTTGCTTGAGAAACAGTATTAAGTCTATGACATGTCCCCAGGTAGTTCACCACCATTCCAGTCGGAATATCCCATCTGAATAGAATTTTTCTCTTTTTAAGTTCATTTACTAGAAAAGCAAACTCCTTTCTTCTTCTTAAAATTTTAGATGGGATCTCCTTAAAAATTATGACATCTTGTGAAGCAATTTGAAATCTCTTCTTATAATAGGCTTGCACAATTTGATTGCGTAAGGATCTTTTACCAAAGTAAATTACCACATCTCTTGGCAGATTCTTCTGTGCTGCCACCACAGAGTTAACCCTAAATAATTTTTCAATTTCACTAAGTATTCCCTCTTTTTCTTTATTCAAAATCAATGCAAAGTCCTTTGCAACCATTTCTTTCAAATCTTCTTGCAAAGACTCTTCCAGGCCTCTGATTCTTAAGGCATATTCCATTTGTCCATATTGAAGCATAAGAATCTCATTTTCCATTTCTTTTTCCATACTTTCAATTTTCCCCTCCATTATGTCCACTTTTTCAGCTACCTCTTCCACATGGGAGTTCACCTTTTCAAGAACAGAAGCAACTCCTTCTAAAGCCAAAACAAAATCTTGTCTCAAGATCTTATTATTTTCCTCTAAAATCTTTTTCATTTCTGCCCTAATTTGAATTATAACATCTCCCATCATGTTTTGCAAATCCTTCATAGTTATTAGCTGACCCCCAGAAGAGGGTGAAACTGTTGATTTAGAAGCTGTAGAAATCCCTGGACGCTTTGGAGCCATCTTAAAGAAAAACCTTTAGCCCTTCTTAAAAAATTATAAAAATTCCTTCAAAAATCATAACTCCCTCCAAAGAAGGTCATTATAATAAAAAGAAAAAAGGGAAAAGAAAAAAGGGAAAAGAAAAAAAAAAGGAAGAGAAAAAGAATTAAAAAAAGCTTTACTCCTTCTTAAAAATTGCAAAAAATTAAACAGAAAAAAGTCCTTCAAAAAAGAGTCATTACAATAAAAAGAAGGGAGAAGGAAAAAAAAAAATAATAATAATAATTAAATAGAAAAAGTCCGTTCCAAAAAAAAAATACTTAAAAATACCAAAAACAACCATTCCAATCATAAGAAAATAAAAAGAGAAAGGGAAAGGAAAGAAAAAGAAACACCAAAAAGCCTGCCGGTCAGCATTCTAACTTCAAAAAAAAAAAACACCGAGAGATTTGCCGATCGCCATTTTACTTTCCCTTTCAACAAAGAAAAAAAAAAATAAAAAGAGAGAATAAAAATAGAAGCAAGTCTTAAAACTTAAAATCCAAATAAATCAAAGAAAGCAAAAACTAAATCCTCTACTCAGCTCTGTCCGTTTATAAAAAAAAAAACTCACCAGTTCTCTTTAAGCACGGAGGTGTTTGCAGCGGCTCGTTTTGTCCCTGAGGACAAAAACAGCTGGGAAGCGGAGACAAGTCTGAACTCCGTGGGAGCACTCCTTTCACCCCCCCCAAAAAAAAACTTGGGGGGTGCAAAAGAGGCTCTACCACTATTCAGACACTCTCTACCCCCCCCCTTTGCCCGGGAGGGGGATTTTGAACCGCTGAACAGCTGGTGTCTGCTGTTCATAGCGGTTCTTACACTTACCCAGGAGAGACGGCTAGAAAGTAGCCGCCATCGCACGCGCAAAATCCACCGGAAGTCATGAACTAGGTCTTTTAATAAAACGCACTAGTCTGAAAAGGTCTTACCAGATTCCTGACTCAAAAGCAGAGACATAATTGCTCTGGACAATGAGTTTTAAGAGGCACTGAAGAGGAAGGAACTAAGAAGACCCATAAGTGTACTACAAAACAAAAGGGAACTAATCACAGCTATATATGCCTATAAAATTACAGGAAGAGTAATTACTGAAAGCAAGAAAGGACAAAGGAGAAGTCAGTTTAGAAATAATCAAGGATGAACAAAAAGAAATGCAACTGAAAAATTATTATTGTTTTAATAAAAATAAGTAAGCTGTAGTAAGTCAAACAAAATCTATGGAAAAAAGTAGAAAAGGGTAATGATGGTTATATTTCTCCCAGACGTTTTCCACAGTGGTGCCAACTTCAAAATCCAAAGATACAGCTTTATTTTTGTTCATTCTGCCCCAAATACAAAATAAAAATAAAACCATCAGGAAGTAAGAAAGGAAGTGATAGCCTCTTAGCCTTGTGGCAGGATGATGATCATGAGAGCCGCAATTACTCATTGCTGGGAAACAGAGCTTAAGTAATTGGGGTATCTTAGACTTCTCTGTTGTATAAATGTTGGGCAATCACTTACATAAATCTCATTAAGAAATACATTTTTCTAGTGAAAATATCTTTCCTTTTTTCTTTCCTTCCTTCCCTCCTTCCGTCCCTCTCTTTTTCTTCCTTTCCTTTCTTTCTTTCTTTCTTTCTTTCTTTCTTTCTCTTTCTTTCTTTCTTTTTATTTCTCTCTCTTTCTCTTTCTCTCTTTCTCTCTCTCTCTCCTTTCTTTCTTTCTTTCTTTCTTTTTATTTCTCTCTCTTTCTCTCTTTCTCTCTCTCCTTTCTTTCTTTCTTTTTTTCCTATATATTTCTCGCTGACACTGTGGATCGTCTCCGTATGTCAAAGAATTTATTTGGCTACTTGCAAAAGTTTTGTTGCTATGAATAAAATAGCACTATACCACTTGCCTTTTCTGACAAATTAGCTGAAGTAGCCAAATATAATTATTTCCAACTCTAGATTGGTAGGGAACTGGTAGGCCCCCAACTATCTGGGCCCTCATTTTACCAACCTCAGAAGGATGGAAGGCTGAGTCAACCCTGAGCCAGTCAGGATTGATCTCCTGGCAGTGAACAGAGCAGCCTGCAATACTGCATTCTAACCACTGTGCCAACATGTGTCATGGCCAAAAGTTGCAAAACTGTCTTAGAGTCTTTAGTTTATATTTGCTTGGAATGCAGGAAGAAGACTAAGGCACACAGGCTTACCTACCCATAGAATTTTTCTATGTTCCATATACCCAGCAACCTGACATTCCTTTGCAGTTCAAAACTAGAGGAAGATAAAGATCCACATGGTTTTATCTTATGTCTGCCTTGTTTCAATCATGATTTATTAAATAAACCACAAGAAGTTAGCTACATTACAAAATTAGGCATAGTTTACAAAAAAGACTGCCTGTATTTTTCCAACATGTCAACCTAAAAGTAAACAATCATACCGTGGCTTAAGATGTTGGGTGAACCTAATCTGCGTTGGTCAAACCACACTGACTCACATCCGTAAAAGAAGCCTGATGTAATGCTGACCTACCTCACTGCATTCCTTATGAAAATTCTACCAGCACTACTTTGAATAAAATTATAAGAAAAAGAAAGACAAATAAGCAAATTCCATGTTTCTAAACAATAGCGACTAATTTATTGATTTTCTCACAACACGTTACAAACACTTTCTACTGCGCAGCTATGTTCCGCAGGTTTGTAGGAAATTTGTTGGAATACTGTTATACTGCCAAACTTGCAGTTTCTGATATAATCCAATACATATGTACCAAGACATTTTTCATTTGTGTATTGTAGCATGTGTTTACTAATATTTTATTTTACACTCTGAAGGGCCTCTCCAGGAGAGAGGAATATCACACAGATAAGTATCTTCTTTCCCCTTACTTATCTGAAGTCTACTTTTCTCTGATCATTTCTGGAGAATCTAAAAGATTTTGAAGTACAGAAAGATTCCTTATGTCCAAACTTTATGCAGCTGGGCGAATTTTGTCATCTATATTACTCTTATATTTATTCCTATTGAAAAGAAATGCAATGGTATTTAGTTAGGCAGAAAGTCCTTCCTCCTTCGCATTGCCTGGTGAAATGCAAATTTGATTATTTTAATCGGTTTACATATGATTTAAACAATCTACATTCTGTTCACATTCCAATTCACTTAATTCAGGATGCCCTAACCTGCACGTTGGTGCCAAAATAGACAATAGTCAGCAGGCTCCCATTTAAGCAATTCTTTTCTGCTCCTGTAATTCAACAACTCTTATTGCTTAAGCTTTCTGAGAAACCTTCAGAATTTAATTTACATTTCCTGGCATTTCCAGTTTAGTTTCTTCAAAATTTGCTCTTATGTTCTATAAGCATTTTCACACAATTCAGTCCCAACAGAGGCATTCATCCAACATTATTTTAATATATACCAAGTTATTGGGCCATAGATTCCTCAGACCTGATATTTCAATATTTATCAAACACTGGAATATAAAAGAAATTAATTCATTAAGACAGCTTAATAAGGCTGTACAATTTATAAAATGCAAAGCGTCAGATTCATAAATTAAAAGCAATCACAGGCCAAAAAGGAATAGCCTGTACACTGATCAGTAAGGCCTGCAGACCCTCACAGCTTGTCTTTTGGGATGACAGGGTTGGAGGCCTCCCACAGTAGATTTGTTGAGTATTCCAAAAAAAAAAAAACCACACCTGTGGACCATATAAGGCTGCATGGCAGGTTGTATTTTGTACAAGCCTTATTTAAAGTTTGTTGTGTAGTAATTCTTACAAATCCTAGAATGCAGATTGATGCCCTTTGCCCATTAACTGTAAAGGAAGGCTGAAATCACTATGAGAGAACCTATTACAGAAACAAAAACAAAAAAATGAATGGGTTCTCCATTCTTTTTTCCTAACCTCAGTGTGCTTCTTCTATTCCCCCTCTGTTCTCCCTCCCTGAAGGAAGTCCATCTTATGGGACCAAGATGAAGGGCGTACTCTATGGTGCTTCTCTCCCTCTGGTACATTATATTTGCATATATAAGATTGGTCCCCTGCAGATCTGGTTTTGCCAGTGGGTCGGGGGATTCAGGGTAATACAGAACCTATCAAGTGGTTTGTTTGATTGTTGTACCAGAGGAATGGTTAATTGGATTCTGTATTTAGGGTTTAATTTCCCTCAAGCAAAGGAAGTAAAGTGGTCATATACATTTTAATAAACAAACTAATAAATCTGAGTCTTAAAATTTGCAAGAAATCCTTTGCTTGACTGCCACAGAGAGTTCTTCATCAATGTCAGCCTTATCAAGAAGAGCACGCTAAGAAAGAGGCACCATGTAGATGTAAAGCTAGTTTTATTAGAACAGTTATATAGTACAGTATCAGCAAGTACAGTATCAGCAAATAGCCCGAGCCTGCAAAGATGAAGTGAAGAAAGCCAAGGCTCAAAATGAACTAAGGCTTGCGACCAAAGTCAAAAATAACAAAAAAAGCTTCTTTCAACATGTAAAAAACAAGAAAAAAGTGAAGGAAATGATTGTCCATTAGTGAGTGGAAGTGGCAAGAAGGTGACAAGCAACAGGGAGAAAGCAGAACTATTTAACTCGTTTTTTGCATCTGTCTTTACACAAAGGGAAAAAACAGACCAATCTATCAAAAATAGTGCCATAAAAAACAAAACAGAAACACAAGTTAAGATAGGCAAGAAAATGGTTAGGGAGCACCTGTCCAGCCTAGATGAGTTCAAATCGCCAGGACCAGATGGATTACACCCCAGAGTTCTCATTACAACTGGCAGATGTGATATCGGAGCCACTGAACTATATTTTTCAAAGATCCTGGAACACAGGGGAATTACCAGAGGACTGGAAAAGAGCTGATGTAGTTCCCATCCTCAAAAAAGGAAAAAAAATGGATCCAGGAAATTACAGACCTATCAGCATGACCTCAATACCTGGGAAGATCCTGGAAAAGATAATCAAACAACGAATCAACGAACACCTAGAGGCAAACAAAGTCATTACTAAAAGCCAACATGGGTTTGTCAAAAATAGATCATGCCAGACAAATCTTATTGCATTCTTTGACCAAGTGACAAAATTAGGGGATCAGAGGAATGCTGTGGACATAATTTACTTGGACTTCAGTAAGGCATTTGATAAAGTAGATCACAACCTACTACTTGACAAGATAGAAAAATGTGGGGTAGACAGAACCACCACCAGATGGATCCGTAGCTGGCTGACCGGCCGTACTCAGCGAGTGGTCCTCAATGGAACTGCATCTATATGGAGGGAAGTGTGTAGTGGGGTGCCCCAGGGCTCTGTTCTGGGCCCAGTACTCTTCAACATCTTCATCAACGATTTGGACGAAGGGATAGATGGGGAACTCATCAAATTTGCAGACGACACCAAGCTGGCAGGAATAGCCAACACTCCAGAAGCTTAAGATACAGAGGGATCTGGACAGACTTGAACACTGGGCACTAACAAAATGAAATTCAATGGTGAAAAAAGCAAGGTTCTACATTTAGGCAAGAAAAACCAAATGCACAAGTACAGCATAGGTGGCACCATGCTCAATAGTAGAAACTGTGAGAGGGACCTCGGAGTCCTAGTAGACAATCACTTAAATATGAGCCAGCAGTGTGCTGCAGCTGCCAAAAAGGCCAACACAGTGCTAGGCTGCATTAACAGAGGGATAGAATCAAGATCACGTGAAGTATTAATACCACTCTTCAATGCCTTGGTAGGCCACACTTGGAATACTGCATCCAGTTTTGGTCACCACGATGTAAAAAGGATGTTGAGACTCTAGAAAGAGTACAGAGAAGAGCAACAAAGATGATTAGGGGACTGGAGGCTAAAACATATAAGGAACGGTTGCTAGAATTGGGTATGTCTAGTTTAACGAAGAGAAGGACAAGGGGGGACATGATAGCAGTATTCCAATATCTCAGGGGCTGCCATAAAGAAGAGGGAATTAAGCTATTTTCCAAAGCACCTGAAGGCAGGACAAGAAGCAACGGGTGGAAACTAATCAAGGAGAGAAGCAACCTAGAACTAAGGAGAAACTTCCTGACAGTGAGAACAATTAATCAGTGGAACAGCTTGCCTCCAGAAGCAGTAAATGCTCCAACACTGGAAGTTTTTAAGAAGAGACTGGACAGCCATTTGTCTGAAATGGTGTAGGGTTTCCTGCCCGAGCAGGGGGTTGGACTAGATGACCTCCAAGGTCCCTTCCAACTTTACTACTACTACTAGAATCTTCGATATCTGAACATGCTACTTTTCCTCACTCTTTTATCTTCATGAGAATTGGACTGGGAGAGGAGGTGCTATTAATGTGGATTATGAACAGTTAATGAAAAATCACTAAAATAATGATATGTCTGCATAATTATTAGAATAATGCTGTGTTAACAATATGTTATTGACCTAATGCGCATTGCACTCGGATACAATGTATGTAGCAAACTCTCTCCATTGTATACTTATGAGAAACTAACCTAATGTAATACAATGGGTATCATAATGTGTAGTTCTTTGTTTCTGAGAAAAGGAATGTATAAAGCTGAAGTCTGAACCCGCCCTCGAGGTTTAGAACTGCTTGTCTCTACTGCTTCTGAACCTGCACAATAAATCTCTCTGCTAAACCCTCCAGAATTCGTAAGAGTCCTTGCGTTTTTCCACAAGATTTATGGCGACTCCGCTGGGACTTTTAGGAAGAGGCCGTTGACCTTCCACATGGACAGCCCTGGTGGGTAGCCCCCTCTCCTAATGATGACTCCTCCAAGCTGGCTCTGTGGCTTTTGTCTACGGGGAGACCTTGGCGGGAAGGGAGAGGAACTCACCCACCAGCGAAGCATTCCAGTCAAGGATCCACTGAGGGTAGCAGACGGGTCTTTAATCCGCGGAAGGTCTGGAACGCCTGCAGGCAAATATTGTAAAAGGGGATACCTGATCCCATTTGGATCAGAAGAGGGGACTGATCACCCCCTAGAAAACATGGCGGCATCCTTAAGTCTTCAATAGGTAGGACTATGTGGGTGGTTAAACCATCGCATTTCCTGAAGAGTGACCATTGGAATATCCGGCACTTCAGGTCGGTGGTAGTGTGTTAGGGAGAAAATGGGAGGGAACTACACTAAGAAGGGCGTTGGTCAGACGCCGCTTCAGTGTACATTAGGAAATTTCAAAAAGGGATTTTCTAGGGATTATGGGGACCCACGACCAAATCCAGCTATGTTAAAAAGATTCTGTGAATCTGAATGGACCTTTGGCATAGGGAGATCCAAAGAGGGATTGGTGAATCCCGAACTTGTGGCACGGGTTCATCAAATTGTGACTGGAAGTGGTCATTGGGACCAATATCCCTATATAGACCAGTGGCCGATTAATATTGAAGAAAAGCCTCGATGGTTAGCAAAGTGTCAGATAGAATGTGCTAAAATATATTTGGCAAACCTCAGACAAAAGCTAAGATTTTGAGCCAGGAAGAAAGGGAGGAAGTTGCCAGGTCCCTGCCCTATGTTCCTAGAAGAGAAGAAGGGGGGATACATCAGCAAATTCCACCCCCTTAAGTTGAAAGAAATGAAGTCCACCTTCAACCAGAAGCCGGTGTGAAAAGAAAGATAAAAAAAGATAAAACCATTCAGAAGAAAGACCAGGACTTGGATAGCAATGACAGCAAAACATCAGTTTCTAGTCGAACTAGAAGTAAAACGAGGGTAAAAAAAGAAGAAATGATAGCCCCTCTAAGAGAAGTTTTGGTCTTTGGACCAAATAACACCAATATTCCGATGCTCCAGTATGTTCCCTTTACAACCACTGATCTACTTAACTGGCATCAGCAATATGGACCATTTTCAGAAAAACCTCAAGAAATAATAGACCTATTCTCCACCATTATTCAGAAGCATAACCCCACATGGGATGATATGCAACAACTTATTTCTACTTTACTGGATATGGAGGGGAGAAAAAAATATAGATTAGGGAAATTAAAAGTACTTGCCCGCCGACGCCCTAATGGAGGAGCGAATTATCAGGCAAGCAGAGATGCCGAAGCGGTAGAAGAAAGACCAGACTGGAATGCTAACGATGTACAACACCAAACTTTGTTGTAGAATTATCAGCTTTTGTGTTTAGAAGCCCTGAGAGAAGCTGCAATTCGTCCAGTTAATTATGCTGTAGTAACTAGTATTTGGCAAGATAAAAATGAGTCACCAACCGCTTTTCTCAGCCAACTGATAGAAGCTTATAAAGTAAACACAGGTCTTGGTATGGAGGTGGCTCAAAATTGCCCACTCCTAATTGAAAGATTTATCACCCAAAGTGCCCAGACATAAAGAAAAAGTTACAATGCACAGACGGGGCATTAGGGAAAAATGTAGCAAAGATCATGGAGATAGCTCACAAGGTGTTCCATAACCGTGAAAAGGAAGAAGAGCGTAAGTCAGATCAGAAAGAGAAAAGAAAGGTTGAAATGTTAGCAGTGGCCTTGGGGGGAATGCATATTGGACCCAATCAATGTGCCATCTGTAGACAGGAAGGACACTGGCAAAGGGAGTGCCCCCAGAGGAATGGCCAACCTAGGGGACTATTTCGCCAGCATGGAAGAGGGCAAGGAAGAGAATTTAGAGGGACTTTCCAGAGAAGTTGCAAGGGAAGCTTCAGTTCAAGAGGGCGTCCAGCCTATTCCAGTCAGACGGAAGAAAGAGAAGAAAACATGATCGGATTAGCAACATGGAATGGGGAGACTGAAGAGGACAGGGTTCTATGGTCCCACCCCCAGAGCCCATTTTTAAAATACAGGTGGGAGGACAGATTGTCCCAATGTTAGTTGACACAGGAGCCACCAGATTGGTCCTAAATAAATCTATTGGCAAGCCATCAAACCAGACCATCCAAATTCAGGGAGTATCCGGAGAAACTCAATCCCGACCCCTCCTGGAACCCCTAACATGCCAAGTGGGACAAGGAATCATTAAACATCAATTTTATATGTCCCAGACTGTCCAGTCCCATTATTGGGAAGAGACTTGCTTAATAAGTTAAAAGCAACCATTTCCTTTGACAATGGGAAGCAATTAATTCAAGTGCGCCACCCAGTGGAAGAAATATGGCATTTGATAATAGTGACAGAAAAAGGAGTAGAAGGTGATAAGTGGCAACAATTTAATGTCCCACTCCTGTGGGCAGAGAATAATCCCCCTCGATTTGTGAAATATGCCACGCCCATTATGGTAGAACTAAAACTACAGGCATATCCTGTTAGAGTGCCTCAACGATACTGTACTCCAGAGGCTGCTATTGCCATTCAAGAATTAATCCAAAAATACTTGATAGCAAAAATCATTAGAAAAATTCAGTCACCCTGGAATATTGCAATTCTACCTGTTCGTAAGCCCAACGGACAGTGGAGACCAGTGCAAGATCTCCACCCCATAAATAAATTGACCTTAACCCTACATGCCACTGTTCCTAATCCATATATTCTTTTAAGTACAATACCTGCATCCGCTAAATGATTTTCAATTGTGGACTTAAAGGATGCATTTTTCACCATACCTTTAGCTGTGAATTGTCAGCCAATCTTTGCATTTGAATGGGCTAATCCAAAGACACAAGTTAACACTCAATATACCTGAACTAGACTACCACAAGGCTTCAAGAATTCACCTACGTGTTTTGGTCAAGCTTTAGCCCAAGATCTTGCATATTTGAAGTTAGTCAGAGAAGAGGACTGTTGCCTTCAATATGTGGATGATGTTCTGATAACTGGACAAAACAGAGAGGATTGCTTTGAAAACACATCCAGACTGCTCTAAACGTTACAAGACTGTGGCTACAGTGTCCAAAAGGAAAGCACAATTAGTTCAAATATTTGTAATGTATTTAGGCTATGAGCTATCACAAGGACAAAGAACTCTGGGCCCCCAGAGAAAGCAAGCTGTATTACAGATTCCCATCCCCCAAACAAAACAGGAAGTTAGAGCCTTTTTGTGAATTACAGGCTTCTGTAGAATTTGGATTCCTAACTTCGCTCTCATAGCTAAACCATTGTACCAAGTTTTAAGGGGACCAGAAAAGGAACCTCTTTTGTGGCAACAAGAGCAGACCCAAGCAAAGAAACACCTTCAACAGGCTCTTACTACAGCACCAGCTCTAGGACTACCTATATATCTAGGTTGTTTTCACTTTATGTCGATGTGAGACAGAATGTGGCTTTAGGAGTCCTTACCCAAAGGCAGAGAAATTGGAATCACCCAGTCGCTTATCTGTCAAAACAGCTGGATATGACGGCGCAAGGTTGGCCACAATGTTTAAAAATTCTAGCAGCAGTTATGCTGTTACTACAGGAGGCAAATAAGTTAACCTTTTCTGCTCCGGTGGCTGCACACAATTATTGACAATAAGGGACATTTATGGATTATCAATCAAAGGATAAATAAGATACAGGCCCTTTTATTAGAAAATCCTCATGTTACACTGCAACAGTGCTCTACTCTCAATCCAGCCACTCTTATGCCAATACCAGATTCAACTATCCCCATGCATAACTGCATGCAAATAATAGAACTACAATATTCTTGCAGACCTGACCTTACGGACCAACCATTGCATAATCCAGACAGTCAGTGGCTTACCAATGGATCCAGCTTTATGGATCAGGGAATTAGATACTCTGGTTACGCAATTGTTTCTCAAACTGCAACTGTAGAATCAGCACAATTACCTATCCAAGCAAGTGCACAATTTGCAGAATTATATGCTCTAACCCGAGCATTAGAAATAGCTGCAGGAATGATTTTAAATGTATATATGGACAGTAAATATGCATTTTTGACAATTCATGCACATGCTGCAATCTACAAAGAAAGAGGATATTTGGACTCCACAGGCAAGATCATCCAATATGCAACTTTGATTAAAAGACTTATTAAGGTAGCCCAATTGCCGTCTAAAGTTGCATTCATCCATTGTCCTGGACATCAAAAAGACTCAAACCTTATTACCCAGAGTAATAGGAAGGCAGACAAAGAAGCCAAAAGAGCTGTGTTAGAAGCCCCCCCCCCTCCAGTCGGATGTCACTAGGTTCATGTATTTAGACACTTATTTAGAACAACTTGATCCTACATATATGAAAGAGAAAAGCCAAAAATTGAAGCAGGATGTACAAGCCGAACTGGTTAAAGGCTGGTACACCCTTCCCGATGGACGCATTGCTGTTCCTCTTGTGCTCAGGCCCATAAGCAACATCATTTGGGAAAAACTGAATTATTACAGCAGGTTGAACGATTTTTCTATCTTCCCTTTGCTTCTTTGCTAACAACACAAGTATGTCCTCAATGTTCCAGTTGTGCCCAAACCAATGCACGCCAAGGACCGATAGTACCACCTGTTTGAAATCACTTATTTTCCAATGGACAATGTCATTGTTGATTTTACTGATAAGCCTAGGAGTAAGAAATATGTAGCCCTGTTAGTTATATATCGATACCTATTCAGGGTGGATTGAGGCCTTTCCAACTGTAAATAAGAAAGCTATACAGGTTGCCAGAATCTTTCTTAAAGAAATTATTCCTAGATTTGGTTGCCCTTCTAGGATTTCATCAGATAATGGCCGAGTTCGTACACCAAATTAATAAGGCTTTAGCTCAGGCATTAGGAATTAAGTGGAGATTTCACTGTGCCTTTCACCCCCAATCGGCTGGTAGGGTGGAACGTGCTAATTGCACGATTAAAACCTTTATTACCAAATTTTGTTTGGAAACTCATCTCCATTGGCCAGACTTTTGCCTATGGTCTTGTATGCAATCAGACTGGCCCCCTGCACTAAATTACAACTTAGCCCTTATGAGCTCCCCCTTGTCTAGTTAAACCTGACAGTCAAGATGGCCAGACTTGGCTCATAAGGGGGGAATAGACCAACAGAAATTGTTACATCAGTTACAGCTTCATAATTTAGCTGTTTCAAATTTACGCCATTTATGCCATGGAACAACAACTCCCTCCAGTGGTCACGGCAACACATGGGTTCAAACCAGGAGATAGTGTATGGGTGAAACACTGGAAATCAGATCCCTTGAGCCCAAGATGGAAAGGACCATATACTGTTGTCATGTGTTCTCCTTTGGCAGTGAAAACCTTGCAGGGAAAGTCCTGGGTCCACTGGAGTAGATTGAAAGCAGCTGCACCTGCCAATCCAGTAACTTACAAGGTGGATAAAACTGACAAACCTTTAGTGTTAAAATTTACAAGAAATACACCCTGTCGAACCCTATCGGCAACGGGTTCTCAACACACAGTGTGAACAACAAACCTTGCTGAGACACACCAGAAGCTGTCTCTCTATGCACGGTAGAAGACATGAGGATTCTACAGCTCATAATATCTGTTAGTTATTTAATATGGGGAATATACACACAAATTCCTACACAAATCAGTGCAATGGCTACATGAGAGGTCATACCGCAGAAACCCTCTAATAGAAACCTATTGAGTAGTACACACAAAGAAAGAACAAAAACACAGGGAAATCAGGGTTGTCAAAACTGCATCAAGATTACAAAACAAGGAAGCCAGATAACTAAGATTTTGATTTATTATACAATGAAACCAGAAGGGTGCCAAGATAGCTCCCCTAGCTCCTGTACATACAATAGAACTACATAAAAAGTTTGTAGAAAAGGGGTCCAAGATCAGTGTTATAACCCGAAGTCTGATCCTGATAGTTGGGCCTTTCAAATTGAACACATAGAACAAGAGGGAGCTCTAGGGACCAGGCACTATTAGGGATCTCTCAATGGAAATCCAACCCACACTTCAGTTTTAGTGTCACCTTTGATGTTTGCAAGGCAGCTAATTATTGGGCTGCAATAGATGGTTGCGGAGGGATCAGTCATATCCACAGCTATATCCCAAACCATAAGTACTTGTGCCCACCAGATGGGTGTGCAGTTTCCACGGTCAGATGTAAGTGGTGTTCATGTATTAAGTGGCATACCCAAGACCCAAAGGAGATGGAGCACATCTTGTTTGAAAAGAATAATACAAAAGCACACTCCTGTGGAACGGATAACTGTAATTTGGTGACTCTCACAGTCATGAATGGCAGTTGGTTCCTCGAACAAAATAGGTGGGAAAGACAAAATTGGATGTTTGGGATAGGAATAGATGCCAACGGCTACGACCCAATATCAGAGGTGAAAATCAAAATTATAGCTGCAACCAAAAGATCAGAACAAAAATCATTATTTTGGTCATATTGTGAGGAAATGGAGAAACTAAATATTCCTGAAATACCTAGACAGGTAGTCAATACTTTTGTTAAGTTAGCTGAAGATATTGCCCATACTTTAGATGAGTCCAACTGTTTTGTGTGTGGTGGAACAAATATGGGAGAAAAGTGGCCATGGGAGGCACAAGAGTTAAATTATACCAAGGTACTAGAAATGTCTGAGAATAATAATTTAACCTATACAACCGGGAAAGATGGTGATTGGACTCTCACTTCTAACCTGGTAGGACATGTATGTTACTCAAGGAACAAAACAGAACCTTGCGTAGCAGTAGGTGACTTCCTATGCACAGGGGACTTGGGAAAACGGTAAATGGTGGTCTGGAACCAACAAAATCACTACTATGGATCATTATGCCCTTACTAACGTATCTAAAAGACCCCATATCTAAAAGACCCCACAAATACCAGTCTCCTTTGGTTAGCCCCAGATGGAATGTATTGGATTTGCGGAAAAATGGCATATGGACAACTACCTAAGAACTGGTGTGGATCTTGTGTATTGGGAATAATTCAACCAGGATTTTTCCCATTACCATTAAAAACTAAGCAAATTCTTGGAGTTCCCATCTATGATGAAGTTGGCAATATAAGAAAAGAAGGGAACTAAGTGCACACATCCAATGCACAGGAGTCACTTGGCAAGAACATGAATGACCACCTTGCTGTATTATCCTAGTTTATGGTCCTGCTACTTGGGCTGAGGATGGAATATTTGGATACCGTACTCCTATTTATATGCTCAACAGGCTCATTAGGTTACAAGCGGTGGTAGAGTTAATCACTAATGAGACTGTGAGGGGACTAACTGAATTGGCCAAAAAAAATGTGAAATCAAGGACATATATTACGCATAATAGGTTAGCCTTGGACTATCTGTTGGACAAAGGAGGAGAGGTATGTGGAAAATTCAACCTAACAAACTGTTGCATCGAAATAGATGAAAGTGGAAAAGTGTTGAAGGACATAACAGACAAAATGGTCAAACTAGCTCACGTTCCGGTGCAAACCTGGAAAGGATTTAATTTGGAAGACATATTTTCAGGATGGTAGCCAAAGTTACCAGGCCTACAAACCATCATAGTTATAGCAATCTTGTTAATTCTAGGATGCTTTTTGATTCCCTGCTTGCTCCCCTGTGTTGTAGCAATGATTCAAAGGATCTCAGAAAGTACAGCCCAATTAAGTGCAAAACATGAAACAACGTTAGCTTTATGGGAATATAAAATGTTGCCCTCTAAAGATCCTGAATTGGAGGTAGAATGATGGAAGTTTAAGCAGGAAAACTTCCAAAGGGGGGAATAAGGTGGATTAATGAACAATTAATGAAAAATTACTAAATAATGATGTGTCTGCATAATTATTAGAATAATGCTGTGTTAGCAATAGGTGACTGACCTAATCTAACCTAATGTAATACAATGTGTATCATAATGTGTAGTTCTTTGTTCCTGAGAAAAGGAATGTATAAAGCTGAAGTCTGAACCCGCCCTCGGGGTTCAGAATTGCTTGCCTCTACTGCTTCTGAACATGCGCAATAAATCTCTCTGCTAAACCCTCTGGAATTCGTAAGAGTCCTTGTGTTTTTCCACAAGACTATCTGAGGTGTTTTTCCAGACTGCCCAGATAAGTTTTGTTTATCTGATGATTGCCTTGGCAGTGGTTTATCCTTTTTAATTAAGTACAATAAGTGGATGTTCCCTTTTTATTAAGAATAATATTGCCTTCCTATAAATAGGCTCTCCCTCTGATTTATCAACTACACAGTGGGATTGGCTGCAATCTCCCTACCACTGTATCATAAGATTTCAGTCTGGGGATAATGAAAGGCCCTGTAACATAGTTGTTCAGGCGTTAAACTTAGGCTGGAAGACTCAGTTTCAGGTTTTCACTCTACCTTGAAATGAACTGAATGGCTTTGGACCAATCACTTTTAAGTCCAACCTACTTCACAGAATTATTGTGAAAGTTAACATTTGGGGATACCTAATTTCTTTGGTATTCCAGGGGGGGGGGGAAGCAGAATAAAAATATGGTAAATAAGTGAGATTCTTTCTAACTCCATCCCATGACTGAAAAGCAGTTAAACATACAGAAACTGAATGTAGCTCTCTACTATACATGCCTTTCTTCTGGGAAGTAAAGAATACCTCATGAACTCTCTCCAGCATGAAGAGTGAATTTTATTCATTAATTTATTCAGTTTATACAATTGTGCATCAGATACCTGACTCTGAGTGGCTAACAGTGAATTAAAACCTGATGTAAATATCACAAGAAAATAAAAACAATATATCCTATAGCCAAGATAAAAACATAACTATGACATGAGCTCAACCACATTCCGAGGTCCCCAGGCTCAGTAACAATACTAGGTCTTTAAGGCCTTATAGGGTTGGGGCAATTTTGCACAAGCTAAATCCATTTGGTCCAATAAAGCAAGAAATCTTTAGCATATTGCATTCATGGGCTATAGGCAGTTTCAGTGTGATTTTGTTTTGTTTTTTTGCCTTCTCATTGTCACCTTGGAAAGGTTTCACTGCTTTTAGAAACTATCCTATTCATCAGAGCCAATGAGATATAGAAATGTAAAACTGTTAGCTAGTCTGTAACCACGAATTCCCCAAATTGAAGAAGACTTACTTTTGAAACAGGCAGGGAAAAACATTAAAGGGTGATGTGGATTAGTGGAAGAAATAAGAGAACATGAATTGTTATTGAACTACTCATCTCTGATTCTTCCATGAGTCACTGGTGTTCGCCCTTACATGCTCAGCAATTGATTCATATCACTCGGTAAATTTAGCTTTTCATACCAAGGAAGGGTGTAACAGCCAAGCTGCCCCTTGGAAAAACTGGGAAGTGGAGGTGAGAAGACATATGGTGCCTTAGCTTAAGTGAGGAGAGGTAGGAGTGAGGAGACTGCTAGTGGCTAAATGTCCACCCTACTGCTCCAGAGGAAAATGCCTAGATATCATTTCTTATGGAGTATAGCATGAACTGAACCCACACACTTTTTACTGAAAGCATCCTTTCAGGATGGTTGTGAGGCTGCAAGTACAATGCTAATGTCTTGGATTTTTCAAACTACGTTTTCAGTTTATGTTCAGCTTAATCTCAGCTTTCCACCTATGATCTGCAATAATGTGTCCCAGAGGTTTAATTATCCACTTCACACTAGATAATGTTTACCTACTATGAGCCAAGAGTCCAATTTGCAGGAACTATTAAGAACTGTACATCCAGTCATCATTTAAAATAATTACAGAAGGGTTACCTATAGAATTTTATATGAGGAAGCCCATTACTACTATTATTATTATTATCCATAAAGCTTTTAAAGATGCTTAGCAAGAACTCAACCTTGTTGTGAGCAAGCCAATTGTTAAAAGATGCAAGAAAGAAAGCTAGGACAGTCACCACAACAATAGCCACAGAATTTCTCTGACTTGGAGAGACAAAGAATTATAATGACCAAAAGAGAACAAAAACATATGTTACTTATTGCTATTTTAAAAATACTGATTGCAAAATGGGAGGAAATTGATCAAGCTGAAGAAAAAGACATATGAAAATAAAGGTTTGATGACATTATGAAATATTCCTGATTTTAAAAAATGGTTTTCCAATTACATGAGAGCAGCTCATAAAAAAGTAATTCATATATATTGCATATAATACTTCAAGACTCAGATGTTGACAAACAAGATAACATGGATTTTGACAATCAACATTCCACTGGAACTTGTATGAATTTCACAGGAAAGACCCAAATCTTTATCCCCAATTGTTTGTTACTTGATTTATATGCCATCTTTCCTTCAAAACCCAAGATGTTGTACACATTACTCCCTCCTCCAATTTTTTTCAACAGTGATCTTCAAAATAGGGTTGGTTGGTTGGTTGGTTGGCTGGCTGGTTGGTTGGCTGGGAGGGAGGAAGGGAGGGAGGGAGGAGGGAAGGAAGGAAGGAAGGAAGGAAGGAGGGAGGGAAGGAAGGAAGGAAGGAAGGAAGGAAGGAAGGAAGGAAGGAAGGAAGGAAGGAAGGAAAGAAGGAAGGAAGGAAGGAAGGAAGGAAGGAAGGAAGTCAAAATAATTTTCTATGGGTTAGGCATAAGCTATGTCATAAGCCAGGAATTGCTCAGTCCTGAAGTCTACAAACTAGAATTGAGCAGAAACAATGGATAAGAAGCATCCATACAAAAGGAAAGTACATGAGCCTAAAACTTTTCAGTTCTTATTTATGAGCCATGGTGGCACAGTGGTTAGATACCAGTACTGCAGACTACTTCTGCTGACTGCCCGCAGTTCCAACAGTTCAATTCACACTGGCTCAAGGTTGACTTAGCCTTCCATCATTCTGAGGTCAGTAAAATGAGGACCCAGATTGTTGGGAGCAATGTGCAGACATTTGTAAACCCCTCAGAGAGTGCTGTAAAGCACTGTGAAGTGGTATGTAAGTCTAAGTGCTATTGCTATTATTTCGAACGATGGGGCTTCACGTTTTTCAGGAACAGAACTGCATGTGGCTCTTTTCCTTCTGGCAACAGTAATCCAAAAAGAGTAGAGCCCTTTTAAAGTAGTGAGTAGGAATAACATAAAAGCAATATTTTATTCCATTGAAAGTTAAACATAATTATACACATACACACATTACAATTATACCTATAAAGACAAATAAAAGTATGTGTATATAAAAATATAAATCTATACATGTATTTATATGCATTTTGTATAAGTAAAAGTAGATTTAAACAGTTCACAGTCTCCAAGCTTCTAATCTTTTAATATTATAATTCAGCAGCAACTGCTAGAGAACTTACGGGGCTGCAATCAAGATGAGCAGGTGCATCTGTGGTCCCAGGTAACATACTTTGACGCAATAGTAAACCATGGTTTGGTTTTTATTTTACAGTCACATCTAATTATGATGTAAAATGATGTTTATAAATGGAGATCCAAGGAAACTTGATTTCCAAGACATTTTTCAAAGCGGGTACTCATCTGCTGAAAGATTAGGATAGTCCACCAGCTTCCCTTATTCTTGGAAATAAAGGGGGCTACCAGTAGAAAGTGGAAAGACAACTGCTAGAAGCTGGAGCAGCAGGGTTATATTGTTATTTGGAAACATCTTCTATGCCACAGTTTGTCTATTCCAGTAATCATGTAAGAGTGCAAAAATGGATTTGACATTAGGCACTGATCATCTTTTCTATGAATGCAATTTAAATTCAGTGCTTGGTCTCCAACTTTATTAAGATATTTATTCAAAAAATTCTATTCCACTTTTATTTAAAATAAGGCTAATTCCAGTTCAAGACCTTCATTATAATTCAAAGTCTTTTTAAAAATAGCCTGCTTTTAATTAAAAGCAAACCCAGTCTGTTTTTAATTAGAAGTATCCTGTAACGTACGCATTCTGAAGTGATTTCAAATAGCTCTATACAGAACTGCAATCAAGCTGATCCTTAAAAAATGAACCTTAAGTTTTGGCTTGTGTGAAATAAATCAAATTATTCAATCATTATGCTATACTTTCTGTTATCATGATCATCAAACTCAGCTATTGCGGTTTACAGCCTATGCGATGGGGCTTAATGATACATGTAAACCGGAGTGTGCTATCTATGATTTACTAAGTTAGCTTAATTTGCTGCTTCTTATAAAAGAATTAAAGCATACACTAATTATAGAGTTGTGTTTATGCAATAAACCAGCCTAAAATATAGCATGCTAGTTTTCATTTCAGTATGCCATGCAAATGCAACTTTTAAATTACTTCACAAACTGGGGCTTGGTATAATGTGCAACTATAACATAATAATATCTATTCTTAAATTTTTAATTTTACAATCTGAATATGTACATGTTTATGAAGATATCTTTGACAGAATTAATCCAACTATCTGTAGATAATGTTTATGTATGAGAAAAAATACATCCAAGCCATCAGACAGGTTGTCCTTTTATTTTCAAGTTATTTTATGTAAGATTCCCCACCTCAAATATTGCTGTCTAAAATCGGGGAAAGGACAAAAAATAAGATAAGTCACCCATTTGCAGTATTACTCTGTACAAATTAATGTGTTGCGGTTGACAGTATTTAGTGACATATTAGTGCAAATGACAATGTGATAGAATGAACGTACTTCTGTATAAATTCCCCAATTAAAAGTGCAGAGGCAGGGAAAGTGAAGCCCTAGGGAAAATAAGTGGGAAATCAGAAGACAAGAAGCTGACATGCCTCAGAAAAATGTTTACCTTTAGCCTGGTGTGGTTAGATTTGATTGGCGTTTTGACTCATTAAAAGCTGCATGTTTGAGGAGGCTAATATAGATTCACTGAATTCCATAACACATAATTGAACCACAAGATGTAGAACAATAGGCTTAACCTAAATTAATTTGTTCCAGAGTCATGCCCTTTTTTAAGGGGAAGCAAAGAACTTCTCAAGAATTATGCCAGATTGTGTTACCTTTGAATTAATAAAGACATTGGATGCTGCACTTGAGCATCCAGATTTTAGAATCGAGGGAGACTAAATTCTGTAACTGATATAATTTAGGAAAATAAATTTAACACATTTTCTTTATGCCAAAACACTAAAGTTCACAGTTTAGTTTATGGAGATCTAGATATTTTGCTTAGTTTTCCCAAATTACTAACAAAAGACTAACAAAAGTTCTTTCCACAATATCCAATTCCTGCTTAAATCAATATATATATATATATATATATATATATATATATATATATATTATATATATATATATATATATATTGTTTTCTGAGGTTTTCGCGGGTATTTGTATATAGGTCTTTGGTTGTTCGGGTTTTCTCCCGCGTAAAATTGGAAGTGTCTTGGCGACGTTTCGACGAAGTCACATTCGTCATCTTCAGGCTGGTGTTTTCAGCTTCTTGCTTTGAGCAGCAATGTGTGGTCTTAGCTAAGACCACACATTGCTGCTCAAAGCAAGAAGCTGAAAACACCAGCCTGAAGATGACGAATGTGACTTCGTCGAAACGTCGCCAAGACACTTCCAATTTTACGCGGGAGAAAACCCGAACAACCAAAGACCTATATATATATATATGTGTGTGTGTGTGTGTGTGTGTGTGTGTGTGTGTGTGTGTGTGTGTATGGTTAATAACACTAAAAATATGAACCCTGGGAATATTCATATTTAAAATAAGGTGAGCACCAGGGTGATAAAATTATAAAAGTTTAATTTAATTTAAAAACGCCAAGCTTTCGCCGTCACCTGCCGGCATCCTCAGGGCTTAAATCGCCAGGGATGAGAGAGTTTCTTATAAGCAAGCCAAAGTCTGTGCCCGGCTCCTCGATCTCGTCATCGGACCTAATTGGTTGGATTGTGCTCCGGTGACTCGTTTCTTCCTGCACCCCTTTTTTTCGCGTGTGTCCTCATTTGCCTTCTTTTCTTTGAGCTCTAAAGTAGGTGGAGCAACCCCCTTGGCTCTCTGATTGTCTCTGTTCTCTCCCTCGGGTTTATCTAGTGGTTTGCATTTCTCCTTCTCCTTCTCCCAATCCACATTTGCACGACTATTCTCTCTCTGAATATTTTCCCTTTCATCCCTAGTACCTCCCCCTTGTGCCCAACTGCTGTCAAGATGGTCACATGTACCACTCTGGGTTAACTGGGGTGTGGTAGTAAGCTGGGATGATTCAATAAGTTGTTTGTCTATGCAGCCAGTCCCGTAGATGCGGCTAAACCCAGTTAACGTGCTCCCACCCTTTCTTTCGTCTCCTGCACTCTTTTTCCCCGCGTTATAAACAAAGGTCTCAGTCTGGGGGGAGGTGGGGTTACGATCCTTCCGAATGTCACAGCATTCCTCTTCCATCCCCCTCCTTGCTCCGTTGCCTCTCATTCTTGCGTGCCTGTGACAAGGATCTTTGGAGTCGATGGGTGCTGTTGATGTGAGGCGCGGTAGGCTGATCCCGCAAGCTCCGTCCTCTCGCACATTCCTCCATCCGGGTTTGCTCTTCTCTCCGCTCTTCAGGGTGTCCATCGACTCGCAGTCGCTCCTAGAGCTATCCCATACCCCATACATCCCCAACTCGGTCGGCATTACAGAATGGGGGGGTCGTCCCATCTTCTTCGGATCGATCGTCCTATGCCTTTCGAGCCGTAGATGCGGTGTTGGTTTTGAACAAATTAAGGGAACACCAATGGGGTCTCCGATCTCCAGTGTAATAGCAGAGGTGGTGCTCCAACGTTTGGAACACATAGCGATGGCCCAGTACCAGCCAAAATTTTGGGCCCGCTATGTGGACGACACGTTTGTAGTCATCAAGAAGCAGCACAAGACTGACTTTATGGGTATTTTGAATTCAGTATACCCAGACATCCAGTTCACCATGGAGGAGGAAAATCAGGGCGTATTGGCATTCTTAGATGTATTGGTCCAACGCCAACTGGATGGATCTTTGACCACCAAGGTATACCGAAAAGCAACTTGTACGGACAGGATTCTCCATTTTGAGAGTAACCATCCGACAGCCCATAAGGTCAGTTGCGTCAGAACTCTATTCAAACAAGTAGAATCACATTGCAGTATGGCCAAAGCAAAGAAAGAGAAAAGAAACCACCTTTTCCAAGTATGTAGGCGCAATGGGTACCCGGTAAGATTCATTAATCGGTTTAGTATACCATCGGAATCTCGGAGCAACCCACCACCCCGTGAACTAGTGCCACAGACAACACGTGTCACCCTCCCCTATATCTGCAATGTCTCAGAGGCTACTGCGAGAATTTTGGTGCCGTATAACATAAAGGTAGCACATAGACCCAACCAAACGCTACGGGCCGCCATCATGCACCCCAAGGACCCGCTCCCCAGCATGGAAAGATCGGCAGCCATATATAGGATCGATTGTATGGACTGCCCATGCAACTATGTTGAGGAGACTTCAAAACGAGTGAAGACTAGGGTCCATGAGCACAGACTAGCAGTGAAAAGGAGCGAGCAGCACTCCCAGATATGGGTTCACATGGCGGAATTGGGCCACCGCTTTAATTTTAATGAGGTATGTGTCTTGGCAAGTGACAGTACAAAGGGAGGCCGCCTTTTTAAAGAGGCATGGCTTTCCAATAGTTACTCCATTAATCGACACATTGACCTCTGCTCTGCACACTTGACATTAAGATCATGGAGTGCGGCCAGTTACCCATCCCGTTACCGACGGCCCGATGGCAGACCTAGTGGAAAAACCAAGGGGAACATGCCAACCCCCCGACTAGTCGTGGATAACTCAGAGGATGAAGAACAATGTCTGAGAATCCCCACCACCCCCACAATGTTGACACGCTCCCAAAAGACCAAGAGGGCGATAACAACTAAAACCCAGAATCCCCATACTATGAACACCAGGGACTTTCCAATTGATACGGCAGAAGGCAATATAGACGGAGATGGGGGGGGGATTGTTAAAACCAACACCGCATCTATGGCTCGAGAGGCATAGGACGATCGATCCGAAGAAGATGGGACGACCCCCCCATTCTGTAATGCCAACCGAGTTGGGGATATATGGGATGTGGGATAGCTCTAGGAGCGACTGCGAGTCGATGGACACCCTGGAGAGCGGAGAGAAGAGCGAACCCGGATGGAGGAATGCGCGAGAGGGCGGAGCTTGCGGGATCAGCCTACCGCGCCTCACATCAACAGCACCCATCGACTCCAAAGATCCTTGTCACAGGCACACAAGAATGAGAGGCAACGGAGCGAGGAGGGGGATGGAAGAGGAATGCTGTGACGTTCGGAAGGATCGTAAGGTTTTTGCGGGTATTTGTATGTAGGTCTTTGGTTGTTCGGGTTTTCTCCCGCGTAAAATTGGAAGTGTCTTGGCGACGTTTCGACGAAGTCCCATTCGTCATCTTCAGGCTGGTGTTTTCAGCTTCGTGCTTCAGCTTCAGCATGAAGCTGAAAACACCAGCCTGAAGATGACGAATGGGACTTCGTCGAAACGTCGCCAAGACACTTCCAATTTTACGCGGGAGAAAACCCGAACAACCAAAGACCTACATATATATATATATAGTTTTCTTTATCTTGTCCTTTATTTCCTACAAAGTTTGGTTACAAATTCTTAGGTGATTCTAATTTTAATTTATTACCAAACCAACTAACAAATATAGCATTTCACTAAATCACATCAGGACAGTCAGTCAACTGGCCTTGCAGCTCTATTTTGTCTGGCTCATGAGCAAAGTTGAAAAGAGCTGGGAAAAGAAACTTCCAGAGAAGACATGAGCTTTAGTCTAGCCTGGGAAACAAAGAAATTACTAAATTAAGGAAATGGCAAAACATTTCTTTACTGTTGCTAAGAAAACAATGACCCATAATGTCACCCAGAGACTTAACATCTTTGTTATTGCACCAGATGCAGCCATCTCGCAAAAAAAAGTACCTTCTTTGGCAATCATGCCAGAGAGGAAGAAAGGACATTTTTTATAATGTTAAACAGTCCATAACTTAGCAACTGCTAAAGCCATCAAGAAAACTCTTATCTGACCCATTGAATGTATTTGCTTGAGAGTCTCCAGGACAATGGGATTTTTTTTAAAAAAAGTAAAACAAAATAATCTGTAACTCCCTACTGGACAAACTTTTAATAGCCAGGAGCAGCTCTTCAAGGGGGAAGGAAGCTGACATACTCAGACATTATTGCTTACTCCCCCCCCAAAAAAAAAACCAATTAAAACAAACTGTGGCTTGGTGATAAGTGAATAGAATTTAAATATGACTCAAAAACAATGCATATCAATAGTATATTACAACATCAACATCTCACATAGCCAGATTACTTACTTTCATGTTTAACTAGCTTATCCAGATTAGTTCAGCACTACTATCCAACATCTGACCTAGCATAGCCAGCAGCCACAGTGAAATTAAAATGCCAGACACAAGTCAACGATGTTTACAATTAACTCTGAGGAGAGGCATACAGCTATAAAAAAAACCTTTGCTGTAGGCACACATACAGTCACTGGTTATAAACTAAACTACTGGATAGAGATTTCTGTGATTTCACAGGGTCATTACAGAAATTTTGTTCTTGTTGTCTGTTACTAATGGGGCTTGAAATTAAAATGGCATTATGTTTATTTGCTTGCAGGAATCATCCGTGACAAAACTTTATCTTTGTTTACTAGTGGACTACTAGACTAGGGCTTTTCAACCTTTTCACCCATTGTACCACTTTTAGAACATGGCAACATCCGAGTACCACCAGTCGCCTAGCAAGGTGTCAAAAACTTCATGACCCCCCCAAAAAAAGGAAAAAAGTGATAAAGTACAGGTAGTCCTCGACTTACAACAGCTCGCTTAGTGACTGTTCAAAGTTACAATAGCCCTGAAAAAAGTGCCCCCCAAGCCACAGCTGAGCAAGACACCTGCCTGCCCACCCGGCAGCACTCTTCCTCCTGTCTGAGGTTTCCATTTTTGTGACCATTTCTGTTGAGGATTGGCAGTGGGGGTGGGGTGGGGGATGTTTGATTTTTATTCCCCCCATCTGCTGGGTGGTTGCAGCAGGTTTTGGTCACTTCACATGACCCTGGGACACTGTGACCGTCATAAATATGAAACAGTTGCCAAGCATCTGAATGTAAATCACAAGACCCTGGAGATGCTGCAACATTCCAGCTGATTGGCACTTCTTCTGGGCTCAGCAGAAGCACCAGGATCAGCGCAGAGCTCCAGCTGGAACCTGGCGCTGATCCTGGTGCTTCCGCTAAGCCCTGTCAGCCCTGTAGCTCCAGCCATCTCTAGCTCAGGCTTGTGCAGTGCTGCCACCGGTTCAGCTCATTCCCCTCCCCCGCTACTTTTCTAGGATGTTCGTGTACCACTTGCCAGGTGCCAATGTACCACAGGTGGTACCCGTACCACTGGTTGAAAAGCCCTATACTAGACTGCCAAGTAACAACAGGACAATCTTACAAAAGATACAAAATGTTCATATGTTAAAGTGTAACAAAAAGCATTAAATTGGATTGTGTAGGTCTGTCGCCTATCATAGATTAAGATGGTAGATAATTTTTAGAAGAATCCCCAAAACTAGCAACAGTCTGAGGAACCTCTAGAGAAAGTCAACTTGTTTTCCTCTTTTTAACTGGTCCTATGCTAAGGTGTGACCCATTATTATTTTGAATTTCTTATAACTGCCCATTATAGCTGACCTGTTTTTAAATGGATAGAATTTGTGTTTAAAAGATATTGTAGTCTGCTATGTTCACAATTACTTTGGCCACCTAATGAGAAGGAAGGACTCACTGGAGAAGGGCTTAATGCTGGGAAAGATTGAGGGCAATAGAAGAAGGGGACGACAGAGAATGAGATGGCTGGATGGAGTCACTGAAGCAGTAGGTGTGAACTTAAATGGACTCCAGAAGATGGTAGAGGACAGGAAGACCTGGAGGAACATTGTCCATGGGGTCGCGATGGGTCGGACATGACTTCGCAATTAACAACAACAACAACAACATGTTCACAATGCTCATAGGTCAGGAATAATAGATAAAAGGAAAGCACACTGATGAAGTTATCCAAAGACCATATGTTTATGTCACCCTTTTAGTATATGACAAGTACATCTTCAAGACCAGTACAGAACAATGAATTAATCATTTATTGGCTAGGTTCAACAACTGCAGAACTTTAAGAACTAAAATAAAATTATGCTTGTTGAAAAATTATGACTAGTGTATGCATAGAACAGGTAATTTTACATTCTACCTGGCAACCCCAATTTTAGGACAAGGGAAAAACTATTTGCCCAGTAGCATTGACATCAATTAGTTTCACAATATTGATTTAATTGCTATTAATTCAAGGTTTAATATTAACAGTTCTCAAAGCAGAAGAATTTAGTCACAATGTGGCAAATGGAATTGTGAGAGCCACATATTTCTTCTCACCTAAGAAAATATTTTCTTAATGAACTACAAAACAAAAATCTTATAAGACACAACTATTTTCAAGTTATGATGAGAATGGGCAGGATTGATGCATTTGTTTCTTGAATCATTTATTGGATATGCCACAATTGGCTGGGTTGGCACAACATTAATCATGAACTTTGTTGTGTCTGAGTTCATACAACAGACTACAAGAAAATTAAACAATCTCCACAATGCAGTGTATGAATTTCTACAAAAAATAAGGACTTTATATCAGACATAATGGTTTATATGTTTACCTCTCATTGTTATAAAAACTATTAATTGCTCAAATCCATGTCCTCTTTCACCTAAATTGTCTTTTTTTCTGTATTTCATCAGCAGATTGCAAAGTATCTCCAGACCTTTTCTAGCAGTAAAACCACTCAGTATGCTTGATTTGTATTTCAGGTTGTTATCCTGTCTTTAATGTCTAAGAGCTCTATACCAGGTGCAAAAAACAAAATATAAGTACCGTATACTGATAAGGAATTTACAGTTAGAACAGGAATTACTAAACAAAAACAAAATTATACCTCATAGTCTTGCTAGGAGGGGAAATGACAACATTTTAATCTAATCTCTAAACAAGTGTTAACTTTCAAGTTTTCTCACAGAGTTTCACCTCACATAGAGTACCTTTGTCAAAATGGCAAAACAGTCTGCAGTGACAATCTTTTCCAATAATTTTGTGTTGAAGAATGATAGAAACACATTCCCAGACAGCTGAAGATAGCTCAAAGTAATCTTACCTGGTGCCTTTCAGATACAATTATATCTTTGAGCCGAAAGCATCAGAAAGACCCCAAGATTATGAAAGAATATTTTAATGCTGACTAATAAGGAAGAGATAGTTTTCCAAACTGAACTCAGAAAACACAAGTGTAGCCATGGAGATACTGTACCGAAGCATGGTGAAATAGTCTTATTTCAATAATTTAGAGAGAATCCACCAATGAATTGTTTTATCTAACCTGAAATAGCTGAGAGCCAAAAAAAAAAAAAAAAAACGAGTCTTCAAGAGCTGAGACCAAGTTCAGAATGGATCCCCTAGCAAGAGGGGGTGTGTCAAGTTTTGGCTACTTGGTTTCAAGAGTAGACAGACAGAGAAAACCTACTGGTGGATTCTCCATCTGCTGTACTGGAGAAAAGCAAAGCTACTGTACCAATTTCCATCTGGTTGCTTTTCTCCCAGAAATTTATTTTTCAAGCTATTCCACCCTGTCACTCTAAGATCAGTTATGCTGCTTTAAGAATGTACACTTGAATACCCAAAACTTTCTTTTTTAAGTTGTCCACTGTTCAGTATATGTAATACATTTTAAGCACTACTACAGTAATAGAACACAACGGACAACATGTTGATGATGTAGCCTGAGAGAAACTAGGAACAGCATACCTCTCTCTTTCAATTACTTTCCTTCACTCAAAAATGATTGTATGCTCTTACTGCAAACTAGGACTTGTCAAACTGTCAGCAAATTTGAGGGACAATAATTTAGAGACAGCTTCAGGATGAAAAGCTTATCCAAGCCAACCCTAGAACAAATTTGCAATGAACTGTTTTTGCATTTACAATTTTCATAGTCCCACTCCTTTCTCTATGGTCCAAAATAAATGCTCTCTATTCCAGATCTACAAGGCTTATTCCATTCAACATACTCCTGGATTAGGAATTGCCAAGTAAGATGTCACAATACTGTAAAGTTTGAGAACCCAATCTAGTCTTCATCCAACTTGGTGTGTTGCAGAAGAACTAAGCCTCATCTGCCAGAATTTGAAATCAGCCATTGATTCTGTAATTCCAAACATTATTTACTGTTATGCCTAATCATTTATAGATTACCACTTGCTATTCATTCATGCAATCCATTCTCCATTGAGATACCTACATTGTTCTATACTATCTTATGTTACTACTAATCATTCATTAAGATCTTAATAAGCCCTACTATCAGTTATTTCCATATTGGTACTATAACCTTTTCTTCTGTAAAACATGTATTCATTACCAATAAAATATATTTTAAAAAATCCTTCATCAATTTAAGACAAAGATAGGGCTAAAAACTAATAACAAACAATATGCATTTATGTGAGTTAAATTATAAGTTGTACCACAACATAGCATGAACCCAGCTAATAAAACTCTTGTTTTTGGTTTAGCATGTTTAGTATGTTAAATGAACCAACAAATTATAATTTATTCAATAAAACATGGTAAACAATCCTATTTATTCCAATATGTGAATTCAGTCAATGTCTCATTATTCTTAGGAGCATGACTAGGTATACTTCAAGAATCCATTCACTCAAGAGGAACATATTTCTAAGTGCAGAAAGAAGTTGGTTTTGTACAGCTGTAAATAACTGGACTCTGTGTGGGGGGGCATATTCCAAGGAAGAACTGTAGCAAAGGTCTCTGCTATTTAATCTTTTTTTTTTTGCTATGCAACACGTTAAGAGTTCATATTTGCAGAGTTAAAAATACCATAATTCACTAGTATTTGTAAATTGCAAACGCTGGACACAAGGCTGGTTGAGCCCTATTTTTCAGAATAGCCAACACATCTGGTGCTGAGGATCTTTTGACTACTTCTGGAATAAAAAAGTCCCCAAGGTTGTCATGAATACTCCTAAATCAATGGTCCACAGCTGCAGCAGCTGTGTATAATGAACAGGAAAGAAACGTTTTCCATTTGCCTAGGCTGAGTTTATATGTCTCCATTAAAAGGGAAGACGTTGATTCAAATTCAAGATTGATCCAAAAGAAAGTTGGAGATTATTCATTCAAGAAGATTATGAATTTCTTTTAAAAAGTTAAAAGATAAAAACGAGTTGATTTCAACTCCTGATGATATGACTTGGTAACTTCCTTGATGAAAAATATGGAAATAGTTTGCCATTACTTTCTGGAATGATTTTCAACTTCCAAAAATAGTCTTATATTTTTGACCAAAAACTGAAGCTATAGGGAATGTTTAGTTTGAAGGCTTCATCTGATATCAATGCAATTATGTCATTTAGACTATGGGTCCCAGACCTGAAGGGGCGTTGACTTACCTGAACGCCTTTTCTCAGCACGGAGATGGATAATCCACTCAGTGGGTTGAGACTGTATTCCTGCCCAATCAGATCAGTCAGCCAAAGTTGCCACGCCTGTCCTGGACCATGACTTCCCAGTCTTGACACGAGCGAAGCCATTGACTGACAGTAAGACATTTTGGCTCAAACTAAATATACCCTATTATCCTTGTCTATAAGGGTGGGTGTGGATTATCCATCTCCGTGCTGAGAAAAGGTGTTCAGGTAAGTCAACACCCCTTCTCCAGCACTGGAGATGGATAATCCACTCAGTGGGACATACCAAAGCCTATTATCCCTTGGGTTGGGGAATAGACTGGTCCCGTGTGTAACTTTGGTCTAGAACCTGCTGGAGAACCCTCCTACCGAAGGAGGCCTCTGCAGAGGAGTACTTGTCGATTTTGTAATGGCGAATGAATGGAGAGGGCGAGGCCCAAGTGGCTGCCCTGCATACCTCTTCAATAGAAGCCTGCATGGCCCATGCTGCTGAGGTGGCAGCGCTCCTTGTAGAGTGGGCCGTGATATGCCTGGGGACTTGCAAGGACTCCGCCTGGTATGCCCCAGAGATGCATGCCCTAATCCACCTGCCAATGGTAGAGGACGAGATCTTCCGGCCCCTAGTGGCAGGGTGAAAGGATATGAAAAGCGCTTCTGAGCGTCGGAATTCCGCTGTGCGTGAAATGTAACATCTTAGTGCCCTGCGTACATCCAAGGTGTGCCATTGTTGCTCAAGGGCATGAGCTGGGTTTGGACAGAAGTCTGGTAGGACTATTTCCTGTGATCTGTGAAAAGGGAGTTGACCTTTGGAATGAAGGGTCTATTCTTAAGACTACCTTGTCCCTGTGAAAGTGGCACAGGTCCTTCCTCGTTGAGAGAGAAGCTAACTCGGATATCTGTCGAGCTGACGTGATAGCTACTAAGAATGCTACCTTATGGGTCAGGTAGTGAATGTCACATGTTTTGAGTGGTTCGAAAGGCCCTCTGGTAAGAGCCTGTAGTACTCGTGGTAGTTCCCACGATGGATACCTGTGCACGGTTGGTGGTCTGATGTTCGCAGCCCCCTTGAGAAAGGATCGTATTAAGGGATGCTTACCCAAGGTTTCACCGGGGCTGGCTGAAAGTATAGTTGAGAGGGCGGCGATCTGCCTGTGCAGCGTGTTTGGCGAAAGGTCCCTCTCTAAACCATCTAGTAGGAATTCTAGGATCTTGGGGACTGTGATCCTTTCGAGTAACAATTCCTGTTTAGAGCACCATGATTGGAAGCTTCTCCACATGGCCTTGTAGATACGATTTGTGGAGGGGCACCTTGATGCCTGTATGACCCTAATTACACCCTGTGAGCAAGACCCCTTGGCTAAAATTGACCGTTCAAGTGCCAGACGGCTAGCTGTAGCCATTGTGGCTCTGGGTGGGAGATCTCCCCCTGCTTGAGGGAGATCCTCTCCGGAGGAATCCGCCATGGACTCGTGCGGGAGAGACTCCTCAGGTCTGCGAACCAAGGTCTCCTTGGCCAATAAGGAGCCACAAGGATTACCTCGGCTCTTTCCCACAGAATCTTGCGTACTACTGCCGGAAGGAGAGGTAAGGGTGGGAACGCGTACAGGAGTTCCCTTGGCCATGGGCTCCGTAACGCATCTGACTGCTCTGCTCCCCTGGATGGGAATCGGGAGAAGAAGCGAGTCAGGTGGGCATTGGAAGGAGAGGCAAATAGGTCCACTTGGGGAAGCCCGAAGCGGTGACAGATCTCCCTGAAGATCCTCGGGTGTAGTTGCCACTCCAAGTGATCTATTGTTAATCTGCTCAACAGATCTGCCTGGATGTTTGCCTCCCCCGATATGTGGTCGGCCTTTATGGAAGCCAGATTTTGTTCCGCCCAGGCCCCCAGTAGGAGGGCCTCGGCCGAATGAGAGTGTGTGCCCCTCTGACGGTTTATGTGTGCCTTGGCTGTCACGTTGTCCGTCAGGACTAGTACGTGCTTGCTTTTTATGCTGCTCTGGAAATGTCTTAACGCTAGGTGAATAGCTCGTAGCTCGAGCCAGTTTATGTTGTGTCGGAGGTCCATCGCTGACCAGCGGCCCTGTGTCCACTTGGCCCCCAAATGGGCTCCCCAGCCGAATAGGCTCGCATCTGTCGTGACTACTATTCTGTCTGGTTCCCTGAAGGGAGACCCTCTGAGGAGGGCCGGAGATAGCCACCACCTGAGGGAGTGTCGTACAAGTGTCGGGGATGCACTGAGTTGCTGTCTCTGAAAGGGGAGCATGAACCACTGCAGTTCTCTTGAGTGCAGCCTTGCCAAAGGAACTATTGCTATGGTCGATATCATCTTCCCTAGCAACTGTGAGAGGCCGACCAGCCTCACTGACTGGCCGCAGCTTACTTGTTTTACAGTTTTCCTTATGCTGCTGAGGCGTTCCTGTGATAGGTACACCTTGCACTCCTTTGTGTCTATGACCGCTCCCAGATGGAGTATTCTCGTAGTTGGGGTTAGGTGGCTTTTTGGAAAGTTCACCGAGAAGCCGTGGTCCTGCAGCAGTTTTATCATCAACTTTAGGTCCGCCTGAGACTGTTGGGCGGACGATTAGAATATCGTCCAGGTAACACTGGACTCTGTCCAGGATGTTCCTTACGTGTGCTGCCAGAACCGCCAGAATCTTGGTGAACACCCTGGGCGCTGATGACAGGCCGAATGGAAGTGCCCTGTATTGGAAATGCTGCCCCCTGTAGGCGAACCGTAGAAAGTGGCGGTGAGCCAGAGAGATAGGGATGTGCAAGTATGCCTCCGTGAGGTTGATCGATGCCAGAAAATCCCCTTTCCTTACGCTTCCAAGGATGGAGCGTAGTGTCTGCATTTTGAATTTGCGGTATTTTAGGTAGAAATTTAGCCTTTTTAGATCCAGAATGGCTCTCCAACCCCCCGAGGGTTTGGGGACCACAAAGAGGATAGAATAAAACCCCTGGTCTCTCTGGTTCATAGGCACCGGTTCTACGGCCCGTAAGTTTAGGAGGTGCTGAACGGCCACGTTCATGAGCCTCCTCTTTGTTGGGTTTGTGGGACAGGGGCATGGGCGGAAGCGGTTCGGGGGCTTTGAGAGAAATTCTAGGGATAAGCCGTGACGTATGGTGTCTCTGACCCATACGTCCATGGTGGTCTCTTCCCACTGGGGAGCAAACCCTGCTAGTCTGCCCCCTATGAGAAGGTCTGGGTGGGAGCCATCTGGTACGGCGGAAAGGGTGGTTGTTCCCCCAAAGGGCCGTCTTCCCTGCGTCTGCCTATGTCTTGTGTTCTGTCTGTCCCCCTGTCTTTCCCTATCCTGCCTAGCTTGGAAGGGTTGGGAATTTTGAAAGTAGTTGACCCTGGATTCCGTACGAAAGGATTGTTTCCTTCCCCAGGAACCGGGTCTCTTGTCTTGTCTTTTAAGCATGTGTTTGAGGACCTTGCGCTTGTCCTTGTTCTCTGTTAGGTATGGCGTTAGTGCCTCACCAAACAGCTTTGCCCCTTGGTACGGAGCCGAAGCCAATTTCCACTTGGATTTGGTATCAGCCTGCCAGTTCTTTAGCCAGAGGAGGCGCCTGCTCGTGTTGTTTGCCGCCATTGCCTTGGCTGAAAACTTGGTGGCTAAGAGTGTCGCATCCGACGCATATTCCGTGGCCGCTACCATTTTGCTGAGTTCCTGGTGAGTACGTATGTCCTCCATGGGAACCCGGCCTTGTAACTCTCGGAGCCAACAGAGTGTGGCTCTGGTGAAAAAGGATGCGGAGGTAGCCGCCCTGGTAGCCAAGCTATTGCTGGTGTGTTCTCCTGTAGTTGGACTCACCCTTTCGGTCCTCAGCTTTAAGAGCCTCTGCAAAATCTCCTGATATGGCTGTGTCCAATATCAGGGGTCCTATGGGTTCGTCCACCACTGGTACCTCCAAGGTTCCCTCCAGCTTCTTTGCTATGTTAAACAGCTTCTTCTCAGCATTGCTGGGAAGAGATAGGGAGGTTGGTGCTGACCACTGTTTCCTTATTGTGTTTAGGAATATGGTCGGACATGGTATGTGATGTTGAGTGGTTACCTTTTCGGCGAACGTTGGCTCTGCCTCCGTATCGACTGTGATAGGTTCCACTATTGTTCCATGCCCAAGATGGGCTGTGGCCTCCGCCGTGCGCAGGATGGTGACAAAAAGAGCAGGGTTAAAAAGGCCGTTGAAGGACGGTACCTGAGGTGAGTTGTCCTCCTCCTCGGACATTTGGATCTCCTGTGACGTACCTGGCTGGTCCAGGTAAGGTTCCTCGGAGACCGACGAGTCTGAGAGGGAAGAGAGGTCCTGATGGTCCTCTGTTTCCTCCCGAAGCCTCGCTCTAAGCCCTAGAGGCTTGGCCTTGGAGGTCTGAGCCCTGGCCTCAAATGCCTGGTCTACTGCCTGCGCTATTAGGGTAACTAGTAGATCCCCTGTCAATGCAGGAGGAGTAACTATTGCCTGCGACCCTGCTGATGCTGTGGTTAGCGTGGTCACCGGAGTTTCTTGTATCCTCCGTGGAGAGGGGGATCGGGAGAGCGATGAGAATTCGCCTATCCCGCCCTCTGTTTGGGACTGGGATGAGTTCCCTGTAGACCAAACGGCCCGTGGGGATGAAGAAAGTCCCAACGGTAGTTCGGGAGCTATCCCTCCGCTCTGCCTATTTTCAATTCTGGCCCTTTTCTGGGCTCTGTTGAATTCTTTTTCTAGGGTTTGGTGCCTTCTGATTGCCTGTTTGTCAGCCTTTTTTGATGACTTCCTTGCAGCCTTTCTAGGGGCTGCAGAGGATTCCGAATCCTCTGAAGCGGGTGTTCCAGAGGTTGAAGGCAAGGCTCCAGTAGAGGGAATGATTGCTTCCTCCATTCTCCACTAACGCCGGGCCACGATAGGGGGGACCCAGGTAGTAGGAGAGTTCCAACACTGAGTAAGCACAGGCGCACTATAGGGGCCGTCTGGAACTCAGGAACAGACTCTGCAATGGTCAGAGCTGGTCACTATGCACGGATAAGGACAGGCACGCTAATGGGAATGCCTGGAATCCGGCTTGACTGTGGTGGATAAGGACAGGCACGTTCCTGGGGATGCCTGGAACCCACCACTAAATCCGGAAAGAAGGATACGGGCCGCTAATGGGGGGCCCGAAGTCCGGATGGAGCTAGAGGCAACTGAATTCAGTTAGTTATAAAAGGCTCTTATTTATTTTGGATTGAAGGCACCAAGTCCTGGAGCAAGCAGTTATGTGTCTGATTTGAATGTCTCTAAATGAATAGTAGGTGCTCTAGTACCTTAGTACTGTTTGCCTTTTAATTTACTCCAGCGGCTGGACCGAGGCTTTTCAGGGAGCGTTGAGTCCCCTTTGTTTGCACGAAAATATGGCCGCCGCTGCCAGGAGACTACTGCGCATGTGTTAAAATGGCCAGGAGGCTACTGCGCATGTGCTAAAGAGGCAGGAGACTACTGCGCATGTGCTAAAAAGGGCTGCTGGGCATGCGCAGAAAGTCTCCCCTCTTGCCTGTGCCACGTGCGGTTGTAACAAAGAACCGCGCGTGCGCCGAGCTGCCCAGGCAATGGCGCCTCGTTTAAATGACCCTGAGAAGCCTGGTGAGTGAAAGAGACTGCTCCTTCGCTCGCCACTGTTTCCCGTAATCAATCTCCCTCCCAGCATGCGTCCCCTTTGTCCTCTGCTCCCCTCGCTAATTGCTTGCCTTCCTTCCTTCCTTTCTTTCTTTTTTTTTTTACAACGCGCGGGGTTGCAAGAGCTTCCCCGTTCGTTTAAGGCGGCTGCCGGCTGCTCCGGCTGCCCGATGTGGGAGGGAGGGGGGTTGGGGGTTAGGTGAGGGAGGGGAGTTAGGGAATTCCCCCCTTTAAGTGAGGGTGGTTTCCCCTCTAGGGAATCTGACTTCCTGAGTCTTACAATTTAGTAAAGGGAATTTTTTTTTTGGTATTTTAGAATAATCAATTAAATTGAATTAAATTATCTCCAATTAATTCTTAAACTAAGCAATTTCAGCTACTAAAAGATAATCCCCCAATGGAAAGAAACTATACCTGCCTAGGAGCCAAAGTTGTGTGTCTGTTCTCTGGGCAAGATCAGTCAAGACTGGGAAGTCGTGGTCCAGGACAGGCATGGCAACTTTGGCTGACTGATCTGATTGGGCAGGAATACAGTCTCAACCCACTGAGTGGATTATCCATCTCCAGTGCTGGAGAATAATGCACAATAACTATACTTACCAAACTGTGGAAAGAGCCAAGGTTGCCTACCCCTGATCTAGATGGATCGTATTCGACGAAGCAACACATTTTCCAATAGGATAACAGAACCAGTTGAGTAAAGTAGTTACGGTACTGTTCTAGAAACATACAGGAAACTGTAAGTTTAGTCCACTTAGAGCATGAAAGCCTTTTGGATGATTTGGAGTTAGTCGTTCTCTCTCAGCCCAACTCACCCTAACTGGGTTCCTATTGTGGGGGAAAAGAGGAAGGAATATTGTGTACGTTCATTGCCTTGAGTTACTTAAAAAGTAATAAAGGAAGGATAAAAATCTAATAAATAAATAAACTTTGTACCACACCAGGCATGATAGTAATCTGAACTGCTTGCCTTTGCACAGTTATTCCTGTATCTGGCAGGTGATAAAAAGATTGACACATGCTCTGCTTGTTTATATTACATATTTTTATAGGCAGTTAATTATATAGCACTATTGAGTCTCAACTTCTCAAGTAACCTTTCTGGCATATGAAATCAGAAATATTCAAAATGAATAAAGATATTTTCCTATGCAATATTTTAGTTTGAAGAGCAAATCATATAAAAGTATAAAACTATCACAAAGAATCCAACAACTAATTTTAAGTCTATTCCTCCATTTTGTAAGCAGTAGCTTAGAAACCAAATGTGCAATCCTGTGCTTTCTGACAATTATTTGCTCTGTTTCATTATATTCAATTAAGTTAATTTCAGGGAAATATTATAGGATTGCCATATTAGAATTCGAGAGTTAAGGCTGAAGGCATGTCTGAGATTAAGATGAGACTTGTCAATTCTTGAAGAGCAGAGGGACATCCACTCATCCAGTGAAGTCTGCCAACATTCCTGTGTAATCTTTAGTACTATAATTAATTTCCAGATGAGTAAAGAATAAGATTGGTGACTAAGTGTGAGTCACTGAGTTAGGAAAAGAAGCCATCTTTTTTTAAAATCTAATTTCTTTTCCAAATGTCTCCAATTCACAGATTGTTTTCTCATTCCAATCATAAGCAACTATAAGAAAAAGTATGTACAGATCTTTTATCTGTTTTACACTGCCTGCTAAGGACAACTAAAACAGACTTTCTCAACTTAATGTGGACTGTACAGTTCATAATCCCCTGCCGATATGGCTATGGCTCATCTGAAAGGTATTAAGAAAACTGACTTATATCTCTCCAAAATTCTTAATTAAGATCTCCCATTTTTACCTTAGTTAAATATTTATGAATATTCCTTTCCAGGTGATTAAACATGAATTTTCATCTTTGTACTCTGGGAAAACTTGCAGCTTGATATGGTTTGTAGGTATTAAAATTTAAATTGTGACCATAGTATCAAAAGTGGGAAGGAAGACTGTAAAAATCTGGTTCTTTGTCTAAGCCTTGTTGATGGTACTCTTGTGTGGATGTGGTTTGTTTGATGAGCTGATAATGTGATTTCAGAAACAAGGTTTTTTTTTCTTTTCAAATTTTATTAAATGTACATTTTAAAAACAAAAATGGACATGATTCAACTTCCCTGGCTTCAACAGTGCTATTAGTATTACCTTATGTTACAGAAAGAAAAACAGAAACTTAAAATACATTCTATAACAGGACAGAGTATAACAAACTGTGCGTATAACATCTGTAAATTTTTTGATAAACCATCTTTCAATCATCAGCGTTGTATTTACATATCACTCAGTTGTGTCCTAATATAGGTACTAATAAGAAGTCTTTATAATATCAACTAGTCAATCGATAATCGTCTCAGCGATCCTCCTTATCTCTAACCAATCATACAAATTTTTCCAAATTTCATAATACTCTGTTTCAGTTTTATTTTTCATCTCTAGAGTTAACCTGTCCATTTCGGCACAGAATAAAATTTTATTTATTATTTCTTCCTCAGTGGGGGTTTCCTTTCCATTTTTGGGCGCAAGCCAATCTTGCTGCGGTTAAAATATGCAATAGTAAGTAGAAAGATGCTTTGCTAAGTTTATCATTAATAATCCCTAATAAGAAGATTTCTGTTTTTAAATCAATTTTTTCTAATAGTATTTCTTCTAGCCAATTTTTTATCCGATTCCAAAAGTTTTGTGCCTTTGAACATTCCCACCACATGTGATAGTAAGTCCCTGGAAGCCTTCTACATTTCCAGCATGTTGGGGAGGTTTTTTTAATCTATTTTTGCTAGCCTTGTAGGGGGAAGATACCATCTATAAAACATCTAAGCAAGGTTTTTTTTTAATGGATCTATAGTCTTTATTTCTGTCCACTGACCAAAATTCCTAGGGTAACTTTAAAAATGTTAAGCAGATTAGTTCAAGTCAAATGAAATGAAACCAATGAAACACACAGAACTAGAAGTTTTGATAAGGCCAGAAGAGTATGGTCTTTTTCAGGTTAGTCAACAAAGGATAGTAGTAACAACTATGTGAATGAAAGACTGGTTGTATGCAGTCTTCACTGTTGCTGGCATTTAATTCTTGATTCAATTAAGAAATTAAAATTACAGAAATTCAAATTGTGAACCATAGAGATATAAATTTGTTACTACACTGTTAGCATATTTAAAAAGCACTTCAGAAGAACAAGCATATACAACTTTAAATACTAATTTATAGAAAGACATTTGCCCCAAGTATATAATTTAGTCCAACTCTTCTCCTTGTTTGAATTCTTTCTTCCTCTACTCCTATCTTGCTCACCTCTATATTAAGGTGGAATAATGAAAAATTACTAGAATAATGATGTGTCTGCATAATTACTGGAATAGTAGCTGTGTTAGTAGTATGTGACTAACCTAATGCACATTGCACTTAGATACAATGTATGTAGCAAATTCTCCATTGTATGCCCGTGAGAAACTAACCTAATGTAATATAATGTGTACCATGATGTGTAGTTCTTTGTTCCTAAGAAAAGGAATGTATAATGTATATTGTATATAACCCGCCCTCGGGGTTCAGAATTGCTTGTCTCTATAGCTTCTGAACCTGCGCAATAAATCTCTCTGCTAAACCTTCTGGAATTCGTAGGAGTCCTTTTGTTTTCCACAAGAATTCTGGTGACTCCGCCAAGACTCTTAGGAAGAGGCCATTGACCTTCCAGACGGACTGCCCTGGTGGGCAGCCCCTCTCCTAACGACGACTCCTCCAAGCCAGCTCCGTGGCCTTTGTCTACAGGGAGACCTCGATGGGATGGGAGGGGAACTCACACGCCAGCGAAGCACTCCAGTCAAGGATCCACTGAGGGTAGCAGATGGGTCTTTAATCCAAGGAAGGGACTGGAATGCCTGCAGGCAAGTATTATAAAAGGGGATACCTGATCCCATTTGGATCGGAAGAGGGGATTGATCATCCCCTAGAAGACAAGGCGGCATCCTTAAGTCTTCAATGGGTAGGATTGTGTGGGTGGTTAAACCACTGCATTTCCTGAAGAGTGACCATTGGAACGTCCGGCACTCCAGGTCGGTGGTAGTGTGTTAGGGAGAAATGGGAGGGAACCAGGCTAAGAAGGGTGTTGTTCAGACGCTGCTTCAGTGTATATTACAAAATTTCAAAAAGAGTTTTTCTAGGGATTATGGGGACCCACGACCAAATCCAGCCATGTTAAAAAGATTCTGTGAATCTGAATGGACCACCTTTGGTATAGGGTGGCCCAAAGAGGAACGGCGAATCCCGAACTTGTGGCATGGGTTCATCAAATTGTGACTGGAAGTGGTCATTGGGACCAATATCCCTATATAGACCACTGGCAAATCAATATTGAAGAAAAGCCTTGATGCTTAGCAAAGTTAAAGATAGAATATGCTAAAATATATTTCGCAAACCAAAAAGCCAAACCTCAGACAAAAGCTAAGATTTTGAGCCAGGAAGAAAGGGAGGAAGTTGCCAGAAGAGAAGAAGGGGGGATACATCAGCAAATTCCACCCCCTTCGGTTGAAAGAAATGAAGTCCACCTTCAACCAGAAGCCGGTGTGAAAAGAAAGATAAAAAAAGATAAAACCGTTCATAAGAAAGATCAGGACTTGGATAGCGATGACAGCAAAACATCAGTTTCTAATCGAACTAGAAGTAAAACAAGGGTAAAATCAGAAGAAATGATAGCCCCTCTAAGAGAAGTTTTGGTCCCTGGACCAAATAACACCAATATTTCGATGCTCCAGTATGTTCCCTTTACAACCACTGATCTACTCAATTGGCGTCGGCAATATGGACCATTTTCAGAAAAACCTCAAGAAATAACAGACCTATTCTCCACCATTATTCAGACGCATAACCCCACGTGGGATGATATGCAACAACTTATTTCTACTTTACTGGATATGAAGGGGAGAGAGAAATATAGGTTAAAAAATTAAAAGTACTTGCCCGTCAACACCCCGATGGGGGAGCAAATTATCAGGCAAGCAGAGATACCGAAGCAATAGAAGAAAGACCAGACTGGAATGCTAATGATGGACAACACCAAACTTTGTTGCAGAATTATCGGCTTTTGTGTTTAGAAGCCCTGAGAGAAGCCACAATTCGTCCAGTTAATTATGCTGCAGTAACTAGTATTTGGCAAGATAAAAATGAGTCACCAACTGCCGACTGATAGAAGCTTATAAAGTAAACATAGGTCTTGATATGGAGGTAGCACAAAATCGCCCACTCCTAATTGAAAGATTTATCACCCAAAGTGCCCCAGACATAAAGAAAAAGTTACAACGCACAGAAGGGGCATTAGGGAAAACTATAGCAGAGATCATGGAAATAGCTCAGAAAGTGTTCCGTAACTGTGAAAAGGAAGAAGAACGTAAGTCAGGTCAGAAAGAGAAAAAGGTTGAAATGTTAGCAGTGGCCTTGGAGGGAATGCGTATTGAACCTAACCAATGTGCCATCTGTAAACAGGAAGGACACTGGCAAAGGGAGTGCCCCCAGAGGAATGGCCAATCTAGGGGACAATCTCGCCAGCATGGAAGAGGACAAGGAAGAGGATTTGGAGGGACTTTCCAAGGACGTTGTAGGGGAAGCTTCAGGGGAAGAGGGCGCCCAGCCTATCTCAATCAGACGGCAGAAAGAGAAGAAAACATGATTCGCTTAGCCGACATGGAATGGAGAGACTGAAGAGGACCGGGTTCTATGGTCCCATCCCCAGAGCCCATTGTTAAAATACGTGTGGGAGGACAGATTGTCCCAATGTTAGTTGACATGGGAGCCACCAGATCAGTCCTAAATAAATCTATTGGCAAGCCATCAAACCAATAACTTTGTTAAGTTAGCTGAAGATATTGCCCATACTTTAGACGTGTCCAACTGTTTTGTGTGTGGTGGAACAAATATGGGAGAAAAATGGCCATGGGAGGCACAAGAGTTAAATTATACCAAGGTACTAGAAATGTCTGAGAATAGTATTTTAACCTATACAAGTGGGAAAGATGGTGATTGGACTCTTATTTCCAACCTGGTAGGACATGTATGTTACTCAAGGAACAAAACAGAATCTTGCGTAACAGTAGGTGACCTCCTATGCACAGGGACTTGGGAAAACGGTAAATGGTGGTCTGGAAGCAACGAAACCACTACTATGGATCATTATGCCCTTACTAACATATCGGGGATGCCATATCTAAAAGACCCCACAAATACCAGTCTCCTTTGGCTAGCCCCAGATGGAATGTACTGGATTTGCGGGAAAATGGCATATGGACAACTACCTAAGAACTGGTGTGGATCTTGTGTATTGGAATAATTCGACCACGATTTTTCCTGTTACCATTAAAAACTATGCAAATTCTTGGAGTTCCCATCTATGATGAAGTTGGCAATATAAGACAAAGAAGGGAACTAAGTGCACACACCCAATGCACAGGTGTCACTTGGCAAGAACATGAATGGCCACCTTTCCGCATTATCCTAGTTTATGGTCCAGCTACTTGGGCTGAGGATGGAATGTATGGATACCGTACCCCTATTTATATGCTCAACAGGCTCATTAGGTTACAAGCAGTGGTAGAGTTAATCACTAATGAGACTGTGAAGGGATTAACTGAATTGGCCAAAGAAAATGTGAAATCCAGGAATATATTATGCAAAATAGGTCAGCCTTGGACTATCTATTAGCCAAAGAAGGAGGGGTATGTGGAAAATTCAACCTAACAAACTGTTGCATTGAAATAGATGAAAGTGGAAAAGTGTTGAAGGGCATAACAGACAAAATGGTCAAACTAGCTCACGTTCCGATGCAAACCTGGAAAGGATTTAATTTGGAAGACATATTTTCAGGATGGTGGCCAAAGTTACCAGGCCTACAAACCATCATAGTTATAGCAGTCTTGTTAATTCTAGAATGTATTTTGATTCCCTGCTTGCTCCCCTGTGTTGTAGCAATGATTCGAAGGATCTCAGAAAGTACAGCCCAATTAACTGCAAAACATGAAACAATGTTAACTTTATGGGAATATAAAATGTTGCCCTCTAAAGATCCTGAATTGGAGGTAGAATAATGGAAGTTTAAGCAGGAAAACTTCCAAAGGGGGGAATAAGGTGGAATAATGAAAAATCACTAGAATAATGATGTGTCTGCATAATTACTGGAATAGTGCTGTGTTAGTAGTATGTGACTAACCTAATGCTCATTGCACTTGGATACAATGTATGTAGCAAATTCTCCATTGTATGCCCGTGAAAAACTAACCTAATGTAATACAATGTGTACCATGATGTGTAGTTCTTTGTACCTGAGAAAAGGAATGTATAAAGCTGAAGTCTGAACCCGCCCTCGGGGTTCAGAATTGCTTGTCTCTATAGCTTCTGAACCTGCGCAATAAATCTCTCTGCTAAACCCTCTGGAATTCGTAAGAGTCCTTTCGTTTTCCACAAGAATTTTCTCACTACCTATACCCTCATCAAGTATCTCTTTTACAACTTACCCACAGCTAGAATAACAATCTAGCAGATTCACCAACTACAGGAAAGGTTTAATGTTAAGGGACAACAGGTTGTATAATATAGATTAGGAGTCCCCAATGCCTGGTCCAGTACCAGGTCATGGCCTGTTGGAAACCGGGCCCTTCTCTCCCCCCTCGCTACCACTATTGCAGGTCTGCAGAGTCAGGAAGGTCTAATATAGATAACACTCCAGTTTTGCACATTACCAATAAAACCATAAGTTTTTGATGGCGTTCTAATAAATAATTGCCAAAGTATACAGGTTGACACATAGTTTGACTTTATGGTTAAATATCAAAGTTTCATACTCAGTTGTGTGATTCCTTGCAAGCATTCAACTGCTGTGACAAAGTGTTGTATTATAATTAATATGGGGAATAATATAACATATATAGATGTCTGTAGAATAATATTTATCTATGATAACGGTTTTAAATGACTATAGTAGACAGTCTGTGCATAGAGTTTGAATTGCCATGAATATGTACAACTCTAAATATTACAGTTGTATCAATGCTAACATATGCAAGTAAATGTAACTTCAAACATTCAGACCTGTCCTTTTCTTTTAATTTTGCAGAAAAAAACTGAATGCTTTTTTAGCATTTTTCTAATATATTCCAGGATAAATTGATGTTATTTGGTCTATAAAAAATAAAAAAAATTACAATATTATCTTATCTTATAAAACAAGCAAAAATAGTAGTTAAATCTATTTTCATTGGAATGGCAGTATGAAAAGCTGGGCTTGACCGAAATAATTTTGTTGCAGTATTGCTATGCTATAATAATAATAATACTGAAAGTCTCCAACTATGATGCTACTCAGTCAAACTATAACTATCAAATTGGGTAGCCTGGGTAACATTCAGTAAACGATGTACCTACATTTTATGTAATGTGATTTATTATGTATTTTTTGTACATAATTTATAACCTGGAACTTCCATGTATATTTATGTTACCATAATGGCTGAATTAATAAATAACAAGATGCAAGAATAGTATTTTTTAAAAAGCTTCAAAACACAGCAACATTTCTTTCAGACAGAGATTAAAAACAGAACTATTGTCCTTTTCAAAAGTCTACCATCTTTTAAAATATTTTTGCTTAGTGCCTAAATTGTTGTTGAGAAAGGCATGGAAGTGAAAAGAAGATAATCAAAAGCAAGAATCCACAATATAAGGTTGAAAAGGGAATTGTTTATTATGTCTATACTGCATGACTCAGAAAACAATTCCGATAGCTAATATCATAAAATAAATAAGCTAAAATATTACTTAAATAATCAAAGAAGAATATCAGGGATCTTCAAACTCGGCCCTTTATGACGTGTGCCTGGCTGAGGAATTCTGGGAGTTGAAGTCCACAAGTCATAAAAGGGCCAAGTTTGAAGACCCCTGAAGAATACCATACTATAACAACTCAAAGGCTCAGAAGTACAATAGTGACCATTCATTTTTCAAATGCCCTCCGAAAGAGTTTGGTCTAAAGTAGATTTTGGAAGGTCAACAATGAGAACTTCATTTCCAAATGCAGGCAGACCAAATAATATTCCTTGTGCAAGGGTGACCAAATGCCACCCACAGATGTGAATGTACAGGGAAAAGTGCAGAAAACAATGGAAGAAGAAACCCAATTTTTCCCTTAATTTCCCAAATCTCCTTAGTTTCCTCCAGAAAAATAGAAAAAATATATTATGAAATTCATATAATAATAACAAAAACAACAACAATAATAATAAAGTTGGAAGGGATCTTGGTGGTCATCTAATCCAACCCCTGCTCAGGCAGGAAAGCCTATACCATTTCAGACAAATAGCTATCCAGTCTCTTCTTAAAAACGTCCAGTGTTAGAGCATTCACAGTTTCTGGAAGCAGGTTGTTCCACTGGTTAATTGTTCTAACTATCAGGAAGTTCTAGGTTGCTTCTCTCCTTGATTAGTTTCCATCCCTTGCTTCTTGTCCTGCCTTCAGGTGCTTTAGAGAATAGCTTGACTCCCTCTTCTCTGTGGCAGCCCCTGAGATACTGGAACACTGCTATCATGTCACCCCTCATCATTAAACTAGACATACCCAATTCCAGCAATTGTTCCTTATATGTTTTAGCCTCCAGTCCCCTTATCATCTTTGTTGCCTTTCTCTGCACTCTTTCTAGAGTCTCAACATCTTTTTTACATCATGGTGACCAAAACTGGATGCAGTATTCCAAGTGTGGCCTTACCAAGGCATTGTAAAGTGGTATTAATACTTCACGTGATCTTGATTCTATCCCTCTGTTAATGCAGCCTAGCACTATGTTGGCTTTTTTTGGCAGCTGCAGCACACTGCTGGCTCATATTTAAGTGATTGTCCACTAGGACTCCGAGATCCCTCTCACAGTTGCTACTATTGAGCAAGGTACCACCTATACTATACCTGTGCATTTGGTTTTTCTTGCCTAAATGTAGAACCTTATTTTTTTCACAATTGAATTTCATTTTGTTAGATAGCATCCAATGTTCAAATCTGTCAAGATCCTTCTGTATCTTAAGCCTATCCTCTGGAGTGTTGGTTATTCCTGACAGCTTTGTGTTTTCTGCAAATTTGATGAGTTCCCCATCTATCCCCTCGTCCAAATCATTGATGAAGATGTTGAAGAGCACTGGGCCCAGAACAGAGCTCTGGGGCACCCCACTAAACACTTCCCTCCATGTAGGTGCAGTTCCATTGAGGACCACATGCTGAGTACGGCCAGTCAGCCATCTACGAATCCATCTGGTGGTGATGCTGTCTAACCCATATTTTTCTATCTTATCAAGTAGTAGGTTGTGATCTACTTTATCAAATGCCTTACTAAAGTCCAAGTAAATTATATCCACAGCATTGCTCTGGTCCACTAATTTTGTTTCTTGGTCAAAGAATGCAATAAGATTTGTCTAGCATGATCTGTTTTTGACAAACCCTTGTTAGCTTTTAGTAATTACTTTGTTTGCCCTAGGAGGGTTTTCGCTGATTCATTGTTTGATTATCTTTTCCAGAATCTTCCCAGGTATTGAGGTCAGGCTGATAGGTCTATAATTTCCTGGATCCATTTTTTTCCTTTTTGAAGATGGGAACTACACCAGCTCTTTTCTAGTCTTCTGGTATCATTTCCCAAATTACTTCACCAATAATGTACTAGCATAAATCTTATGTTACAGCATTAGCTTACTACAACTCTTATGACAAGAACTCATGTCAAAATATAACTCTTAAATAAAGAGCACAAGATTGCTTTTCCTTATGAGGGGGAAACCAATACTTTCAAAAGAGAAAGAAATATTCAGTCCTCGTTTGCTCATGATCTTTCTTCCTCTTATTGACTTTTCATCTAAAGGCTAATGGTTGAGTTCGTCTTTACTTGACCTCATTGTCCTGTAAGTAGGATATACAAAAGCAATGGCATTCATATACTGTATTTATACATAGATAAGCCCATCTGCAGAAATTGTAAACAACATATCAATAAAAATGTGCCAGTTTATTCATGGGTGCACATTTTTTCATAGTATTTTAGGTAAGTATTTTTCTTTAACTAAAAGGGTTTGCTTATCCATGGATGGGCTTACATGCAAGTACATACAAGATATAAAAAAACAACATGTAGTCCCCAATTTATGAACATTCATTTAGAAACCATTCAAAGTTATGATGCTGCTGAAAAAAGTGACTTACAAGTGATCTTTTACCAGTTATTGTCATAGCATCCCTATAGTGACATGATCAAACTTCAGGTGCTTGACAAACAGTATGTATTTATGACCACTGCAGCATTCCAGGAGATTGCCATTTGTGACCTTCCCAACCGGCTTCCAACGAACAATGTCAATGGGGAAAGGCCAAATTCACTTAATGACTGCAATGACTACAGTGATTCACTTAATGGCCATGGCAAAATAGGTAATAAAATTGGATGTGCCTCCCTTAACGACTAGCTTAGTGATAGAAGTTAGATAGCAGTTATGGTCACAAGTATACCATATATACCTGGGGATAAACCCACCCAAAGCTAAATTTTGGGGTGTATTCTGACATCTAAAATTCTCCACTTATCTGCAAGTATATATGGTATTTTTTTAATATAAAAAAAATATTTTTATGGACAAATACTGCCCCCATGTATAAAGCATAGTACCGAGATCTGAACAGTCCCAGGAAAAAGCATATGTTTGAAGAGATTCTTGCACTCAAAAATCACATTTTGCTGTTCTACTGCAGATCACTCATAGTCCTACTTTCTGCCTGGGGGAGAGAGGTGTTCATTATATTCCTATTTCCATTTCCCCAAATTTCCATTTTTTCCCCCTAATTGTTTCAAAATTTCAGAAAAATTGACATCTCTACAACTCAGGAGGAAAGCAGTGATTCAGGAGCAACACCAAGTCTCACAAAGAAACCAGCACACCAACAAAACAGTAATTATCTGACAAGAGATAAGGAGTACAGATTACTCTAGATTTTCTAACACATCTCTTTTAAAAATAAGTCGGGACAGATGTACCCTTAATAAATTACTCTTTCAAACTGGTGATAGAGCAGTCATTGATTCAAAAAGAGGATATACAAGACTAAAGATGCACTGAATACAAACATCTACTGCATGAAAATGGTATTAAATATTTAATACCTTTGAAATATCTCACTCATCAAACTACTATAACCCCTCCCATACCACTGGGACCAGACCAAAGAAAGGGAACTCTTGCATATAGATGTGCTGTTATGAAAAGTTCTGAATTTTACATAGTCAGGTGGCAGTTTCAGAGGGCTTTGTAGGATATTTTTCTCACAATTTCGCTATGGGAACCAAAAATTCTAAGCTTACATACTGCTCATTCACAGATCCAATTTGGTCTCAATGACGCTACATGATCTAATCTAGCAAGACACTTCTTGTGCTTTAATCAGAATGCACGTACAATATTAGTTAAATCAAATGGGTTACAGAATTAAATTGAATCTCTGATTCTACATTCTGGTTTCATATATTTTTATACTACAGATATTTTAGCTGCTGTTGTTCAAATGTAAGATCATCAACTTCAGACAGGGCAACTGCACCACCAGAAGAAAATAAACAAATTTATTAGGTTTACAGAACACTTTCTTGAGTATTAATGTTACATCTGAACAACATTTTTCACTGTTTAGAACATAATGGATAAAAATTTTCCAGGTGCTAACCAGATTAATCATATGCTACAAAAACAGAAGATACACAGATCTATGATTACATAAGCTTTAATTTTAAATATTGGCCTAATGGGGTTTTTTTCCTCCTATCTTTCCATTTTTTTTCTTTTTGCATCACATATTTTAGACTTTTTAAATGTGTGTCTTACTTTAAGAGACTGCCTTACGCTATTGATTCAAACACTTTAGCTGAAGAGCAGAATGAAAAAAAAAATACTTTCCCAGAATAAAATGTCTGCAACGGATTTCTGTAAACAGGATGTGCATTCTAATACATTATCCAAGACAGTTCAGTATAAATATTTTTCTTTAGACTATGGCAAAAATTAAGTTAGGACTGCGACAGTACAAACTTTAAGAATGTGGAAGTTTTAAAAAAATAAAGCAGGATGATGGAGACCATGGTTTAAAAAATATTTAATATTTATATATTTTATTTAATGGACAATCAACAAGATTTTATTTAACCTTAAAGAATTTTTTTAAAAAAATAAAATACAAACTGAAAATACCCAGACTAAGAAAGAAAAAAATCAATTTTATATTTTATATTTATAAATATTCACTGGTTTACTAATGAATTCATTGCAATAATATAAATGATATAAATTATTTTAGTTTATTTTTTTATTGAATTCACTGCCCATCTCACTGTTCTCAGACTCAAAATATTATTGTATTACAAAATCTCTGTCACTGTAAAATAGATTGCTGCATCCTTTTATTAGTAGAAAATATTGCCTTTTCCAAAATAGATAAATCACACATTTCAAACAATTATGCTTCAACATTTATTTATCATAATAATCATTCATTACACCTTTCTTTTATTCATGAACCCATTATTTGTTTCCGAATTATATCTTTTAACATATCATCAACTATATTATTTAATTGGTAGACTCCGGTGGTTATTTAATATGTAATTTTAAGAAACACATTTCAGAGTATCAGTTAGAACCATTTTGTTATTTTAACCCAACTGAATTTGCAAACAAGGATGATATCCAATTAGTTTATTTTCCTTAGGCACAGGTACGTGGGTACGCCCACGTGTCACCTATCCTCCGCGAGCTGCACTGGCTTCCTGTGGGTCTCCGGATGCAATTCAAGGTGTTGGTTATCACCTTCAAAGCCCTTCATGGCATAGGGCTAGGTTACTTATAGGACCGCATTCTGCCGCACAGTTCCCAGAGACCGGTGAGGTCCCATAGATTGGGCCTCCTTCAGGTCCCATCGGCCAGACAATGTCGGCTGGCGGGCCCTCGGGGAAGGGCCTTTTCTGTGGCGGCTCCAACCTGGTGGAATCAACTTCCCCCTGAGGTTCGAACTACTCCCACCCTGCCGGCCTTTAAGAAAGCTGTTAAAACTCTCCTGTTCCGGCAGGCCTGGCTGATGTCCCCGGGGGGCCGGGATATGATCGGACTCGCGGTATGACTGTATTACTGTATTATTTTACTATTTTACTGTATGACTGTATTATTTTACTATTTTATTGTTTTATGATTGTTTTAACTTTGTACGCCTTTGAGTCCTTTGGGATTGGGCGGCATATAAATATTTGAAAATAAAATAAATAAATAAATTATAAAGCACTAAAACAGTGGTTCTCAACCTTTTTAATGCCGCGACCCCCCAACCGGTCGTAAGTCAAGGACTACTCAACCGGTCGTAAGTCGAGGACTACTCAACCGGTCGTAAGTTGAGGACTACTCAACTGGTGCAGCACCATTTGCAGAATGGGAATTTTGGCGGGCTCAGCAGGGCAGAGACAGCCTGGTCAACTCCTATTGGCTTTTGAAAGCCAATAGAATTAGACTCTATTCAAGAGAGTCTATTCTACTGGCTTTCAAAAGCCAATAGAATAAAAGGGAGTAGCACAGCTAAGGAAAAGGGGGGAAAAATGGTGGACTGCGTTGTTTGGCGACCCCCGTGAAATGGTCGTTCGACCCCAAATGGGGTCCCGACCCACAGGTTGAGAACCACTGCACTAAAACAACAATGCATCCATTTACCATAAAATTTAGAAAGTACTTTCTTCAATCTATATTTCTAAAATTATTAAATTACAAATGACATATTATAAACCAACTAAAAATAATAACCATTTATTTTATTGTTGTTATTGCTTACATTTTGGCAACCTTGAGATTTATGCAATAAACTGTGGCTAGGTAAATCATCATTTAACTCAATATTTGAATCTCATTCACAAATAGCATTCACCAATCAGGCAAACCATGATGAGCCTTGTTTGCTTCCAGTTTAATATGCTCTGTGAACCCAGCTCTTTCCCCTGCTCTTCAACACTATGTGGTTTAACATTTGAGGAACTGGTCAACGTAGTTAGAATAAGCCAAAATGTAAAGTGAACCAGATTTCCTGTCATAACTGTAAAGCATAAAGTTGTTTGTCCCCACCCCTCCCCTGACTAGATTTATTTATTTATTTATTTATGAGACTTATATACCGCTTTAAGTGCAAGCACTCTCTAAGCGGTGTACACCAGTAAGCAATGTATATATATTTTACATTGCCCCCAACAATCTGGGTCCTCATTTTACCTACCTCGGAAGGATGAAAGGCTGAGTCAACCTTGAGCCGGTGAGATTTGAACCGCTGACCTGCTGAACACAGTCAGCTAAAGTGGCCTGCAGTACTGCACTCTAACTGCTGCGCCACCTTGTGATTTGGAGAAAAGAAACACTACTGAGTCCAAGATTAATTTACACTTCAAGACATCAAACTGCAAAAATTAGGGGATAGGACATAAACAAGTACAGCAAGTCTCTGCTCATGATTCTAAAGTGGCATTTTTCCAGCAAGAATAAAAAATTAAATAAATACTCTATTTTTTATTTATAGCAGAAATCCAGTACCCAAGGTTTTTATCTGTGTTTCGCAAGATTCTGGAAATTTATGACAGATTTACAATAACTTAGCTTTACAAGCTCCCCCATCATTACTGAGATCCTGAAATTCTCACTGCATTTACATTAGCTTCTTTTTATTTATATTCAGTTCCTCATAAAGTCCTATACCTGAAACCCACTTGATTTCTTCAAATATCATACTGTCTTTGAACTCCATAGTCATCTTTCAAATGTTTTCTAGCATTTTCACTCATCTCAGATATCTTTTCTGATAATCAGTACATATCAGACTTAAAGGATACTATTATCTTGAAGCCCTCGTCTTGGTTGTTGTTTATTTCACATAGTTACTCTAGTTACTTGGCTGATAGTTACTTTCTAGTACATGGGTCAGCAACCCGTGGCTCCGGAGCCACATGTAGCTCTTTGAGCCTTCTCCTGTGGCTCCCAGCCTCCTCCACCATTTGCAAAGAGAGAGAGAGAGAGAGAGAGAGAGAGAGAGAGAGAGAGAGAGACTTGTGCTTCTCTCTCTCTCTCTCTCTCTCTCACACACACACACACACACACACACACACACAACACACACAAACACACACACACACACACACTGAATGGGGGAAGAGGACTGACAGACCAAGGGCAGGAGAGAGCCAGCCCAATAAGAAAGTGTGTCAGCTTGTCGGAGAATAGCGTGAAGCCAGCTTGCCAAGTGAGCAGAAGATTGGAGAGAGGGAGAGGGGGAGAGAGAAAGGGAGACAAAGAGAGGGAGAAAGAGAGAGGGAGGGAGGGAGGGAGGGAGAGAGAGAGAGAGAGAGAGAGAGGGAACTCATGCACAGCAGCCTCTATTTCTTTTTAATTAAACACTTCAATCAAGCTCCCCCCTCGCATGTGCGCGCGCACATGCACACACAGGTTTTGCAGCTCCCAGTGTTTTTCTTTTCTCTGGGAAACGGGTCCAAGTGGCTCTTTGAGTGTTTACGGTTGCCGCCCCCTGTTCTAGTACAATACAGTATTAGCAATTTAGCTTCGGCAACCTAAGTTACACAAAGGATTCCGGTATGAAAAATTTGTACATAAACACCTATTTATATATTAGAAATATTCAAATTAGAGTTCTGTCTGAACTCATACGTCAAACATGTCAAGAGTTTTTCAGAATTTGGTAAAAAAGTGAATGATTATATTCTTGATTAAGAGAGAAAATCTGATTCAGTTCCAAAAAATTATTCCTGCTTGTGTCCAAGATTTTGAAGCAAAGTTTTATAAACTGCACTACATCAAGATTTAATCATGTTTTATTCAACAAACTGTTGGATAAACAATAAACACTGTTTACAAACCACAACGATTAGTTTCACATAACAGATCAAGTTAAAACTGAGCAAGCTACACTATGATTTAGTGATACTAAACTCAAATTGTATTTTCCTTCCCAGAGAATGAATATACAGTATCACAATTATGGAAGTGTAAACACAAGTGTCAGAGAAATTATTTTGGTTAGTTAGGCTGAAAGTTAAATTTGCATTATAAATATATACCACTAAGACAAAGATAAAGAATCCTTCAAAAAAGTCAACTCCTGAGAAATACAATTTAATTCAATTAAATTTTCTCAATAAAATATAGAAATCCTTTCCTGTTTCCTTTTTTTAGATATTTAGCAAACTCCCACTCTATCCTATAGTTCCGATGGTCTCCTTCCCAGTTATTAATAATCAGGCCTACCCAATTGAGCCTTTTCAATGTTAACCAAGATCAGCCAGGTTCTGCCACTAACCACATTTTTTTTCATACAGAATTTCAAGACTGTATGCTAAAATGACCTATCATTTTGGGACAGGGAGCAAACCCCCAAATGAAATACTGTTTGAGATCTGTTAATAAATACTGACTTGTACCAACCTTGTTATGTTGCATTTAAACAATGAATCTTTGCTTATTCCTGATGGTGCATGCCATGCCCAAGTGTCTTACTAATCCAGAAATGCAAAACAAAAGGGCAGATATTCACACTATGTCAAATCCCATATCCAACAATTTAAGAATTATAAAAAAAATCATCTCATGTTTGTTACATGTATACATAAGTGTTTGAAGTTATAAACCTGTTTTAATGTGTGGATTGACTATAATCAAATAACTTCCAGCAAAAGTCAAACATTTTTTATAAATATTCTGAAAGTATTTATTCTAGAATCTTTAGATTACTTTTTAAATCCTGCCTCTTAATTTGTATTTTTACAAATTTTAGTATTTTCTTTGGGGATATACATTTATGTGTACATTGGGTTACAAATACTGTTGCAATGGATTGAACATCCTTTGAAACTAATGCAAACAGTAATTTGTATAACTATGATACTTTTCCAAGTCCCAGCATGCATATTTCGCATAGTCCTACTGCCTTGCGTATTAAAATTCTCTAATACAGCATCAACATAGACATTGCCACTGCCACCAAATTAATCCCCTAGAAACACAATCTTTATACTATACTAGTCCAACAGTGGAACAGATGGCTTCCTCCAGCTTGTCCTGGAATTCAGGGAAAATCAAATCAGTATTATCAATTCATTTATCACCTTACATTGAGTTAGACTAAACCCTTGTAGAGCATCTAAATTAAATATTACCCTAAAAATGCCACTGATTTCTTGTACAATTTAACCAAGGCAAAGATTTTTTTTTCAATTCACCAACTTCTAATATTCACATTTCCTTTCAAGCCATGTGCATTTTTTAAAGTACTAAACAAAAATTCAAATTGAAATACAGCACATGCATTCTATATTAGCACATGAAAACAGTATGTAATACCACGCAAATTCATTACAAATTGTATAAAATACATGCGGTTGGGGGGAGAAACCAAACACACACTAACAGGTTGAAACATGTTGTAGTTACCTCACCACTGTATTTGTCATACATCCCATGGGTAAAACCAAAAGTAACCTCGCCTTTTTTGAAGCATTTCTATCAGCAGCTTTATTTGGGTGGAACAAGAAAATGTCACAGCAGCGATTAATTTAATCCATAACACTGTAATAGATAGATAGATAGATAGATAGATAGATAGATAGATAGATAGATAGATAGATAGATAGATAGATAGATAGATAGATAGATAGATAAAGGGGTTTAGATAGATAGTGCCAGCTCTAGAGTTGAACTGTTCTCCACAAATTCCTGGGTAAACTTCAATGCACTTTGAACAGGAAAAGCAACACTTCTTTACAGAACAATATCCAGGTTGTATTTTAAGCTTGGCTAAATCAATATGGATTTACAAAATTATTGGAAAGTTATGTATCCAACTGTAAAGAGTGTGAAATATTATGGTATTTACTACGAATCTAAGTACATTTGCAAGAAGACTTTATAACAAATGTATTTATCGTCAGTATTTCAGTATTCTTGTAGGATTTATATACATTTTAAATAATATCTAAGTTAAGCTAAAATAGATAATTGCCCTGAAAGCTGTAATATGAATTCATGCTAAATTACCAACATAAGCATGCTAGTGAGTCAACGAACATCTCTAAATTTATTTGAATGAAGACAAGTTTTATATTACAACTGATGTCTAATCTAAATCCTTTTAAGTATCTGGAGATAACTTTCTCTCAAACTTTTTTCATATTAAATAGTATATGTGATTTATTCTAGCCTTTATTGCACTGATAGGTTCAAAATATAATGTTATTATATTTCATATTAAAAACATAAGTTTAAAAAAGATGAAACTTCAAGATGACACAAACCAATAGTTATTAGTAAGGCCCAAAAGTTGTGATACATTGTGAATTCTTCCTGAAAAAAAAAATACAAAAATACATAATATGTTACTGTATACTACAATGGATTCGTGTCTTATTCATCCCAAAAATAATTCTATCTCAGACCAGTTGTCCTATTTGCCAACTTGCCCTGTGCATTTATATCAAAAAAATATTTTCCAATTTCTAACATTGTTTACAGTACATTTTTCATCAATGCTCCACATTTTTCATGTGCAATCCTTCAAGATTTGTTCCAATGATATTCATACTCTCAAGCAGAGAAACAGGCTAAGACCAACAGAAACACACTGGAGCTGAGATTTTAATTAATTCTGTACTGCATTCAAAGATCAATGACCTTGTTTTATATCATGTACCTTGTACCATATAGGCCTGCATATATTTTGTATAGAAAATTCTTTTTGGATGTTATTGTGCATTAAAAAAATAAATTTATGTTAAAATCTGCTGTGTCATGTCCAAAACAGAGCCATTTATAGTCATTATTATCTTATCACACAATTTTAAGCTATCTTTGTATTAATACAAATTCATCAGAATTTTTTTTCCTCTTCTTAACAGGAAATGAATATAGACATACCACATATATATACATGCATACGGGAGGGGAACCATTCCATAAATAAACTCATATTCTGCACTTGATGATTAAGGATTGAATCATTAGACTAAATCTCATTTATTTAAACATAAGATTGAACTAATCATCTCAAGAGTAGGTTTTTTTCAACCTTCGCCTCCCAAAAGATACATAAATATATATAATTATGCTGATGGCTTCTATCTGTTTTCCACAATTTTCATCTAACTCTGCACATTTTGATATCAGAGGTTGGCTGAAGAGAAAGGCAACACGATCTATCAATCTCAAGGGTATAGCCAAGAACCAGGTATAGGATTTGCTTTTCAAAAAAATAAAATAATTTGTCATACTTTTTAACACAATTGGGATATATCAATATTTAAAACATAACAGACCTTTCACAAGCTTTTAAACTATTAATGAAAATGTTGAACAGATTCAGAACAGCATATTAAGTGAAAACAATGCAAGGGATAATGAGATAGTTATACTATCCCCAAAATGCAATACAGTATTTGGAAAAAATAGAGAAAAATAAGCAGTTCAAACAATATACAACTTTATTTGTAAATATTAGAGGGCATAATAAAAAGATTTCTGGAACACAAGGAAGAATGCAACAGGTCCCATGTTACTTTTTTTTAACCTAAAAATATATTCAGAATTATTACATTGCTATTACATTTTTCAAAATATACTCCCCTCCATTAGGAATGTACAAAATAGAGCTATATTTTACCCATTGGATCAAGCATCTTATTTTAAAAATATACCACATATCCTTATGATTTTTTCAAAATTGAAGATCAGTTAATAATAATCACTGAAGAGGTGAATTGGAGAATGATTGAAATATTAAAATTTAAGTATTTCTTTTAAGTAACTACAGCATTAAGCCATACTGGATTCTCTCCTATGAAATCTAAAAATATTGCTGTAAGATGCTTAATATATGAAGTCTACCTGTTTAGATAGCATCATAACATGCTGAAATAGCTTTCTGTTTGATTAGCTGCCCAGCTGCAGTTTACGTTTTTTTCAAGGTGATGTCAACAATTTAATATCATGCAGAAATGTAATTCATTTAGCCTCAATAAGATTTATATGCCAAAACATTAAATATCCATACAGAATTGACTCACAAAATTACATTACCCTAAGTTATTTATAAGAGTGGCTGTATCCATAAGCATGCCTAGGTGGAAGAAGGCTTTTGCTTCAGTCTCTTTGCTTCCAGTTCCTACCAGTTTCTTTTTTATTCATCCTGCCAGATCAGCAAGCCAAATGATTATTCACTACTTACATGATAGTTCTTTCCCACAACCCCACTGACATATTTGAAAAACAGGAGGAACAAATCTGGCTACTATTCAGGCCCCAGCACCATTTAAGAACATGTAATTTATTCTCTACTTCCAACTGAAATTCTGCTTTTCTAATGCATTATTTTAATGCCTGTTTTGCCATCTGCACACGTGATCATTAAGATATTATCAGGAGGGCAAGGAGTAACTAATGAAAAGGCATGAGAGAAGGAGGAAATTGGCCCGAGAAATAAACAGCCTTATTAAATCCATGAACTCTTTCTGCCTCTGGATGGACCTCCCCCTCCCTTCTTCTGGTGCCCACCAGCTGTGCTGGAAGACAACCCCTCTCCGCCCCAATCTGACTGCTGGGAAGGATAGCAGCGGCCGCCAGACATCGCTGGAAGACAGCGGCTTGGGAAGAGCAGCTTATCCCTAGACACACACCCCATTCAAACGAACCACAACCCCACAGAAGTCTGCCGAGCTGCCTTACACTAAACACCTATTAGAAGGCACACCCTCGGCTCCGAAGTGGTGAAATACAGTAACTCCTCTCCCCCATTTCCCTTCCTTTGCAAACAGCAAAGCGGCAGAGGTGGAGTTGGACTTCAGGGCGAGGAGGAAGAGGACAAGGAGGAAGTGGGGGAGAGCTCTGTTTGGTTAAAAGTTTAAAGCAAAAACCACAAGGAAGCGTGGGAGGCGGGGTGGGGACCTGTGAGCCACACCATGTTCCCCCCCACCCAAAAAAATTCCACGGCCAGTGCCCGCTTTCTACAATTGTGAGGGCGGAAGGCAGGGGCTCCCTCCCATCCCCGCTGCCGGTTAAAGGGAGGAAGGGGCTCCTGGGAGTCACTGCCACCCCGCGCCCGGCCTCTTACCTGGATATAGTTGTTTTCACAGTAGTCCGCGACCCTGGTGAGGTTCTGGTAGCTCTCCACCAAAGCCCGCTTGCCCGAAGGGATTTCCTCTTCTAGTAACATTTGCAGCTCTGCCATTTTCCACCCTTCCGCATTGCTCTCTCCAGCATTCAAGAGATCGCGGGAGCGCCACCGGCTCACAATCTGCCCGCTATTGTGGGAACCCTCTTCGCCTCGGCTCTTGCCTCAGAGGCTCCGCTTTCTCCACCCTTGCCCGCCCGCCTGCCTTCCTCCCTCTCTCTCTCTCTCTCTCTCTCTCTCTCCTTCTCACTCTCTCTCCTCCCCCTCCCCTCCTGTTTCTCCCGGAAGAGGCAGCCGCGCGGTACGTCGGGAGATGTAGTCACGTGCGTGGCTGGAGAAGGCTCTTTTGCTCCTCAGGCGCTCGCCCCGAATTCCGCTTTTGGTTGAGCCCGAACCAAGGCGGAAAGACGTTTCGGTAAAAGACGTGTCCAGCGCTGCTCCTGATTCTTTTTTTTTTTTAAATGAGCATTTTTCTCCAGAGAATGCTGCTTGCTAGGAAATAGGACCAAGGGTAGCGCCTCGGTAGTTAAACGGCCGTATGTGACTGGTGCTTGGTGAACAGATTTTGTTTAAGCATCGTATGTGGAATAAGTTTCAAAGGCTGCGTTTCCACCTGTTGAAGTACAGAATATGGGTTACGGACTGCTTGACTCGATTCTACCAAAACTACTTTTCACACAGAGATGGGACGCTGCATTCCCATCTCCAAGTAAGCAAAAATTATATAGCATCATAAAATTTCTTGTCCTTGTTGCAGAATGCCAGTACCATACAATCTTTTTTCCTAATCACTGGCATGCACCAAGGTGAGAATGATTTACAGATACAGGTAGTCCTCGACTTATAACAGTTCACATAGTGACTGTTTGAAATCACAACAGCACTGAAAAAGGTTACATGACCATTTTTCACACTTTTGACCATTGCAGCATCCCCATGGTCACACAGTTGCTTGGCAACTGACTCATATTTATGACAGTGCAGTGTTCCAAGGTCATGTAATCATCTTTTGTGCTCAGTTCCGACAAGCAACGTCAAAGAGGAATCCAAATTCACTAAACAACCGTGTTACTAACTTAATAAGTTCAGTGATTCACTTAATAACTGTGGCAAGAAAGGTCATAAAATGGGGCAAGATTCACTTAACTGTCTTGCTTGGCAACAGAAATTTTAGACACAATTGTGGTCATAAGTTGAAGACTACCTGTATTTCATTCATGGACTGGGGATGAGAGGAAGGGAATGCCGTGGACATAAATGGAGAAATATGATATTGCCCAGCTAATTAAGTGCAAACGGTGGAGCATCTATCACCCCTACAAGCCAAATTTGAGTATAGTGAAGCAGTTTCTAACTTCTTCCTTTATGCTGGCTCACAATTTAATTATTCAAAGTTTTTGAAAATCATTGTATAGCCAGGGATCTACAATATGACTTCCATTAGAAATTACAAAACCCTAAGATCAATTTTTGTTATAAAGCCACCCAAGCCTCATGTTTGTTGCATATTTAGCAATATCATGTTATGATCCATAATTACAATAGTAACAGTAATAATAAAATTCACATTAAAGACTTCCTGCAGGATTCTGATACACCCCCAGTGTGCCTAATCATAAACAGTGAACTTTTGACTAAGTATGATGGATGTACCTGCCTATATTTATGGCTGGCAATCTCCATAAAAAAATATTTATTAAATTTATATGACCACCCAATTTACTCTCAGTGAATACAGGCAGCTTACAGAAATAAAACCCCAATACAAACCCAACAACCCCCGGCAACAACAATCAAATCAATCACTTGATGGGCTCCCTATTACCCTGGGATCATGAATCATGTCTTCAGGCTTTTTGAAAGAGTGTTAAGATGGTGTCAATCTTATTTCTCTAGGGATGATATTCCTCAGGACGAGAACTACCACAGAGAAGGCCCTTCTTCTTGGTACCACTAGATTGACCTCCTTGGAAGAGAAGACCCAAAACATCCCTTTCTTTTGGCTCTGGTGTGACTGGCAGATTTGATCTAGAAAAAAATGGTCCTTTAAATAGCCCGCCCAAGACCATATAGGACAGGGGTGTCAAACTCAATTTCATTGAGGGCCGCATCAGCATTGTGGTTGCCCTCGGGGGGGGTGTGGTCAGGGTGGATGCGGCCTACTGGATGGGCGTGGATGGAGTGGGTGTGGCCAGTGGGTGGACATGGCCAGCTCAATTCGCATCAAGGGTGCCTGTGGGGGCCTGGGCAGGAGTGCAACAGAACTGTCGGTCTCTGGCAGAAGGGGGTGGGACCAGGGCAAGTGCCAAGGCATGGTCCATTTCTTCAGTCCTCACAAAGGAGACACCTCCCCAGCATGCACCCAGGGGATGGGGCCAACGCGGCAGGGGCTGGTTCCTCGCTGTTTCTAGACGGCCTTGTGGAGCTAAGACTGAATGCGTTTCAGCATAGATGGCCACCACAAAATTGTACATTGGCTCCCGTCCGGCCTGGGCCAGGGCCAAGGCAGTGGGGACCGTTCCCTCACTGTTTCCAGGATGGCTTCGCGGGCCACATGAAACCACTTCGCGGGCCGCATCCGGCCCCCGGGCCTTGTGTTTGATATGTCTGATATAGGACTTTAAAGGTGATACGTAACACCTTGAATTGGACCCAGAAGCAAATCAGCAACTAAGACACTCCCACATGTGCAAATCTAGATTTGCAGAAAACCATGTGGGCTACCATATTTTGAACCAACTGAAGCTACCAGACACATTCCAGGGCAGTCCCATGTAGAGCATATTGCAGTAATTGAGACAGGAAGTAATTAATTAGTATTTAATGTGAAACCAAATAACTGGATTGGAATAAAGCACATTATGTCCAGGGTTTTGTGTAAATCCCAGTTTACACAAAATTGGGGTATTTGCCAAACTAGTATAGATTTTGCTGTCAGTCCCAGTATTCTCTTTCCCCAGGCAGGGGAAGAAAACTATTCTTTCCTTGTCTTCTCCACATCACTAGACAACAGGAAGACAGTTTACCTGTACCAGGTTGAATCACAATGGTCTTGACAGATAGTTAGCCTAATGGGCTTAGTAATTTGATACACACACACACACACACACACACACACACCCTTGCTATTTTCTTAGACTGGGAATTAGCTGCCCAGGTTGGGTGGAAGACTAATTTAGCAAATAAAAATAATTACCATGACATACACCCACTCTTCATTTAGTGACTGAGTTCATTTCAACAATCAGTTTGTTAAATGAAATGGCACTAAGTCAGCGGTTCTCAATCTATGGGTCGTGACCCCTTTGGGGGGTCGAATGACCCTTTCACAGGGGTCGCCTAAGACCATCGGAAAACATATATTTCTGATGGTCTTAGGAACTGAGACACCGTTCCTCTATCCGTCTTTGCACGGCTTCAAGGTGGGGGCCATTGCAGCACCTGATTCGTTTCCATCGAGCATCTCCTAAGGGAGGCTGCGCTGCTTCGCGGCCCTTTCCACGGAGGAGGCTGAACTAAGCTCTGCCGGCGCTGTTGCCCTCTTGACTCTCTCTCTCTCTCGTGCGGTCTCTCTCTCTCCCTCTCCCCACCTGGGCACTTCTCCAACCAGGCTGGGCAGAGCCAGCGGAGCGGCCTTCCTGCCCCCTCTCCCCGGCCAGCTGGAGCTGGGCAGGCCGGCAACCTTTGGAAGTGAGATGAGGACAAGCGAGGCGTGCTGAGCCCCGGGCGCTGCGGATGAGTGGGCGGCGTCGGTGCGCGCTTGGAGAGCCATTAGGGTTGGGGATCACCACAACATGAGGAACTGTATTAAAGGGTCATGGCATTAGGAAGGTTGAGAACCACTGCACTAAGTGAACATAACACACACACACATAGAGACAGACAGACAGACAGACTGTGAAGATCATCAGTTGCTGCCTCTCACACAACAACATTTTCTCATTCATTTGTGCCAGTGTTGCTCTTACTCTGGTGTGTATTATAGTCAGGCACACAAAATTTGGTTGCAAATGTGTGTATTGGTCATGAAACAAGGAGTGAGAGTATTCTTTATGGTTAATTGCAGGTGAGAAAGGGCTCTAGTATGATTTGTTGTTTTATTTTAGCATGTAATGTGAGTAGTAGCATTGTGGCTTTCTAGTCATGCTTTATTGCCAAATTATATACATAGAAGTAGCCAGGAACAAAAGTTGAGCGATGGTTATCTCATCCAAGTTACACAAATATTTTTGTTTACTTTTCAGGAACATGTTGAAAAGTTTCTGGACAGACTGATATTAGATGAAGTTTTTATTATGCAGTCATGCTTGCCTCATTTATGGAATGGTGTGAAGGATCCAAATGGCATCTTCCACTTGTAAACTGTGTTAGTTTATGGATGCTTTCAGATGAGTCATTTACTTGGATTCCCTTTGCTTGACAGAATTTTATTTGGCTGCTAGCAAAGTGGGAGGATGCAAATGCTGGTGTCTTTCATTTATAAGCTCCAGTGTTTTCCCATTACATCTTTAATTATTTTCTTTACCAGAAGTAAGAAAAAAATGAGAAATTGATGGAGAAAAAACACACAATTCAATATTTTATACTTGGTTGTAGAAGCTTAGAACTCTAAAATCAGCTCCAATCTCCCAGCATCCTCTTCTTTCATTATTCTAAACTTATCAAAATGTTTCCTTTCCATAACAATTTTCTTCTTTATACCCTTTGAGAGGAAAGACCATTAAATATGGCTCAATGAAAGTTCTCATCAGCATTGTTCCAGGATTAAACAAGGAGATTAATATTTTAGTTTAATTAAAATGTAGAGTGTAGAAAATTGCAATGTCAGGATTGCCAAATACCATGTAAATATTGCTGTGTGTTTTCTGACTTAAATTCAGCTTCTCCATGCACATAATTTCAATGGATCACAAGCAGACTGGAATTACAAAATAAATTTCTCCTTCCCAAAATACCAACCAAGGTATAACTTGGTCCGATTTGTGAAACCAACAAAACATACCAGGTAAAATTCTGGAACAACAGTTTGCAAATGCCAAATAATGATGTGTTGCTTGGCAGAGGTTGCATGGATTTATCAAAAATAAACCATCATTTATCAAGAATAAACTATGCCAAACCAATCTAGTGACCAGTTTAATTAACCATTGGAATGCACTGGTCATAAGGAACCTTGATGTCATTAAAACATTCAATGGAATTTACCATAAGATTCTGAGAAATAACAAAAAGTGCATTACACTGAATTAGTTGAACAGTGTTACCCAGTGAGTATGTAGTAGATAAGTAGTTCTGTATCAGACTCAAATAGTGTTCTACAGGGCTCCACTTCTGCTAGTTAACATATTTATAAATGACTTGAATTAATTTGACAAAACAAGAGACGCGTAAGATGAATTTCAGAAGGGGACAAATGTGAAGTCCATATTTGGCTAGGAAAAAAAACCCAAAGGCATAAATGTAGAATGATAGAATTTAGTGGACAGCACAACATGCAAAAAATATCTAGTTGCTTTCATAGATCACAGGCTGAGAATGAGTAAACCACTGGTTGCAATTGCAAAATAATAAAAAATGAAATAAAATAAAATAATAAAAAATTACCCTAAACTCTTTCAAAATGAATTTCAGGATTAAGAAATCCTCGGTTGATCAAAAACATATAGAACATTAGATGCTGTTCTGGGCATTGCATTTTAAGAAAGTGAAAGTGTGTCCAAAGGATAACAACTAAAATGATAAGGGGTCTGGGATTAAAAAAAAAAAAACATACAAGGAACAATTGGAGATATTTGTTATATAGGTAGTCCTCAACCTATTACCACAATTGAACCCAAAATTTATTTTGCTAAATTTGCTAAGTGAGTTTTAACTCAATTTATGACTTTTCTTACCACAGTTGTTAAGTGAATCACTGCAGTTGTTAAATTAGTAACACAGTTGTCAAGTGGATGTGGTCTTCCCATTGACTTGTCAGAAGGTTGCAAAAGGTGATCACATGGTCCCGGGACACTGCCACCGCCGTAAATTTGAATCAGTTGGCAAGCAGCTAAATGTCAATCGTGTGACCATGGGGATGCTGCAATGGTCATAAATGTGAAAAATGGTCATGAATCATTTTTTTCAGTGCCATTGTAATTTTTAATGATCCCTGAATGAACTGTTGTAAGTCAAGGACTACGCACCTATATTTAATATAGAGAAGAAAAGGCTATAGAGATACAGTATGATACTATTATAAAGTAACTGAAACTCTGCCTTGTAAAAAAAATGGAGAATTGTTTAAATATTGCCCAGAAGACAAAACAAAATATAAGGAAATTACAAAGAAATTGAGCTTGGCTGGATAAGAAAAATAATGGTAAAAATTGCTCAGCAGTGGAAAGTGGTGCTGGAATCTTTTAAGCAAAGGCTGGGTGGCTGTCTGTCAAATTTGCTGTAGTACCAAATTCCAGTACTAAGCATGGGATTGAACTAGATCAGTGATGATGAATCTTTTAGAGACCGAGTGCCCAAACCCGACCCCCACTCTGCCTCCTGCCCTGACTGCTCTGCCCCCGCCCACCCCCTGCTCTACCCGCCCACTGCCTCAATGGCCCATGGTAGCAGATCAGGCAGCCCTGCAGCCCCATGGCAGCCATGCCCTCCGCCCACACGCTGCAGCATCATCTGCACACTATGGAACATGAGGGCGGAGTCTTGTCCCTGCTGCCCGGCTGTGTCCTTGGCTGCGTTGCTCCATGCAGGCCACACCAGGGGGCGACTCTTCTCCAGGGGGGGGCTTCTGGAGAGGAGGGGGCTGCAGGGGGAGACGGGGCTGCCTACAGAGATGACTCTGAGTGCCGCCTCTGGCACACGTGCCATAGGTTCGCTACCACTGAACTAGATGATCTTTGTTACCTCTTCCTGCACTTACATCCTAGTATTCTATGACAAATATTATTCACTTTTGATTGCTAAAGGCTCAGTCCACTGTTAAAGACTCATTGTCTCTAGGATCCAATTTCAAGCTGACAACTTTATACCATTACATTTCCATATGGTGTATAAGTTGATTAATCTTTCCCATCCATCCTGCTTTTGAAACTGCAACCTGTAGGGGAGTACATCTAGATCTATTTTACATAATAGAACCAGTTTTACAATTGCCATTAATTGGCATTTTTGCAAGTGACTTCTGCAGGAGAGAAGTGGAAGTTTCTTGAAGAGCCTTTAAACAGAATGTACTGTCACAATCCCTTTGATGTTCTTTCTGTATGAAAATCAAATCTGTACGAAACCATAAGAAAACCAGATGGTGAGATTTTGTAATCAAGACTTCCATCCTAAAAATGACTGTTTGCCAATTATGAAGCTGCAGCCTGGGCAACACAATGAAAACAATTTCTAGCACAATTCAGATACTTTGCTAAAAATTCCCTTGTGATGTTCTTGCTTTAGGATCCTAAATGTGGTTTTAAAAAAAAAATATGTCAATAATTTATATTGTTACTATCCTTCACAATGACTAAAGAAGCTTGAAACTAGCCGTAATATCAATGATTTGGTTTCAGTTTAATAAGCTGTATGTAATATACCTGCTAGGACAGGGGTAGGCAACCTTGGCTCTTTTATGATTCGTGGACTTCAACTCCCAGAATTCCTGAGCCAGCTGGCTCAGGAATTCTGGGAGTTGAAGTCCATGAGTTATAAAAGAGTCAAGGTTGCCTACCCCTGTGCTAGGCTCATGAATCGTGCCAAGCATAATGTGATTTCTTGGGCCTTCATTTAGTGTGTAGTATGATTCCAGCAATTATTTGTAAATTGTGATTCATTCTTAGTAATTTGCATGCATTCAGAAATTATGGTTTATAGCAATAGCACTTAGACTTATATACCACTTCATAGCGCTGTACAGCCCTCTCTAAGCGGTTTACAGAATCAGCATATTGCCCTCAACAATTATGCAGCAAACTTTGGTTAAATAAAGACCTGAAATAATGACTGTGATCAGAGAAGATGAAGATAGATGTGCCTAAGCCATGAAAACCAGCTGGGCAACTTTGGTTCCCTCACTCTCAGCCCAACCCACCTCACAGGGATGTTGTTACGGGGAAACTAAGAGGAGGAAAGTGTGTTGGATATGTTCATTGTCTTGAATTAAAAAATAATAAAGGCAGGATACAAATAAGTAAATGAATGGATGAAAAAACAAGGAATGTCTTTTAAAAGATTTCCAAATTCAGAGGATAGTTTCAAAGTTAAAATGATATGCTAAAAATACTAGTGGACAAATGATAACTGATTCAGAGAAGATCATACAAAGATGAAAAGATTAGTTTATGAAATTTTCTATACGAAGGATGTCAACATCCAAGATATCTGCTTAGAAGCTATCCCTTCTGTAGAAGAATTTCTGTGTTAGGACATGAAATTAGATCAATATTCTGATCATTATCAAGTAGAAAAATAGAGCAATTGGTAGAATGTATATAAAAATATGGCAAGCAACATAAAAATAATTGGCAAAAATGCTAACCTAACCAGCAAAATTGGAGAACAATATACTCTGGTAGATATAACAATTAATATCGAAAAAAGGGTATGTAATAGAGTGCAAAAGTTATCATACAATTTCCTTATTTCACAGGCTAATAAAATAATGTGTAGGGTCATTCAATGCAGTTTAGAATCCTGCATGGAAAAGATGCTGCCAAATATTCAAGCTGGTTTTAGAAAGGGAACAAGAGACATCAGTGTTGGTATGCACAGTTGAAAAAGCCAAAGAGTATAAAAAAGAAGTGAGTATATGTTCTACTGATTATAATAAGGCCTTAAATTGTGTCAATCACTTTGAGCTATGGAATATTCTAGGAAAATTAGAATTCCATAATATCTTCTTATCCTTGTGTAAACCTTAGACTCAGGACAAAAATACATATTCCAGATGAAAAATAGTAAAGCAGACTGCTCCAGCCAGCAAGAGAATGAGTCCATGCTGTCTTTAATTAGCCAACCTATACATTGAAGGAAGCTTGATTGGAAGAAGAGGAGTATTGTTTTAAAACCAGAGGAACAAATATTAATAATCTGTACTATGTTATTATCATTACTCTGATAGTTAAATATATACTGATCTGCAAATTGTAATACTGTAATGAAAGCTGGGGGAGTACAGTGGAAAAAAAATGGGGCTGATATTATGTGTAAAGATGGCCAAAATAATGACAGTAGATACAATCGCCAGTGTATCAATGACAATGAAGATGTTGAAGCATTGGATAGCTTTTGCTTTTTAGGATCAACCATCAACAGTAATGAGGAATCATTCAGGAATTATGGAACAGATAAGCACTTGGTGGAGCAGCCTAAAAAAATCAGAATAGTACAAGTCATATTATTCCCTGTCATAATCTATGGAAGCAAAATTTGGACTTGGAAGAATCAGGGTAGCTGCTTATTGATGCTTTTGAAATTTGGTGTTGGCAAAAACTCCTGAGAGTACAATGGAAAATTAAGAAAACAACTGAAGAAATCAGTTCAGAATTGTTACTCAATCCACAAAGGATCAGGCTCCAATTATTATACTTCAGACACATTATGTGAAGACCTAGGAAAGGCTCTAACACTGTAAAATATGGAACAAAAGAAAAGAGGATGAAAATGGAGTTAAGGATGGCAATGAGTGAGTATACTGTTGAAAGACCTGGTTAGGAACAAGTTTTATGGAAGACAATCTAGCTATGTGGTTGCTAAGAACTGACATTTAATTGATGACATTTAATCAGTCTGCCAAGATCAACCAGTTATTTTGATACTTGGCACGTAAATATCAAAAGAGATTTTAATTTTTACAGAGCAACAAAGATGATTAAGTGTCTGAAGGCTAAAACACATGAAGAATGATTACAGGAACTGAGCATGACTAGTTAGTGAAGAGAAGGACCAGGGGAGACATGATAGAATGTTCCAATATTTGAGGGGCTGTCACAGTGAGGAGGGGATCAACCTATTTTCCAAAGCACCTGAAGGCCAGACAAGGAATAATGGATAGAAACTGATTAAGGAGAGATTCAGCCTAGAAATAAGGAGAAATTTTCTGACACAGAGAATAATCAACCAATGGAACAGATTGCCTTCAGAAGTTTGGGAGCTTCTTCACTGGAAGCTTTCAAAAAGAGACTGAACTGCCATCAGTCAGAAATGGTGTAGGTGCAGCATGGAGCTGGAGGTGAACTGAAGAAAAAGGAGGGGGGAGGAGAGGAGACGATATAAAAGAAGGTGGTTTTGGCGGGAAAGGGAAAAAAAGACAACAGGGAAAGAAAAGAGGATGGAGAAGAAGCTGTGGAAGGAGAGCTTGGGAGGCAGGGAGGAAAAAGAGACAGGGAAGAAGAAAAGGTCTGCTGGTTCATTTTCTCCAGCCAGGAGAATGCAATCAGCGCTGATGAAATGAAAAGCTGGAAGGCAAGCATGTCGGAAAGGAGTTGGGTTTATTTCGGAAGCCAGTGGGTTCCTGGTCAACTGCTAGCTTGAATGGATTACCATAAGGATTTTTATACAATTTTTACAGCGTTTTGTAATTCAGAGGCTCAGTTTGTATCTTTTGGTTATTGGAATATTTTAATCTGTTTCACAAAGGCTATCAATGAGTCCAACGTGTTTAATTCCTTTAAACAAATGTAATTAGTTTTACCCCCTTATCTTGAGTCTGTCTATGGCTTTTAGCAACAGGCTTAATTTAAGGTTATTACTTTTCACAATGGCTGAGCCTTTGCTACATTGTTTAAACTGAGACACGCCTGAGGCAGGTTAAAGAACACACCCCCTCCCTGAGTTTAGTGTTTCTTTATTCTGGGAGGCTTTTGTGAACCTTTCTTGCTTTGTGCTTGATTCCTGTGTCTTTAAGGATACAGGGAAGGGACTGGGGGGTGCATTCTTACTACACCGTGGAAGGAGAGCTCAGAAGGCAGGGAGGAAGACGAGGAGAGGGAGAGAGGAAGAAGGGCCAAACAGCTAGCTCAGGGGTCTACAAACTTAGCAACTTTTAAGACGTATGGACTTCAACTATCAGAATTCCTCAACCAGCCATGATAGCTGGGGAATTCTGGACGTTGGTCCACAAGTTTTAAAAGTGCCAAGTTTGAGACCCCTGAGCTAGCTGGTATTGGTGCATATTAATAAACATGGATAAATTCATCATACATTTGTCAGTGCAAAGGGAAAGTGATTCAGCAAAGGAACAGCCACCAAAGAAATTAAAACTGGTCCTTTTTTACATTTTTCTACAGTTTGTAACATTTTATTAGATTATAGAATAAAATACAAAAATACAAAAGCAAATAGTAGGATACAGTGGGGAGGAAAAAGGGGAAAAGTGAGAGGGAGAAGGGAAAAAGAACATATTTCCTCTGTTGCATAGAAGGAAGCATTAACATTGAACCTCAACTTTTTAGTTTTCCCTAATATTATAAACTAGCCATTTCTATAACAACAAATGAATCTAATCAGTAAAACCCCAAATCCCCCTTTTTTTAGTCATCAAGTTTTTGACACTTTGCTAAGCACAAGTGGTACTGAAATATTGTCATGTCCTAGAAGTGATACAATCTGTGAAAAGGTTGAAAAGCCCTGGATTAGATGACCTACCTACAAGATCCTTTCCAACTCTGTTATTCTATTCTATTTTATTCTATTCTCTCCTTGCAATTACAGCTCATAGCCACAAGATGACATCTTATTAGTTTACATACCACATGTAAATTAATAAATATTCAGTTGCTACAGAGATTTTAATAGACAAACAACAATATTTTTTAAAGTTTTGGAGGGCCACAAGGATCCAGTGATGACATATTAACATTACAGGAGCAACTAAAGCTGTTTTTATTTCTTCTTCATATTTTGAAAAGCCACAGTTGCTTATAGTGCAAATTTTTGATTTGTCTCTGACAAGTGTGAAAAACCAAAATCACAGCATCAAAATCTGGAGATTTGTCATTGAATATTGTTGAATAGGGAGGGATTTCATGTTGCAAAGGGCCCAGAGGCCATGTTCTTCCAAATTTACAGTATTCTTCCTTTTTCTGAAAATGTGTAATTTTTTTAAGCATAATGTTCCTAGAATCGTGGCTGGCTCAGGAATTCTGGGAGTTGAAGTCCACAAGTCATAAAAGAGCCAAGGTTCCCCACCCCTGGTATACTACAAAGAAAGAATTCAAAACCTTCCATGCTATCTTTTAATGATTAAAATGACTTACTTTGCATACCATGTTAAACTGTATGTGGTTTGATTAGGGTTTAAATGTGTTGAATTATTGTATATACTCAGAGATAAGCCTATCATAGATAAACTGGCCTGCAAAATTGTAACCAGTTGAACAAATAGTTTTCCTTTTCTTCCATTTACTAACTTGCTTTTCATGTACCTCAAATTTTGTGGCAATAACAAAATGTTAATCTTCTCCATTCTGCTAATAATTTTAGCTTGAATTGGCAATTTCCAGAAATGATGATTGCCAGCCCACAGAAAGGTATGCAAAAAAGGATAAAAAGCAGTAAACTTTTATGCTATTATTTAAAAATTGTGATTTTTTTAAAAAAAAATCTGTGCTGGTGTCTGTAGATAATCCGAACCCAATTTTTGTTGTGTACTTTGGAAGCAAAAAAATATATCTGATTTTATTTCTATTTATTAGGGTTTTTTTTAATCCCACCTTTATTACTTTCATAAGTACAGGTAGTCCTTGTCTTGCAGCCATTCATTTAGTGACCATTCAAAGTTGCAACCGCACTGAAAAATGTGAATTATAATCATTTTTACACTTATGACTGTTGCAGCATCCCCATGGTCAAATGATGAAAATTTGAACACTTGGCAACAGTCTCATATTTATGACTGTTGTGGTGTCCTGGGATCATGTGATCACCTTTTGTAGCCTTCTGACAAGCATTGTCAATGGGGAAGCCAGACTGACTTAACAACTGTGCTACTAATTAACAACTGCAGTGATTTATTTAACAAATGTTAAGTAAAGGCAAAAAGATCATAAAATGGGACAAAATTCACTTATCAACTGTCTTTATTTAACAACAGAAATTTTGGACTCAGTTATGGTCATAAATTGAGGACTACCTGTAAATCAAAGTAGTGAACTTACATAATGCTACTTCCTTCTTCTATTTTGCCCATAACAACGAGCCTGTGAGGTGGGTTGGGATGAGAGAGAGAGTGACCGGCCCAAAGTCACCCAACCAGCTATTATGCCTAAGGGAAGATTAGAACTCAGAGTCTCCTGGTTTCTAAGTCAGTATCTAAGTCAATACTATGTGAAACTGGCTGTCTATTATATATGAATTTCTACATTAACTTATATTCAGTGGCTTTTAAAGAATGGAATTTTTCTTGTGGGACAAAAACTATCTAAAGTGCTTTCTTCCACCCAAGCTGAACCATGTTTTAGAGGTCAGGCTGACATAATTCCTCTGGCAGCAACTACGAAAAGTTGCACACTATGATTGGAAGATTAAAGAAACTCTAAAGGTGAATTCAGGTTCTGTTTATTGTATGGACATGTCCAGGATGTTTTCGGGTAATAATCTTCCAGGTTGTTCTTTCAAAACATTGAAATTTGTTTGGCATCTCCTACATAAGCTGTGTCACCATTCCTTGTTTGTGATCTTTCCCAATTGGCCAGTTCTGCTGCTTTTATTTTTATTGCTAGAAAATAATGGGAGAATTTCCATGATGTTGCATCTGCTGTGCCAAATAGGTGGTTTTAATGGAAAATAAGGAAAGCAATATGGGCTAAGATTTTTAAATTTCAGCACTCAGAATTTATTAAGTATATTTAAATTTTGCTTCAATGAATAGTAACTATGAGTGGTTTGCATTCGTAAAGAAGCTTAAGATAAAAAAGGAAACACAAAGCAGTTGCTGCTTTCATTATAATTTCCAGGGACAGTATTAAATAAATTCCACCACAGAGGAGCATTGCAATGAAATGCACTACGTGCCCAAAGTTAAGAAGCATCAGTCATTACATTTCCTAATACATATAAGCATCTAAAGTTCATTACCGGGAATAAAAGATCCACAGACTGAAGGAAAAAAAAGCACTTTGATCTATAAAAAAAAAGATTTCTACGGTAGGCAGGATGTCAGCAACAGGAAGTGCTAGTAAGTGGACTACATTACCCAGAATTCTCTTTAGGAGGCGGGACAAGAATGAGTCGACGGCTACTGTTAGAAGACAATAACAGAAGATCTTTTGAACCGTGGGCAAAGGTTGGAGGAACCTGTCATCCCAAGGTAGGAAAAGCCGCCTCTTGATACGATTAGCAGCCCTTTAATACTGGAAATCGGATGGAAGCTTAGCTATTGCTTGACGCCGCCCGGTCTTCGGCCTTCCGAGGATGACGTTTTAGTCTTGAAAGTTGGAGGAAGGACATTTTACTGCAATTTGGCCTTAAAACTGTCATCTGCTTGCAAGTGGACAGGTAGATCGGCAATCTGGCAGTGAGGCACCCCTGCCCCTCCAGCTGTGCCTGATAATAGTAATAGGTGAATAACCACTCGTGGAATAAAGGAAGTCGGAGGAGAAAACTTGGGAGCGTTCAGTTTGGTGAGGATAAGGGAACACAGCTCTCTGCCCGGTATGCAAGCCGCCCTGGGAAATCGATTGGTTAGGTTTGCATCGCGAGATTGTTAATATTAATTATGTGGGATGAAATTCTTGATGATGCGGAGAAGTGGGGAATAAGGGTTACGTTGGTTTCAGTCAGGAGTGTGCGTAGGAAAAGTAGAACGTATTGAAATTTGGAGAATGTTGGTGGGCTGAAAAAAAAAAACTAAAGAGGCTTTACAGAGAAGCTTACCCAATGCTGTAAGTATTTCGTCTATAATCAACTTTTATTACTGCTTTTATGCTATGGTGACTACTGAAAGGTTGAATTGAACTTTCTTAGATAACTTTCTTTCCCGTGAGTTTGGGAGTTGAATTTAAGTTACAAGTCCCGAATCAGAAGGGTACCGATAGTAAAGCTAAACGCGCGTACTGTTTACATGTCAGAAAGGTTTATTTTTAAAAATCTATATTGCCTACGGGTCGTCTGTATAATCTGCACAGCTGCAGTCCCCTATTTGCAATTTCAGAGAGAAAAGCTCCTTAGAGTTAGTGGAGCTTTATCTAAACAAACCTGAGTACGATTGGATTGAATGACTTCGATGTGTGGGAAAAGATTTTTTTTTAATATGCAAAGATACAAGTAGAGATAGGAAAGAGAAGGTAAGTAGGAGTAGGGATAGTTGCAGAAGTTAGGTGTACAGGATGGTGCAGGAATAGGACGAGATTGTCTTCTGTTGATTTCCGACGACCGTCAGCTGTGTAGACCAGCAGGAGCATGGGTCTTGGAAGAGCTGGGGGAATGCAGGTACTGCCGAGAAAAGACAAACGGAGAACCGAGGGCGGTGGTGGGCAAAGGACGTGAGAAGCCGGCTTGATTTAAGCGGACTGCTCTTCTCCATTTCCCCTCGGCCTTCGCCTTCCCCTGCTCTTTGCCGGATGATCCCGAAATACCTCGGCCGCAGGACCCACAGCCGACAGGGAAAGCGGTGGCGGCGGCGCGATTCTATTCGGCTGAAGCAGGAGTCCGGCTATGGCAGAGACGGAGAGCGGCGGCGACAGCTCGGTGCATAGGACTCGTTTCGAAGCGGCCGTGAAAGTGATCCAGAGCCTGCCCAAAAATGGTAAGTAGAAGGAAAACGATGGAGGTAGACCCGGATCAAGAGGGGGGGAGATTGCAAAACATGGATGAGTCCGCTTTTTTCCTGTTTTTTTGCAATAAATGATGCCAATAACTAGTCACCCTTGAATAGTATCAAAGCTAAACAGAGCTGGATCTAGTCAGACTCCCTTCAAACGACATGGTGACTGGGAAGTGAAAGGCTACACAAACTACTTAGGTGGGATTGCCAAAGTAGTCAAGAACAACTTGAGGAAGTTTTATGTTAAATCTGGAATATCCAAGATAGACTGCTCACTCTAGACAGAAAATCGCCAAATATCTCTCTTTGAGCCTGGATTCACACAGCGCTCTGGCCCACAAACCAGACAGCCATGTTTTAGCTTAAGTGTATGCAGTCAATCAAGTCAAGGTGGTTCACTTATGATTTTGCATATGCCATACAAATTTCCATATATGCATTGACTTGCATTAACAATTAGAATCACCCTAATCACATTTTTCCATAGTGCTGGAAAATTGTCCATTCTAGAGTTAGGTGCCACCAACTTTGTGTACTTACTACAATGTATGTCTCCAGGCTGAGTAGGGACTTGTATTGATCATAACATAAAAATCTTAAATCTACTGAAAAAATATCTGGAAAATGAGTTTTGGCAACTGGACTTTTTCCGTTCATGCAAATATTTCGCTGCATATTCAAGTAGCTTCTTCAGTCTGAGCAAGTTGATTGGAGCAATTCCATATATATCTTCCAGGTGTTTTCATTTCTCACTAACCTGAATATATTTGTTAGGTGAGGAGGCAGACAGAAAATTTTCTAAGTTCTAAATCTTTTTCCTGCGCAAGTCCCTGTAAGTGTGGCCTCCCTATACTGAAAAAATGTTTTTATTCAGTCATCTTAAAGTTATAAGCTAAGCTTCAGAAATTCTTCCCTCAAACAAAATAAAATTTTGAAAAAAGTTCAGTGGGGAAGACAATATGTTTGGTAGTGAAGGCAGAAAGTGTTTGGAATATCTGTAGAATGTGAAATGGTTAACCATGAATGAGAACAGCTCTTCAGAATCTAAAATTGCCTTTATTTTTACAGTTTCTTTGACAATTAAATGATTTACATTTCAATGAATTCTTCTTTGGCTAGCACCCCATCTGTCCACACTAGGGTTAGGAATACATTGTTCCTTTTCATTAGATTTTGTGTAGGCGATGACTTATGAGTGTAACAATATGTTTTCAAGTTTCTTGCTTTTCTACTCAACTCTTTCCTGAAACTGCTGGAACAGCATAGGAATTCACACCACTAAACATAATTTGTAGAATTTTTAAAAAGTATTTTAAGAAATAATAGATCAGATACAAAATTTTGTTTCCATTCCTTCAGTTTTGTTTATTAATTAACTACTTGCCAGTTGAGAAAATAATTTCCTGTGCAATTGCCTAAACATGATTTTAGCTGTGAAAATAATCCCTCCACTTTATTTCTGTGTTTCTTTATTTAGAAGAACCATCATTTATTCCTTCATAGTAATATTGTTGGGTTGGGTTTTCTTGTTAAGTAAAGCCATGTTTTGGAATCAAAAGCTCATTTTTCAATATATATGTCAAATTGTTCTTACAAGTAATTCTTAGAACTATAAATTTAAAATGGGAAGTATTGTATCAATATATGGTACATTTGTCGTAAGCAAGATAGATGTGATTAATTCCATTTCTAAGATATTGAGAGCACAGTAGCTTAATAAAATAAATGGAATAGATTTGGGGAGGTTTGAATAAAGACTTTGGACTTTTAAAATCTGTTTACTGGCCCATTTTGCCATAATTTTGCATATAGTCAAAGATAGGTCTAAAACAGCTAACATACCTAAAGGATAAAGACAGTGGGGATTCAGCATTATTAGGTAAGTCATAGGGATAAGAACATTCTGATTTATCGTTAGAGGAATAATTGTCATATTTTAGTGAAATGTGCTTTGAATTTTTATGGTGTTTTGTTTATTACTAGAATATGGCTTTTACCTATGGATTCCACTTATTTATTTATTTATTTATTTATTTATGAGACTTATATACCGCTTTAAGTACAAGCACTCTCTAAGCGGTGTCCACCAGTAAGCAATGTATACATATATTTACATTGCCCCCAACAATCTGGGTCCTCAAATCTAATATGAGACATAGCAGCGATCATCCTTTTTTATACTTGTCTGGACTGTTTACTTTTTCTAATGAAAGAAATAGAAAATAGTGTTGATACCATTGCCTGAATATTCATATTGATTGGGTTTTTTCTATTTGTGCAAAGGTAGTTTCATCATTAGATCTCAGAGTTTAAAGTCAAAATAAACAGGCAAGATAACTGATCTTTGAGTTGAAACTAGTGGGAATAAAGCCATTTTTAAAGTCCCATAAATGATTGCCTATTTTGAGTTTACAATAACCTAGAATCACTGTGTTAAAGCTACCATGTCACTATTTTTCACTCTAAAAATCTTTCCCCATAGGTTCTTTCCAGCCAACAAATGAAATGATGCTGAAATTCTATAGCTTTTATAAGCAAGCAACTCAAGGACCTTGTAATAGTCCAAGACCTGGATTTTGGGATCCTATTGGTAGATACAAATGGTAAATATTGTACAACAAAGATGTTTTTAATCTTTGTAGTGATGCCTTGTCTATTCCTCCCCCCACTTGGTATGGAAAGTATTTGTCTTGGGAATAGAGCACATCCTTTGCTCAAATTCAAATTCAGTCCTTGCTATCTCCAGATAGTGCTGAAAATGTATTTGAAAATCTGATCCAGAAAACTCTGGAGATCATAGAAATCTTTCACATTTTTGCTTATTATCACTATTTTTTGAGGAACAAAATCTTTATTGCAAAAATATGAATGTATGTACTATTTGAAATAGAGCCTGATTACTTTTTTGCTTTTTTAAAAAAATTGAGCTAACAACAATGTGATTCTGTACTGAAAAAAATTATGCAGTTCCTTAGGCAATAAACACACATAAAGCTCACATATTAATTATTGAAGATATTATTACATCATAGTAAAGTAGGGCAGTATTTTGAAGATGTTCTCCCTGTGACATTCATTGTAGGGATGCATGGAGTTCATTGGGCACAATGCCCAAAGAAGATGCTATGATTGCATATGTTGAAGAAATGAAAAAGGTAAGAGCTGTTTTATATACCCAGATAGAATATATATACATTTTACAGAAATTAGGTTTTTTTAAATTACATTTCAGAAGAAATTTCTGTAACTTACTTAATGGACATTAATCTTAGAGCTAGCTGCCTTCATATTGAGAGTATTAGGAAAATTGCTGCCATAAAAAAAGTGATAAACCCTAGTGTAACCCATTATGGAAGTTTATGTGTGAGAGAGCAGACTCTCCAGAAAATTGCCTGCACCTGTGCTGCCTTCTCTCCTTCTTTTTAAGTCCTCTCTCCAGCGTCAGCCCAGCAAAGTTGATTACAAAAGTTGAGTTGTAAAACAACTGAGCCGAGGGAGGGAGAAGATGATGATGTAAGTAAGCAAGCAAGCAGCCAGAAAGATATTTTTTTCTAGCAGTACCCACAAGGAGTAGTAACAACTGTAGTAGGAGTATTAGCAGTGGGGAAAAGTTGAGAAGAGAGAGTAGTGAGTAAATAGTAGGTATGAGTACATATGTGTGTTATCTAGGGATCTATGTTGTTGTTAGCTCTTTTATGTCTTCACCTCACCAAATTGGGTATAGTTTTTAAAAAAAAACTGAGGCAAACAGCCTCCCCTGGATTGCTGGAGGTGGAATTAGTTTTTTACAGCAAAATAAAATTATATGTATGCCATTTTAAATTTGTGTTTAAAGATCATCATTTTTTTGTTGAATGAAATGTATTTCTGGGTGGCTTGAAAATGTCCGATGAAAATCTAAAAATATATAAGACTCTCATTATAGTTTCCATTTTGGTGGCTTATCAAATCTTATGTCTTCTGCAGAATTTTTAGTACCGTATGTCTGATTCCACTTGGATAGAAATGCAGCATTTTCCAATTTTTTAAAATTGAATAAGGAAGTATCACTAAATTCTAAATATATACCCTTTTCAGTAGATATTAATATATTGAAAGGGAGTGTGAATTCATATGACTACAAGACTAGAACATGATAAATCCTTAATTTTCTAGCTAAACCTGTTTTGTTTCTAATTATTTCCCAGCTATAGAAAGGCAAATATATGTAGAAAACATGGAATGACAAGTAACTATGTAATTGAGTAACTTAGGTTTGTACAGGAATTGTGAATAACTATTAGTGAATTAACACATCTTGATATATCATTTAGTACCACCTTCAAAACAAGATATTCCCCATATATTTGTGTGTTTTGTTATGTGTATTTACATTTACCATATATCTATATTGATGGTCAATAGAGTCTTTCAAGTTAGTGGATCCTGCTTTGTAGAGTTATATAGTAAAACCTTGTTTTAACAAACGGAGAAGAAAGTTTGCTTGTGAAATCTGATGGTTACAAAAACAAAAGTTTGATGGGAGGGATAAGTGTACCACCTGTATAGAACAGGAAGAAAAAAGATAGTCAAGCTATTTTTCTGTATAGGGCAGGGCTTTTCAACCAGTGGTACGGGTATCACCTGTGTTACATTGGCACCTGGCAGGTGGTATGCGACCATCCTAGAAAAGTGGTAGTGGGGGAGGGGAATGAGCTGAACCAGTGGCAGCATTGCACAAGCTTGAGCGAGAGACGGCTGGAGCTGCACGGCTGTGAGGGCTCAGTGGAAGCGCAAGGATCAGTGCCGCTTTCCAGTTGATCGGTGCTTCTTCGGGGCTGTCAGAGCTCAGTGGAAGCGCCAGGATCAGTGACAGGCTCCAGCTGGAAAGCAACATTGATCCTGGCACTTCTGTTGAGCCCAGAAGAAGCACCAATCAGCTGGAATGTTGCAGCATCTCCAGGTTCTTGTGATTTACATTCAGATGCTTGGCAATTGATTCATATTTACGACGGTCACAGTGTCCCAGGGTCATGTGAAATGACCAAAATCTGCTGCAACCACCCAGCAGATGGGGAGAATAAAAACCAAACACCCCCCACCCACCTCCACTGCCAATCCTCAACTGAAATGCTCACAACAATGAAAATCTTGGACAGGAGGAAGAGCGCCGCCAGACGGGCAGGCAGGTGTCTTGCTTGGTTGTGGCTTGGGGGGCACTTTTTTCAGTGCCGTTGTAACTTTGAACAGTCACTAAGTGAACTGTTGTAAGTCGAAGATTACCTGTACTTTATCACTTTTTTCCTTTTTGGGGGGGGAGGTCATCAAGTTTTTGACACCTTGTTAGGCGACTGGTGGTACTCAGATACTGCCATATCCTAAAAGTGGTACAGTGGGTGAAAAGGTTGAAAAGCCCTGGTATAGGGGATTGTTTTTGAAATATAGCAATTGCTGACATTTGTGTAGCCAGAACAGGTTACATCAATTACGTCAATTTAGATTATTTATATAATGATGTCCTTATATCAATAAAGAAAAATAACATGGAAATGTAATCTCTGATTTACTGGACATTCATGAACAATGGATATCTGTTAGGTTTCATCCTAGTCAGGGATAAACTATTTAGAGAAGCTCAAAATAAACAACAACAAAAATATCAGATAAGTAATATTTATTAAACAAAATTAGAAGCTACAGCCAAATGATGTAAACAATAGTGTAATCCATTGCATGCAAAGACCATTTCTTTGAGGTACAGTAAATTGACGTTTTGCTATAATTAAAACACCACTACTGTGTTTTAATTACTACTGTTAGTGTATTCTCTTAAGCAAGAAAGTAACAAAAAAAAAACATCAGATAGAAAGAACCAAAGTAGTACCATGAGTGTTGATTAGAGTTGCCTCTTTATTGTTGCATGTCTATTTACAAGAATCTTGCCAGTAGCTGGATTCTGGAGGTGGTTAGGTCCATGTGGCTTCCTGCTGTGCAAAGACTTTAAGCTAGCCAGTCTTTTCCTCCTCCCACTCTAGCTAGAGATTCCACCACAAATAGGCCAACATCTTAAAAATATTGGGAACTCTCCAAAAAGCAAATAGTAAATAAAATTGATTAATGCAAATATAATAACGTTTGCTATTTTAGTTTTGATAACTGTTGGCTATAATCCAAATCTGTTTGAGGTTGCAGTTAAATCTATACAGATTCTTCTTGTGGAACTGGTTCAGAGCAAAGCATCACAGTGATTGTCAAACTTACCACTGAAAGGTATGTGGTTCATATATGTTTTGTTTTTCTCCAGATTCTTGAAACAATGCCAGTGACAGACAAAGTTGAGGAACTGCTACATGTTTTAGGCCCATTTTATGAAATTGTAGAGGATAAAAAAATTAAAGGATCTAATCTAATCACAGGTGGGAATACAAAACAACTCTTACCTATTATCAGCTATAAATTGCTTAATTTTAAATTACACTATATTTTAATGCTGTTTGTCTGGCTTATACTACCAGTGATTTAAAATAATGTTAAAGCTTTTTTGTGGTACTGATTAGCAACGATTCATTGAGCAATCTTTTGAACTAGCAATGATAATGAATGGTCCTCAAAATTCTAGCATTTGCAGCATCCCCATCTTCACATGATCATCATTTGTGACCTTCTTTGCCAATTTCCTATAAATAAAATCAAATAGTAACCAGTGGGTGTCCTTACTTAATAATCCACAGTGAACTGCTTAACAACGGCAATCAGAAATGCTGAAATTTTAGTCATTAAGCAGCTAGTTCACATGACATTGTGCTTTACTATATGGTCCTCAATGTTGGAAATTGCACTCCCAATTGCTGTTGCTAACTGAAGATTATTGGTTACTTGCTTTAGAATAAATTCCACTGAATATTGAAAAAGATGCATATAGTAGGGTTACCATACTGAGTTGCAAAGTTCTGGAATTACCCTAAATGGCAGCAAAAAATTAGATTTTTCTTGATCTTCCACTCAGTGGTTGTTTGGATTTTTGCAATCTTACTATATAAAATTATAAATATCCAAAAAATAAGTCGGCTAATAACGCCTGTGAAAATGCATTTATTTCTATTATCATGACATAACTTTCATGGAAATGTGCTTTGTTCTGCCTTATCTTGGCTAGTTCTTTTTTTCATAATGTCTAAACCAGCCATGTCCAACCTGTGGCCTGCAGGTCACATGTGGCTCTGGACAGCTAGCAGTGCAGCCTCACAAGGTTGTAAATGTTTAACAATAATATATTTTATATGCAGCCCAAGACAATTCCTCCTGATTCAATGTGGCCCAAGCAAGCCAAAAAGTTGGACACCCATGGTCTAAAAAAATATGCATCCATTAAATCTTTTTTTTCCTTCAACAAAATGTAATATTTGAAAAGATACTTAATATGAATAATATGAATATAAATACAAGATTACAGATTCTATTAATAGCTAGTTATATTCTGCATATGATGACAAAAAATAATAGCAATCTTGATATCATGCAGTTCTTCTTTCCATGCCTCAAGTGAGTGGGATTTTACATAACATATTTAGTTTGATTAAATATTTCATTTTGTAGGTTTGGGGAAGATGCTGACTCACAAACCAATCAAACAAGCTGGATTTGCACAACTTAAAAAAACAATGGAATGTTAAAACTTAACCGAATAGCTAGTTATTAACTGAACTGATTCTATAAAAGCAGCCACTTTTAATGCTCATCTCCTTTTTGAGGGTTGGTGTGGCAGAATAATAATAATATAATAATAATGATGATGATGATGATGATGATAAAGTTGGAAACTTGGAAATCATCTAGTCCAACCCCCTGCTCAGGCAGGAAACCCTATACCATTTCGGACAAATGGCTGTCCAGTTTCTTTTTAAAAACTTCCAGTGTTGGTACATTCACCGCTTCTGGAAGCAGGTTGTTCCACTGGTTAACTGTTCTAACTGTCAGGAAGTTTCTCCTTAGTTCTAGGTTGCTTCTCTCCTTGATTAGTTTCCACCCGTTGCTCCTTGTCCTGCCTTCAGGCGCTTTGGAAAATAGCTTGACTCCCTCTTCTTTGTGGCAGCCCCTGAGATATTGGAACACTGCTATCATGTCCCCCCTCGTCCTTCTCTTTGTTAAACTAGACATACCCAATTCCAGCAACCGTTCCTTATATGTTTTAGCCTCCAGTCCCCTAATCATCTTTGTTGCTCTTCTCTATACTCTTTCTAGAGTCTCAACATCTTTTTTACATCGTGGTGACCAAAACTGGATGCAGTATTCCAAGTGTGGCCTTACCAAAGCATTGTAAAGTGGTATTAATACTTCACGTGATCTTGATTCTATCCCGCTGTTAATGCAGCCTAGCATTGTGTTGGCTTTTTTGGCAGCTGCAGCACACTGCTGGCTCATATTTAAATGATTGCCCACTAGGACTTTGAGATCCCTCTCACAGTTACTATTATTGAGCAAGGTACCCCCTATACTATACCTATACATTTGGTTTTTCTTGCCTAAATTAGAACCTTACTTTTTTTACCACTGAATTTCATTTTGTTAGATAGCGCCCAGTGTTCAAGTCTGTCCAGATCCTCCTGTATCCTAAGCCTGTCTTCTGGAGTGTTGGCTATTCCTGCCAGCTTGGTGTCGTCTGCAAATTTGACGAGTTCCCCATCTATCCCTTCATCCAGATTATTGATGAAGATGTTGAAGAGCACTGGGCCAAGAATAGAGCCCTGGGGCACCCCGCTACATACTTCCCTCCATGTAGATGTGGTTCCATTGAGGACCACACACTGAGTATGGCCGGTCAGCCATCTACAGATCCATCTGGTTGTGATGCTGTCTAACCCGCATTTTTCTGTCTTCTCAAGTAGTAGGTTGTGGTGTACTTTGTCAAATGCCTTACTGAAATCTAAGTAAATTATATCCACAGCATTCCTCTGGTCCACTGATTTTGTCACTTGGTCAAAGAATGCAATAAGATTTGTCTGGCATGATCTATTTTTGACAAACCTGTGTTGGCTTTTAGTAATGACTTCGTTTGCCTGTAGGTGTTCGCTGATTCGTTGTTTGATTATCTTTTCCAGAATCTTCCCAGATATTGAGGTCAGACTGATAAGTCTGTAATTTCCTGGGTTCTTTTTTTCCCCTTTTTTGAAGATGGGAACTACATCAGCTCTTTTCCAGTCCTCTGATAGTTCCCTGGTGCTCCTGGATCTCTGAAAAATATAGTTCAATGGTTCTGAGATCACATCTGCTAGTTCCTTAAGAATCTTGGGGTGTAATCCATCTGGTCCTGGTGATTTGAACTTGTCTAGCTGGAAAGGTGTTCACTTACCATTTTCTTGCCTATCTTAACTTGTATTTCTATATTGTTTTTTATGGCACTATTTTTGATAGGTTGGTCTATTTTTTCCCTTTGTGTAAAGACAGATGCGAAAAACGAGCTTTCTCCCTGTTGCTTGTCACTTTCTTGCCACTTTCACCCACTAATGGACCAATTGTTTCCTTCACTTTTTTCTTGTTTTTTACATGTTGAAAGAAGCTTTTTTTGTTATTTTTGACTTTGGTTGCAAGCCTTAGTTCATTTTGAGCTTTAGCTTTCCTCACTTCATCTTTGCAGGCTCGGGCTATTTGCTGATATTCTGACTTAGTTATGTGTCCCTCTTTCCACTTTCTATATTTGTCCTTTTTATCTTTTAATTGATCAGAGAGTTCTTTATGCAGCCATGCTGATTTTTTTTGAGAGCTGTTATTTTTCCTCTTTGTTGATATTGTGCTAGGCTGGGCCTTTATTATCTCACTTTTCAAAATTTCCCAAGCCTCTTGAGTTGTTTTCCCCTGGATGATTCTCATCCATGCAATCCTTCCCAAACCCTCTCTAAGTTTATTGAAATTAGCTCTCTTGAAGTCCAAGACTCTAGTTTGACTGTGTTCTATTGCTTGTGCTTCCATAATGTTGAATTCCAATATTGCATGATCACTTCCTCCCAAGGTTCCTATGGCTTCAACACCTTCTATCATTTCATCTCTGTTAGTGAGAATTCGATCCAAAATGGCTAATTCTCTAGTTTCCTTTTCTACTTTTTGGGAGACAAAGTTGTCTGCTAGAATGCGGGAAGGTGATGTCTCTTTGCTATGCAATGCCCGAGTGCTATATTTCTAAGCAATACAGTGAGAAAAATGTGGAAGAGACATTAGCTACATTCTTTGTATAAATACTAACACAGTGCCACTTTTGTAGTGCATAAGGTCAATGTTAGTTAGTCAGATAGTAGGTCAAATAAAATCTGTAAATTCAGACCTTTAATTAAGATATTCTCTTATACTTTTCTCCTAATTTGCATTTGTAGTTACATTACCTGAGGATACACATACATACAGACACGCATACACACAGAAAATAGGTCTTGATTTATTAGTATTATAGTGATATGAAAGAATCATGGCCAAAAAAGTCAAAGGGACTTTGATCTTATTTACTTTTAAGAACACTACTCTCTTTTACTCTGCCAAACCATGCTAAATAAATTGAGCAGATCATTTGCAAAGCAGTTGTTCAGTTAAAAAAAGTTTTTAAACAATTCCCTTGGCCAAAGTCTCATTTTGCTGTCTGATCATTTCCTATAAAAAAATCAGTATGTATATCTAGAACCTGTTCTTTAAAAATAAGTAGCCTTATTTAGCTTCTTGAAAGCAAAAGTCTGTAATATGGTAATTTTTTTGTTATCAAATAGCAAAAAAACCCTAGCTATATGAAATGTTATATATGGATGCCTGGTATGAAATTTTGCACTTCCCTCTGAATGTGAATAGAATATTTTGGAAAAAAAACATGACTGCCAAATAATGCTATTGTATATTTGGTCTACTCCAAATGCTTTTATGACTCCATAATAGGATATCTATTTTGTTCCTGAGATATATTCAGCAGTAACGAAATTCTTATAGAGATAGTTAAACGTTCCAATATGGAGTAAGTAAGACATGATTTGGATACATGTTTCCTTGCTTGACAGAAAGTAATGATGTTACAAATATAATGAAAAGTCTTAGGGCATCTATTTCTAGATGCTGAAAAAGCTTTTGATCAATTGAATTGGCAATTTATGTTAAGATTAATTGAGAAAATGAACTTTGGAGAAAAATCTTTACAAGCTCTTGGTCTTATTTATCAAAAACAAACGGCACAACTTATTGTTAATGGGGGTTTATCAGAGGTTTTTACAATAGAAAAGGGGACTAGACAGGGATGTCCATTGTCACCACTGCTGTTTGTTTTAACTCTGGAAATATTGTTGATTAAAATTCGAGAATCACAGGAAATAAAAGGAATAGAAGTTAATAAAAAAGAATATAAATTAAGAGCTTTTGCAGATGACTTGGTGGTTACCCTGTCCCAACCTACTTATTCTGTAGTAGAGTTATTACAATTGATATACCAATATGGACGGGTTTCGGGTTTTAAAATTAATAACAATAAGACTAAAATATTGCCTAAAAATATGACCAATTTGGATAAGCAGACTTTGGTTAAGTTGACAGATTTTGAGGTTGTTGACAAGGTAAAATATTTGGGGGTTACTTTATCTGTTTCTAATGCAAAATTGTATAAAAATAATTATGAAAGGTTATGGGTCAGGATACAAAGAGATTTGAAAAATTGGGAGAAATTGCAATTATCCCTTTTGGGAAGAATTGCGGTGATTAAAATGAATGTTCTGCCAAAGTTCCTTTTTTTATTTCAAATGATACCTATCTTAAAGAATGAGATTAATTTAAATGAATGGCAGAAAGGTATCAATAAATTTATTTGGGCGGGGAAAAAACCAAGAGTAAAGCTTAAAATAATACAAGACACTCGTGAGAGAGGTGGACTCAAGGTACCGAATTTGAAATTGTACTATGATGTGGTGGTTTTAACATTAATTAGTGATTGGGTTAATTTAACAAATGTAGAAATACTCCTCTTGGAGGGTTGGGATTTACTTTTTGGATGGCATGCCTATTTAATTTTTAATAAAAAAGTTGATAGGGTTTTTAAATCTCATATTATAAGGATTTCTTTATTTCGGGTTTGGAGGAAATATTATAGAAGTGATTTTAAAATCCCATTATGGGCTATACCTTGGCATGCGATAGAGGGGATAAGGAGAGGAGTTAAAAGCCCAGAATTTAAGGGAGAATTTTTATAAAATGTTTTACAGATGGCACCTTGATCCACAAAAAATGTCTCGTATGTATCCTGACCTACAGCCCAAATGTTGGAGATGTGGTTGTTTGGGTGCTACTTACTATCATATTTGGTGGCCGTGTAAAAATATAAAACCTTTTGGATTAAGATATGGTGGAATATTCAAAGAATTTTTAGAAGGAGGGTAAAATTTACCCCACAATTGTTTTTATTAGGTATTGTTACCGACTGTGATATTAAAGAGACCACATTGATGTTAAATTTAATTACAGCCGCAAGGCTGCTAGTAGGGCAATGTTGGAAGAAAGAATCTCTGCCTACTTTGCAAGAGTGGTTTTTTAAAGTTTCTTATTTGGCGGAAATGGCAAAGATTTCAGCTTTCTTGAAGGATCAATCGCAGGAGAAGTATTTTGCGGTATGGAAAAAATGGATAGATTTTATACAATATAAGTTGGATATTAAAAATATTACCAGCTTGTCTGGTAGAATCAGATCCCCAGGGGAGATATGTGATGATTGAACTTGGTATATATGGTAAGAAAGTACTTATAGTGGGACTTTATGCTCCAAATCAACAACAGGAACAATTTTATAAGCAGTTACATCAAAAAATAACATTGCTTGACTATAGATCAGTGGTATTAATGGGTGATTGGAATGGTGTCTTAGATATACAAAGGGACAAGAAAGGTTCCTCTCCTTTTCTTAAACAAGCAAGGTTACCTAAAGCTTTTTTTGATATGAAGGAAGACTGGGAATTAAGGGATTATTGGCGGGAATGTAATCAAGAGGAGAGAGATTTCACTTTTTTTTCTGATAGACACCAATCTTTTTCAAGAATTGACTTTTTTTTGATTACTACGGATTTGTATAATAAAGTAAAGAATGTAAAGATTTTTCCTAGATCACTGACGGATCATAGCCCAGTTTGGATGGAGCTGACTCAAGAGAAAGAGGAAAGGAGATCCTGGAGAGTTAATGAAAATTTGTTCAGACAAGAGAAGAATGTTCAAAAGTTAAAGGAGTGTTTAAAGGACTATTTTGCTTTGAACATGTATAAGGGGACTTCAATGTCAATGGTATGGGATGCAGGTAAAGCATTTATGCGTGGTGTTTTGATAAAAATGAATAATTGTCATAAGCGGAAGCAGATTCAGAAACGTAGAGAACTTGAAGATGAAATTAAATCAAAAGAAAGGGCCTTGATTCTAAATCCTTCTGATGAAAGTATTAAAGAATCTGTAAAGTTACTAAGGTCACAATTTAATATGTTGATAGCAGATCAAGCGGCAACCAATTTATTGTTTATGAAACAAAATACATTTTGTAATGCTAATAAGCCTGGGAGATGGTTGGCTTATCAATTAAGAAAGAAACAGAGACAGAGAATAATAGAGAAAATAAATTACAAGGGTAAATTAGTTTCTCAGAAGGAATTGATTAAAAAATCTTTTTTGGATTATTATCAAAAGTTATACAAATCTACTAATGTGCAACTGCTAGATATAAATAAATATCTAGCTGAGGCAAGTTTTCCTAAACTGACTGAGGATCAGAAACATGAAATTAATGGCTTAATTACTAAGGAGGAAATTGCCTCAGCAATTCAACAATTGAAACTAGGGAAAGCACCGGGTACGGATGGGTTAACAGCTGTTTATTATAAAGCTTTAATGGAGGAGATGATCCAACCATTAAATGATCTTTTTAATGGTATCTTACAGGGTTTAGAGATTCCTCCTTCATGGCGTAGTGCTTTTATATCATTGATTCCAAAGGAGGATCAAGATCTTACTTTACCAAAAAATTATAGGCCTATATCTCTTTTAAATGTGGATTATAAGATATTTGTAAAAATCTTGGTAAATAGGCTTATGAGGGTGGCGCATCATCTTGTGCATAAAGATCAATCAGGGTTTATAACAGGAAGGTATATGAAAAATAATGTTAGACAAATTATTAATCTATTAGAATATTTAGACAAGAACAACCAAGTTCCTGCAGGGCTCATATTTTTAGATGCTGAAAAAGCATTTGATCAATTGAATTGGCATTTTATGCTAAGAGTAATGGAAGAAATGAATTTTGGCGAAAAGATATTACAAGCTCTTACGGTAATATATCAAAAACAAATGGCACAACTTATTGTTAATGGAGGTTTGTCGGAGGTTTTTACAATAGAGAAAGGTACTAGACAGGGGTGTCCTTTATCGCCATTGTTGTTTGTTTTAACACTGGAAATATTATTGATCAAAATTCGAGAGTCTCAGGAAATTAAAGGAATAGAAGTTAACAAAAAAGAATATAAGTTGAGAGCTTTTGCGGATGACTTGGTTGTTACTTTGTCGCAACCTGATTATTCTGCAGTAAACTTATTACAGTTGATTCATCATTATGGTTTGGTTTCGGGTTTCAAGATTAATGTAAATAAGACTAAAATCTTACCTAAAAATATGTCTAGTCAGGAGAAGCAGATTTTGGCTAACTTGACGGGTTTTGAGATTGTTAATAAGGTAAAATATTTGGGGGTGATGTTGTCTGTTTCTAATGTAAAATTATTTAAAAATAATTATGAAAGGTTGTGGGTCAGGGTACAGAAGGACTTGAAGAATTGGGAGAAGTTGCAATTATCCCTCATGGGAAGAATTGCAGTGATAAAAATGAATATTCTACCCAAGTTTCTTTTTTTGTTTCAAATGTTACCGATTTTGAAAAATGAGATTAATTTAAGTGAGTGGCAGAAGGGTCTTAATAAATTTATTTGGGCAGGGAAAAAGCCAAGGGTTAAGTTTAAAATTATGCAAGACTTCCGTGAGAGGGGTGGACTTAAGGTACCAAATTTGAAATTATATTACGATGCGGTGGTCTTAACACTAATCAGTGATTGGGTAAATTTGACAAATCCTGAGATACTTCATTTAGAGGGATGGGATTTACTTTATGGGTGGCATGCCTATTTAATATTTAATAAAAAAATGGACTGGGTCTTTAAATCTCATATTTTAAGAATTTCTTTACTTAGGATTTGGAGAAAATATTATAAAAGTGATTTTAAAGTTCCATTATGGGCTATACCTTGGCATGCGATAGAAGGAATAAAAAGAGGAGTAAAAATGGACATGGTGTCTTATAGTCAGTTACTTAGATGGGATGGGCAAAACTGGCAGTTAAGATTACGGGAAGATTTAGCGCAAGAAAATATTATTTATTCTTGGTTTCAATATAGGCAACTAGTAGATAAATGGAAGGTGGATTGTAAATTGGGTTTTCTTAGAGAAGATGGAAATCTTATTAAGCAAGTCAAGGATCAAAGACAAACCCATATCAAGAGAATTTATGGGGTATTAGTTGAAATGGACTCAGAAACGGAATTAATTAAAGATTGTATGATTAGATGGGCGCAGAATTTTGGTGTCCCAGTCTCATTGGACATTTGGGAAACCATTTGGGTGAGAAATGTCAAATTTACACAAGCACAGAACCTTAGGGAGAATTTTTATAAAATGTTTTATAGATGGCACCTTGATCCACAAAAAATGTCTCTTATGTACCCTGACGTGCAACCCAAATGTTGGAGATGTGGTTATAAGGATGCTTCCTATTATCATATTTGGTGGTCATGCAGAGAGATAAAAGCATTTTGGATCAAAATATGGTGGAATATCCAGAGAATTTTTAGAAGGAGGGTAAAATTTACTCCGCAATTATTTTTGTTAGGCATTGTTATAGATTGTGATACAAAGGAGGTTGTATTGATGTTAAATTTGATTACAGCCGCTAGGCTGTTAGTAGGACAATATTGGAAGAAGGAATCTTTGCCTACATTGCAGGAATGGTTTCTTAAAGTAGCTTATCTGGCGGAAATGGCAAAGATTTCGGCTTTCTTAAAGCAACAAACGCAAGAGAAGTTCCTTGCTGTTTGGGACAAATGGATAAAATTTATACAATTTAGATTGGGTATACAAAAATATCACATAGCTTTTTTATAAGTTTTATTTTTATATATATATATAGATATTTTTTTATATATATATAAATATAAATTTTTTAATTTAATTTTTTATTTTTATTTCTTAATTTTTAATTAAGCCTATATTCTGCTCTGGGAAGCTCAGGGGGGGGAAGGGAGGGTTTTTGTGAGGGGTGGGGGATGGGGTTTTTTTTTTTATATATATGTAATGTTTAGTTTCTTTTTTGTATATGTTGTCTTTTGTTTTGTATTGTTTTTGTCTTTTTGTAAAATTTATAAAACTTTCAATAAAAAAAATATTTAATTTTTCAATAACTTATATTTAAAATTTAAAATATTTTATAGATTTTATTCCCTTTTTTATTTTTATTTTTTATTCTTATTATACTTTCTTTTATCTTTTTCTTCTTTCTTTTTATTCTTTTTTCTTTCAAGTATTATTCTTTTGGTATTTATGTTTTCTTATACATATATTATTGTTAATTATTTTATAGTTTGTTTATGTATTTAATATTTAGATTTATTCATGGTTTATATTTTCTTTTAGACTATTTGAAGAAATTTTAATTAAGCCTATGTTCAGCTCTGGGAAGGTCGGGGGAGGGAATGGGAGGGTTGGGGAGGTTTGGGGATGGGTTGTTTTGTTTTTGTAAAATTTTAAAAACTTAATAAATATTTACAATAAAGAAAAGTCTTAGGGCATCTTAAAAAGGCTTAATTTATATAGCATAATATTTCTCAACCATGTCAGCATTAAAATGTGTAGATTTCAACTCCCCGCAAGGCTGGCTGTGATGAATTCTGGGAGTTGAAGTCTGCACCTCCTAAAGTTGTGAGGTTGAGAAACACTGCCATAAGTTTTAATGGTATCGATTTTAGTGTGACTATTTCATCAGAGGCATGAAATATTATTTTACAGCTTCTGATACAGTAAACTTTAATTAAAAATACACATTTATGCCATATTAAATTAATTCTTATTTTTTACCACAAGAGTTCCTGGTTTTGGTGAAATATTGTTACTGCTTTGAAAATCTGCACAAATAAAATTTTGACTGCTATGGCAATGGTACTAATTGAGAAAAAGGTCAATACATGATGATATCCACCATGTACATTTTTCAATAATTACAGTTCAGTGCTGAGCCTAGATTAAGCTTTTTCTCCTATCTCCTGCTTAATGGATCACTTGAAATTGATCATCAAGAATTTACAGATTGGACAATGATAGTTTAGAAAAGAATGGCAGAACAAATTTTATATATATTGGTGTTTTCAGCTTCGTGCTTTGAGGAGCTGAAAACACCAGCCTGAAGATGACGAATGAGACTTCGTCAAAACGTCGCCAAGACACTTCCAATTTTACACCGGAGAAAACCCGAATAACCAAAGACCTACATATATATATATATATATATATATATATATATATATATATATATATATATCAACCACAATTATATTATTTTTATTGGTATATACATTATATGCTCAGATTTTGCTTCAAATTAAATTAATTTTTGTGAAGTTGTATAGAGTAGTGGCCTTCTGCATCTACTTGTGAAAATGTAATTTTCGTTTCATTGCTTACTTTTTATCACATTAGATAACAAGAAGAAAAGTGAAATATTGTGCTAATTATTTTATCAAAGAAGACACTAAGGAAAAAAAAACCTGAGCAAATTTTACCCATTACATCAGGGTTAATTCCAACAGATTATATCTATAAAAATTGCTAACGTACAAATTGTACTAAAGTCAGTAGTAGAAATAAATCCCATTATATTATATAGTAATGAATGAAAGTGATAGAGAACTATATACAGATAATCCTCATTTAATGACTGGTCTCTTAATGATTTTTCAAAGTTATGATGGACCTCAAAAAAAGCTATTTACTGCCGGTCCTCAAAGTTACAATTGCCATATACACACCTACAATCATGGGATAGCATTTTGAGCATTTGACAGCTAGTTCGCCTTTACAACTGGTTGCAGCATCTTGCAGTCACATGACCACAATTTGTGACGAAAATGCTAAAAACATCCATTCTGGATTCACTTAATGACAATGTGGTTAGCTTCAGAAATTTCCCTTATTGTTATAGATCTGTTCATAATCTGTCTTTGATTCTCCATAGACTTTAGTAAATTTTGTATTTTTACATAATCAGCTATCATTTTTCCAAGGGAATGTCATGTCCTATGTACAAGAATAATACTGATAAAAATATTTTTATATAGCCACTGTTAATATAGAATTCCCCTCTTGAAGTTTCACAGAATGTAGACTTGAAGAGGAAGGAAAAGTGACTTTCGTTGTTCCAAATTAAAATTAGGTAAAGTTTGGTTTTCTGTGGTGCTCATCTCCATTTCTTAGCTGAGGGAGCCACCATTACCCAAAGATGCTTCCATGGTCACAGAGCCAGTATAGCTGTACACCAAGGTGCATGGAACGCTATTAGCTTCCCACTGATGTGGTACCTATTTCTCTACTTACATTTGTGTCCTTTCTAGGTTGGCAAGAGCTGAGGCAAGGATTGAGAAATCGCCCTGTTGCGCAACGCTCAGGTCCTGAACCCAGGCTGTGAGCTTTCTAGCTAGCAAGCTTAGCACCTTTAATAACTGAGCCATCGTGCGATCTTAAAAATTAGGTACCTAAATAATTATTTTACGGCCACAGTTTTTAGGTAAATAAAATTTATCTTAATAGATCTTCACAAAGCTGTGCCAACTATGAATGGAAAATCAGAAAATGACAACAGTGGAGCAGAATCGGAGGAAGAAGCACAACAGGAAGAATTGAGAGATGTCCAGCAGATTGATAAAGGTACATATTTATTTCTAAATAGCATATACATTTTCACAGATTTTTGATAAAGCTGCTTCTCAGGACAGAAAAAAAAAATTGGCAAACCTTGTTAGGAAATAGTTGTGTTCTCCTAATAATGCGAAAGCATGATTCTTATTTATATTAGATTTTCAATATTTTAATTTGTAGGTCCTAGTTTTTTGAGGGACTTTCTGTCTTCCATAGTGTCTGTCCAGCTGATCTGAAGTGGCTGAGTTGGTGGTCTCTGAATTCCTTTGATTAAACAATGTCAGGGATTCCAGAAGTTTATCTCCATGTGAAGTTTTTACCTATAATATGTAATATATATAAAATAAGTCCAGTATTATAAAGAACTAGTTTGGGTTTATTATCCAGTGAAAATAAGCTACATAAACCCATTTGATAATTCTCAGCCCTTAACTTCTGAAAGAGAGCCTATTTGTTAAAGATTATAAACCTAAAACCAGGAGACTGTGGGTTCTAATTCCGCTTTAGGCATGAAGTCAGCTTTTTTCTCTCAGCCTAGGAAGGAGATAATGGCAAACGCTTCTGAAATATTGCAAATAAAAGTGCAGGGATAATAATGAATTGAATAAATGAATAATTCAGAATGTTATTCTTTGTCACTTATTTATGAGTTAATCTCATTGCACATAATAAAGCATGTTTCAAATAAGCAATTATAGAATTGGGCTATGTAGCATGAATATCAATACATTATAATGTATTGAAAATGAAAGAATGATTCATTTACATCAAATTTAGACATTGTCCCTCTCACTGTCTCTGGATGGTTTATAGGTAAAAATCATAAAACCATAAGAAAACATCCTAACACAAATAAAAACAAATTTAGAGACAGTTAAAAGGTGGAGGGATCATTTTCAAGCCACCCGCTAGATCTGGAATTGCATGCTTCTCTTCAATCCTCATGCCAGTTGGCAGAGCCATCTTCATGCTGTTCCAGAAGGCCGTAAAAGTGGGGACCAATGTCACCTCTGAATGCAAGTTTTTCCATAGAGTAGAGCAGCTCTCTTTCTAGATCAGTGGTTCTCAACCTGTGGGTCGGGACCCCATTTGGGGTCGAATGACCATTTCACGGGGGTCGCCAAACCACGCAGTCCATCATTTTTTTCCCCTTTTCCCTAGCTGTCCTACTCCCTCTTATTGGTGGCCACACCCACTTGGGGGTGACCACAACATGGGGAACTGTATTATGGGGTCACGGCGTTAGAAAGGTTGAGAACCACTGTTCTAGATGCCACCAGTCAAAATTCTTTAACCAAAGGAGTCTGTAACACACCCTTCCTGCCTAACCGGTGGAACAGTTTGAAGTAATTGGGACAAGATGATTCTTCAGGTAAGCTGATTCTATGCCATGCCAATTGAGAAATCTTTTAATGCTTCTAAGTAAATCCTGTAATTCTATACTTGGGTAGTTGGATTCTTGGAATTCAGTTGCACCTAATTACAAAGATTCTGTTCCCAGATAAGTTTATAGTGTAACCACTTTTTTTTCTAATGACAATTAAAATTTCAGTTTTCCTGTACAAAATGAAAATGTGTTGACAGCAAGTTATTAGGAAAAATCAGACCCATGGGTCAGCCATGGAAGTTTAGAGCCAATTTGGATCATTCTCATGGTCTCTTAACCCAACATTTGAAGTTGTTGTGGGAGAAATGGGAAAAGTTGCTATGTATGTTGCCTTGACTGTCTGGAAAAATTGGTGGCACGTATGTTGTTAGATGTAATATATATATACATAGTAGATTGATACATTTTTAAAGAACAAGCTGTTTTAAGCACTTTTATTATCAATGATCATTTAGATTAATTTGTGAAATATTTAGTTCATAAATACTGTATGTATTGGTCAACAATTAAAAATGCACTGGTAGTCCTTGATTTGCAACAGTTTGTTTAGTGACCATTCAAAGTTACAGTGGCACTGAAAAAAGTGATTTATGAACATTTTTCACACTTATGACCATTGCAGTGTCTCCATGGTCATATGATCAAAATTCAAACGCTTGGCAATTGACTCATATTATGATGGTCACTGTGTCCCAGGATCATGTGATCCCTTTTACAACCTTCTGACAAGCAAAGTCAATGGATAAGCCAGACTCAGCTAACAGCCATGTTACCAACTTAACAACTTCAGTGATTCACTTAACAATTGTGGTACAAAAGATCATAAAATGGGGCAAAATTCACTTAACAATTGTTTTGCTTAGCAACAGAAAGTTTGGGGTCAATTGTGGTCGTAAGTCAAGGACTACCTGTATTTGTAAAAATTCAGTATGTTATAATGAGGTTCTTTTTGTAAATTTATATGGTTAGGACTTTCAGAAGAAGATATGAAACAAAATTCATCCCCTGATAAGGACTTAGATGGTGTGGTTGTTAATGGCAGTTGTAATGCTGTTTCTGACATTGACTTGAGCAATGGCATCCAGACCAAATCTAACTTGAATGGCATCAGCGTGGATGATGAAATAAAGAAAAATGAAAAGTGCCTTGAGTTACCAGTCATCCCTAACTGGGATTCTATTCATCAAGGTATGGTCTTCAGGTGCTTTTGTTATCCAAATCCACATTCATGTTTGCCAGTGTGGATAATTTTTTAGAAAACATTTCCTGTTGGGGCTGCTTGGTTTGTTTTCAAGCACTGATGCATATAGGAGAGCAATCAGTGGGTTGGTGCCCAGTTTAAATGAAGAATTAATTTAAATAGCCTTTCATATAGACATGCCACAATACCATAAACACCTATTTCCTTTTACTGCAACCAAGTAGTCCTAATTTCTGATTGTTTGTTTTCCTGCTTGAGTGGGAAAATTAATATTTCCTACTTACTTTTCTGTCCGCTTAAATAATGGGCAAATAATGGAACCTCCTTAAATTTTATCATCCAAAAGAGGGTCAGCTTTTTGTTGAAGCTGATGAATATTTTTTTCTGCAAACACATTTATAGATATTATATACAACCCTATATTGAAGAAATATGGTAAAAGTGCTTCAGGTAGCCCTTAATTTTTTTTGCCCTTTCAACAATGTCAACACTTATGGAAGAAAAGGAGGTATAAAAATAGAATAGTGTCTACATATAGAATATTTTATAGTGTATATCAATAGATATGGCAAAATGAATCTAAATTATGACAAGTGTGTATGTGTAAACAATGAAATTGGGAGCATGGCTTCAGATGGAATAAAGGCAAAGATGCTCTCAAATTGAGCATGGCTTTTTGTGATGGCATGGGCCAACCCAGTCTTTTCTTGCCTTTGGAATAAAGTCTTTTCCAAAATGTCGTTCAATTTCTCAATCTAGCATATTCCCAACTAATCTGATTATGGTTACACACCCAGACCAGATTGGCCAGATTGACTAAGACTGAGGGAGCATATCTTAGATATTTATCCAGAAGCCTTGCATGTACAAAGAAAAAGACTGGGCTAACATAATTAAGAATTATATATTTAAAATGTGCAATTTGTTTTCCTATCATGTAGAGAGTGAAAAATCTTTTAGATGTTAACCTTTGATTTTGCATACACACACACACACACACACACAAACATATCCACACAGATATAAAAATATATAACAGCACTGTTTTATTGTGAACTATCATTGCAAAGAAAGATTATGTCTAGCTGCTCTTTTGCAAATTATTCAGCTTTTACAAATTGCTAAGTTAAAAATGCTAATTCTGATGTTTGATTAGATAGTTTTACTTTGATATTTAAGTATTACGTCACTACTGTTACTAAGTATTTGGTCATGTATACACAGGTCAAAATGAAGACACCACTGAAGTGTCTGGAATTCAACTCTTGACAAGTGATTCAGATAATGAAATATACTGTGATTCAATGGAGCAATTTGGACAAGAGGAGGTAAATTTTGCAATCTGTTATGTTGTAATATAAAAAAAATCTTTACATAATAATCATTCTACAAATACACAAAATGATTTTTTTGACTGTAAACAGTAACCATCTTATATTGTCCTTCTGGTCAAAGAATTCAGGTCTGATATATATCAGTTTCAGTTTCTAATAAACAATAATAAAACTTTTACAAGAGTCTGGATAGCTTTTGCATCTTTCTGAAGCATAATGTTAGTTTAAAAAAAGTAATAGTTTTCATCTATGCACCTTTGCATTTAACTTGCATTTAATTAAAATCAAAGAGTAAGGGAGAGGCTGATAATTAAGATCACCTTATAATGAGAGAGATATAGATAGTTCTTGATTTACCACCACAATTGCTTTTCCATTGCTAAGCAAAGCAATTGTTAAAGCAATTGTTAAAGCATCCGATTTCATGACATTTTTTGCCATAATTGTTCAGTGAATCACTGAAGTTGTTAAATGAACCATATGATTATTAAGTGAATCCAATTTTTCCAATTGACTTTGCTTGTTGGAAGCTGGCTGGGAAGGTTGCAAATAGCAATCATATGACCCAGTAATGCCACAACTGTTGTAAATATATGCAAATTGCTGAGTGCCTGAATTTTGATCACATGATTGCACAACTTTTCTGCCATGATACCTGACTCATAGAAAGTTCTTCTCTCAAAAATTAAATTAGTTCAATTACTTTTGATATATTTATCATAAGGCTCTCAAGATCTGATATTGTTATTAGGCCCACCTGGGGCTCTCAAAGAATCAGTGAAATGCTTAGATCTCTCCACTGCTGGGCTAGTTATTTTTATCCCCTCTTCAGCTAGGGTTTGTATCTATTTTTATAATATATATTGTTAATGTGACTTTTTACATTTTTTTAATCTGTGGTTTTTACATGTGATTCTACCTGTTTGTTATGCAGCAGAGACTCCTTTGGGTAAGATGGGCAGCTATACAAATTTGATAAATAAATAGTGCCTTTTGCTCTTATAAACTTATAGATCCCAGAAATCAGCTCATCAGTCAAAGAAATTTCCAGACATCCATTAACTTTCTCAGAAGTAGATCATAATAATCTTATAGAAACTTCTGGTTTTCTTGAACTTGGAAACCACAAAGCAGAAAGTATAAAGGAAACTGCACTTGAAGGAAAGGGTGAAGTCAAGTGTGGCGGTGAAGATGGCAAAGCAAATGATGGAGGCCCTCAAAAAGAGAAGAAAAATGGTGAAAAGGTTGATTTCTATGGAATTCGAAGGGGAAGAGGTATTATTAGAATACTTATTTTGTTGGAACGCTTGCATAAATGAGGCATATATAAAGTCATTCTTAACATTTCTTATAATAATGGTTTTGTGCATGGTTGATGCATAAATTATATTTATATATAATACATATTACGGCTGGCACACTTTGAAAATGATATAGCTGTGGAACTCTCTGCTATTTATTAAAGCAGCCACATCTTTATTAGTGCAAGTCTAAAAAATGGCACTGCTTTAAGAATCCTTTTAAAGTAGTGACATCTTTTTTCACATTTTACTGGAGAATTGGAAAAAGTTAGCCACTTTATGGAAAGCAGAGAGGCGTCTGACTTTGCACAGTGTACAAGCACCATTAAGTCTTTTTGAAAATATATGTAGCTCTGATTCATTTACTTTCCTTCTAAAAGTATTTTCCCTTAATTTAGGACACAGAATGTATCCTTTAGGAGATGGTGCCCAAGGTGGACAGATGGGCAGTGGAGGAGATGGAGAACGATGGGGTTCAGACAGAGGACCACGGAGCACCCTCAATGAACAGATCGCAGTTGTACTCATACAATTGCAAGAAGATATGCAGAATATTCTTCAGCGATTACATGCACTTGAGACACTCACAACTACACAGGTAAATGTATGTGGATAAGTATCCAAGGAAGTCTGTCTGTCTGTTTATCTATCTATACAGTGCTGTACAGTTCAATATGAGGTATTTTCAAGGCAGGTATATCTCTGAATATCTCCCTGAATTTTTAAGAAGTTTTCCAATGAAGGCAATACATTAGAAGCCCTGCCATTATTGAATTTGGTACGGAAATGTCTCTGGAACAATGGGTCATGGATTGTCTAGTTGATTATTAAAACTCTCATGTGTCTTTGACTGTGACCATCAATTGGGCAAAACAGTGCTTCATAGAACAATTTTTGAATCAAGATACCTCAAATGTGCTTACACAATGTGTTCAAAATTCAGGAACATCATTCATGTGAGATTAAAATTTAGCAAATCTGTAGCTGCTTCAGTGCTGCCATGCTGATGGGCTACTGCCTGCAGATTTAGTACACTGGCCCCATCCTAGCCCTCTGGGGATTGGGTAGATTGGTCCCATCATTGACTGTCAGAGGACAATCAAGCTGGTAGGAAGTTGCTTCTGCTACAACTACTTTTTGGCCCTTGATCCATTCTGTTTCTCTGTTTAGGAAAAGAAATACTTCTAAAACCCAACATGACATGGGTTATCTAGCTTTCTTAAATTTTAGAAGCTTATTAGCTTATTAGCTAAACTATTTTTTTACTTTTGAGGGAATCTACTTCCTACTGATATCCACATACTCCAGCAAAAGGAAAATAGAGACAGAAGACATTTTTGAAAGACAGGGTTTTTTTTTACTATTTACTATTCTAATTCTTTTATGAACTGCAGTATCTAAACTATTTAATCAAAGTGAAAAAAATTAATTTTCTTATAGTTTATTTTGTTACAGAACTATCTGTAAGGTCCAGACCAATTGGAAAAGGAAAAATGGAAAAACATTTCTGGAATGTAATAGAGACAAAGAGAGAACAGGGAAATTCACATAAGGAGGCAATTAGCTATTCCTTAAGCTAAATTCTTATATGTCATATTTTTTAATAAATGTGAGCAGAAACTATATCTGGACAGATCCCAAAAGATATGCCACAATATAAAGTTTTAATTTGAAACATGTTTTTAAATACTTTGTTCAATTTGGTTTGTGTTTGTAGGCAACACTACGTTCAAATTATCAGCCTGAGGCACCTGTTAAGGTAGGTTTTTATTTACTTCTTAATATATATATAAATCAGTTTTGATCTTTATTGTAATTTTCTTAAATTGTACAGGCTAGAATGGAAGAGTTTTTTTGCACCACAATATCTAAGAAACTATTTTAAAAGCTATTTTAACTATTTGAGAAGACGAATGTGTTTATTAATAATTTCACCTAATTAGAGGTAGTTCACAGCTTATGACCATAACTGGGACTGGAATTTTGGACCCTAAGCAATGATGTCATTAATGAGTCATCAAGTAACTGGACCTGATTTGGGGGATATTTTTACATGATCATTAAGTGAATCTGGCTTTCTCAATTGATTTTACTTATCAAAAGCCAGCTGGGAAGAATGCAAATTGCAATCATGTGACTACAAGACTTTGCAACTGTTATAAATGCAAGATGATTGCCAAGCAGCCAAATTGTGATCACTTGTCAACAAGGGTTGGTATGAAAGTTATAATGTTTGCGGATAGGTCATAAGTTACTTTTTCTGAGGCTGTCATAACTTTGAACCATCAATGAATAAATAGTTGGAAGTCAAGAGCTATATGTACAAAGATTGCATGCCAGCATTCAGACAGAATGGCCAACAAAAATAAATGAAACAAAAACACCATATTGAACTTTTTAATATATGTTAAGAAACAAATTTGTGTTGCTACGTTGGCAGTTGCTGACAGGTAATTTAAATCTTTAAATGTTTCTGAATGTTGATGTTCTTACAGAGAAAATACTCAAATTGCAGGACAATTTCTATAGTCTTATATTAAGTATAATTTTATTGTGTACATAATATTAAAAAATCTCTTCAGAATAACGATGAAGTCTAGGAGAACAGTGTTCACTAGTGATAACATGTGAACCAATTATGGTTGCAAATTTATACAGTAATCCTTAAGTTTTTTTCAGCACAACAATTATTCCAAAGTCTTGGGAGGTGATGGTCATCTTGGTGGAGGTGTTTTTAAATAGTTGATAGGCATCTTATTTATGATTTTTGATAAATAATATTTAATATTTAATGTTGAAATTTTTATAGCAGATGCTGCTTTAATATTTATTGGTGAATATAAATTTTTTATGCCATTTAGAAACCATCATGGTGGTCCTTTGAGATTTCTCCTGGTGCTTTAGCCTTTGCTGTTTTATGGCCCTTTGTTGCCCAATGGCTGGTGCATTTATATCTTCAAAGAAGAAGAAGGTAAGACAAAAGTATGGATTGGAGTTATATACACTTTATGTCTGAACCTTTAGGAACAACCTAATTCTTATCCCCGAGTCTTGGGAATGAAAATAAGACATTCTTTCACAGTAATGCATGTTTTGTATACAAAAGCTTGGCATTTAGGTCTGGGAGAAATATGCTTTCACAAACCTTAAAAGATCAATTCCAGTCAATCAGTGTTATGCTGGAAAACACCAGGCACCACCTAGCTAAGATTAAATTGAGCCATCTAATAGCAACATCTTAAATCCTCTTCTGCAAGAAGTACATGGAGAATGGGCAGTTGAATAATCTTCGAGTTTCATTACATTGTTTTTTTGTATGCTTCTTTCGTTGGATTTATCCAGAATAGGAGGCAAGTTACAAAGGTGGAAATAAAGTATAAATGTATCTAAAATAATGAGAGTGTACTAGTACATACTATAGATGTAATCTATTTGCAGATTTTATAGGTCATATTAACATTTTAATGAATACTGGTAATGGAAAGCATTGTGTATAGCTGAAGTGTTGGTTAGGACTGATCTGAAATAATTTCTAATCTATTTTCTACTACAGAGGAACACAGGGTGACTCTGGGCTAGATTAGCTTAGTCTTTGAATCTAACCTACCTTCTGGTATTCCTGGTGTTCCTGGAAGAAAGTTGCATATTGATCTGTCATCAACACAATCCTGTAAAAGTTTCTACTGATTCTTAACACATCAATCTGTTTATTCCAAATTTTTATTTCTTTTTATTTATTCAGCAATGTTATGCCAGATCAATCAGTGAAGATAATCTTCAAGGGTATTCTCTCCATAAAAACCTGATTAGAAACAAGAGCAATTGCCTGAGTTGTGTTAAAAAAAAGTCAAGATCCAACTTTGGGATCAAAGCATTGAACTTTTGTATATGTGTCTGTTTTAAAAGGGCAAAATTTCAATCAACAGGTAGTATTCAATGGAACTACAATTATAGGGAGGGAAGCATGCAATAGGGTATCCCAAGGAGCCCAATATCTTCAACATCTTAATGAATAATTTGGATAAGGGGATAGAAGGGAAACTCATCAGATTTGCAGGCCACACCAAGCTGAAGGAATAAGCAATATTTTAGAAGATAAACTCAAGATCCAGAAGGATCTTAACAGATTAGAATACTGAGCCTGTCCAACAAAATCGAATTCGTTGGCAAGTAAAATATTATTTTTCACTTGGGCAAGAAAAACGAAATGCACAGGGATAGAATAGGTGGCATGTGGCTCCATAGCAGTAACTGTTGGAAGAACCTGGGAGTTCTAGTGGATAACCAGTTAAGTATGAGTCAGCAATGTGCTGCAACAGCCAAAAAAGCCAATGCAGTTCTAGGCTACATCAGCAGAGGAATAGTACTGATTTAACATGACATGTTAATATTGCTGACAAGTCTGACAAGAACTAGGGATGATACAATAACAGGCTTCCAATATTTTATGGGTTATCAGAATGAAGAGGGGATCAATCTATTCTCCAAAGCTCCTGAGGGCAGGGTAAGAAGCAATGGATGGAAACTTATTAAAGAGAGTTCCAACCTAGAACTAAGGAGAAATTTCTTGACAGTGAGAATAATCATGGAATGGCTTGCCTCCAGAAATTGTAGGTGTACCAACACTGGAAGATTTAAAGAAAAGATTGGATAGCCATTTGTCCGGAATAGTATAAGGTCTCCTGATTGAGTAGGGAGTTGGACTAGAAGACTTCCAAAATCCCTTCCAATTCTGTTATTCTGTAGAATGGAATAGCACAGAATTTGCAGAGGGTTTCTAGTGTAAGTAGGGCAAGAGTTACAAGATTTAGTTCTACTTGCCATTCCTGATAAGCAACTTTCTCAGCTGTGAATATTATTGTTATTGAGCAATGGAGCAATAGGCTCCCCCCCCCTCTTTCTGAATTCTTTTTCGCTGTTCATCTTACTACCCTTCCATCCAGCCAGGCCCTTCAGTATCAGTCCATAAAGATGTCTAAAATAGGAACAAAGCTTCAAAAAGATTTTTGTTATGTGTTATTGGATCAGTTACTTAGAAGTGAAAAATAACAAATCCTTATCAGACCTCTGGATGCTGGTTGGTTTTGTTTTTGATTTTGGCAGATTATAATCATCAGCAATGAGGAAGGATTTTCACAAGAGCGTAGAATTCTTGTTTTGCTGTATGAAGAAAAGGGTATTCTTACAGATACATATTTGAAATTACTTTATAATCAAAGAAAATGCAGAATTATCTAGTATCCATCAATCTTTTTAGGGAAGCAGGGGGAGAAAAATTCAGACATATTGGTTGAGTTCAAACTACATTAATCTGAATGCAGTTTTTTGTTTGTGGCTATAAATGTATCCAGTGGTTGAGACAAAGCAAAAGCTACTATTTTATAATACTCAAGGAATATTTGTGAGGTTGATTGGGAATTTAAAAGAGCAATTCACCTTTTTAACATAGTATCTTCTTTCCCAATTCATATATTTATACAATTAAAAATAATTATCGAAGCTTCCCAAATGAACATATAGGTCCTCGACTTATGATTGTTTGCTAAATAACTGTTGTTATGATAGACCTCCATGAGGATATTTACAACCTGGTTCTGAAGTTCCAGTGGCTGCCCCCCCAATCATGTGACCACAGGTTAGGCCTTGGCAGTTGCTCCACATTTTCAGCTGTTTGCAGTGTCCTGCAGGCGCGTGACTGTACTTTACAACATTTTTGTCAAACCTGCCATTTATATCTAGTTTTCAGCAAAAATGCTCCATAGCTATCAATTGATTCACTTAAGGACTGCCGCAGTCACTTTACAATTGCTGCGTTCATTTCTCCACAAAAAAGTCATAAAATTGGGGTTGGTCATGTAGGTGACCCATTTTAGGACTGTTCATGACTTACGACTGTAATGGGCAGGCTTTAGTATGATTGTAAGTCAAAGACTAGCTGAAGATACAAAAGAAGAATATACATGAACCTGAGAGCTTTATTAAATATTTAAGAACTTCAGCAACAGAAATTTTGTTGCAAAGAAATATTTTCTGTTGGAAGATTAAAATGCATAAATTGAACTTTACATATAACATTTAACTTTATTAATTCTGTGCATACATGTTAAAGTCCAGACTATAAATAATATCAATTGTCGAGCTCTCTTATTTTCAAATAAAAGAGAAATAAAGGGGGCACCTTGCATGAATATTGAGGAATAATCTCATTGGAAGAAATATATATTCCTGAATTTCAGTAGAAATGCATGCACTGAAGTTGATAATCACTGCCCCTTCTCTCTTTCAGAAAACCGAACTGAGCCTTCCATTCCTGATTTTATGTAAGAACTATTAGGATCGGAAGATTTTGAAAAATACCGTAATTAACGCAGGAACTATAAGCTCTGGAATAATTAAAACATCCTTCGTCTTTTTCCTTTACATTTTTTCTTTTTCTTTTTGCACTATTGAAGATTCTATACTTGAATGAGACATCTTTACTATATTTCTAATAGAACAAATACAACTGTCCTAAGCAATCATATGAACTACAATTATTATGACAATACTTTCCTGATGAACAGTTTGTATAATGTCTTAGTTTTCAGTTTCTACTGGGGGAAAAAAAGTCTTTAGAAAGGAGAAGAAAAATCCTTGAAAGCATATATCCCGATTCCCCAAATTCCATGGTACTGTAGCTGTATAATTTGTTTTATAATGCCAGCATTTTGGTTAGACACGCAATAGATTGAGTAAACAGTACACCCCCCCAAAGGCTGAAGTATGCAGAATTGCTATGATTGCATTTAAGAGTAATGTCTAATTTCTAACTGCTACTATATGTGATAACTTTTTAATAAATAAGATTAAATGCTTGAGGCTGTTGATTTTGCTTTCACAGGTGCCACCAAAATTATATATTTTTAAAAGCCACAAAACTATGCATAGCCATACATCTCAGTGTAAGAATACACTGAGATCTACACCAAACGGAGTCTCAAATAGAATGATCGATTCAAAATATTTCATTGGAAAGAATGCTTGATAAAGAATAAAAACAGCCCTGAAGATACTAAATTCAGTGCAACTTGAGGCAAGTTATAAACACTTATATTGAATAAAGAGGCAAGTACTGTCTTTATTCAAAAAATCCAATTTAACCAACACTTAGTCATAGGTTTTGTATACTAAAAACTTACCCTATGATGCTGTTGTGCATTTGTAAAGAAATACTTTGTAAATGGATACCAGTGGGAAAGGGTGTTACCGATAACAGCAATACCTTATCTAAAGCTATGCAAACAACCCTGCTGTTAAGTTACTCCCACTGACTAATCAGAACTGGACAATTTATTGTACTGTATCCAACACTGGAAGAAATCTATCAAAATGAATAAGACTATGATACTTGCAGGCAGATTCACTTTTTTTTTTAAAAAAAAATTGTAATATGCCTTGTTAAGAGCATATACAACTCCTTTTGACTAATTTGAACATCAGAACGGCCACAGGAGGTACATCCCACCCGCCAGGGGATTTAAACAAACCCAGGAACCCTAAATTTGGTGCCATTGTTATTCAAAAACTAGGTGCTGTGTTCTCATGACTGTTCATCACGGTTAAAACATCCCCTGAAGTTTGAGCTCTTTGTCCAGAAGCCTCTCAAATTTATAAAACAGTAAATCTTTTAGCTATAGTCATTGCTAAGTCTGCTACAGTTGCAGATTTAATAAGTTTTGAATGTCACTTTGAGGAAAGGTATTGTAAATACTTCAAACCAGATAGATCTTTGTGCAGGTGCATCTGCAGAATATGGTCAGAAAAATTAAGGTGGTGACCGTGTAAGTGTGATTGAAGTTCTGTTCACATTTTCTATAAAATTAGGCAGAATTTGGATCACCACTGGCCATTCTTTTGATCACATACTCCTGCCTTCCTGCAACAGTTGATTATAAATTCAATCAGCTTGTATAGATAAGAATATTCTGTGAAGCCACAGCTGGCTGTTTCTGTTGTTTGCATCTTGCTAAATCCAGAACATCCCTTTTTACTGTTAACAGGTAAGCAAAATATTTAACTGTTACAGTAAAATTTTCCTGTAAACTTTTAACTTTTCCTGTTTTAATGCTTTCATAGTCTATTTTTTGCTCTAAATTGCTTTAAGATCATTGTAGCGTTATCATATTACACTTCTGCCTATTGATCAGATTTATATTGGGATATAACAGCTGTTGTATTTTCTAAATACAATTAGAAAGATAGATGGAAAACAAACAATAAAGGTTAAGTTTTTTGTTTGATATGATATTCAGCTGTTTTAAAATACAGCTTAAGGTGATTGTCTCCTGATTATGGTGAAAAAGAAAATGAACTGAAGCTGATATGTTTCTAGATAATGATGTTCTATCTATACCGTAATTGATGAGACTAATGGGAAAACATTCTGCTCTAATGTAAGGTCTCAAAATTTGAAAATCAACTTTATATCTATTATATACAAATACTGTAATTGCAGAAGTCAAACACTTCTGCTGTATTATATAGAACATGTTTTTACAGTTAAATTTTAAGATAAATCACTTTAATATATTGTAAAATAACATTTAAAATAAAGGAATGATAGGAGTATATTACCCTGTCTTATGTAATTGTAAGAGTCAGTTTTGGTGAAGTGATTAAAGCACAGATTATACACTTGTGGACTGAATTCTAATCTTTCCTTAGGCACAAAAAATTCTTGCCAAGAAAAATGCAGTAGCCTGTCCGGTCAATTGCCGGAGTAAAATGTTGACAAAAGCACTCACACCCACAAAATAATAATTATATACCAGTTTGTATCATAGGCCAGCTGGAAACTTTAAGGGAAATGCCATGACTCCCAGATTAATAATGAACTCTGATATAAGTCTTTATATAAATGCATACATTAAGAGTTTAAATGGAGACCATATCAAGTTAAATCTCAACAATCAACCTACTGACAATAAAAAAGCATTATAGAGTTCCAGTATGAACCAAGAAAGGAGGGGAGAAAAAAAGCATTTGAAAATTGTAGAAACAAAATTCTGTCTCTCCCCAAAATTGATAACAGAAGCATTTATCTTTGGTAAAATCAGTAAATATTTCAACAGGTAATCTGGATATCCATTTTTAATTCATATACAGTAGCAAATTGACAAAGTGGATAAATTCTAACGATAATCAAATTAATGGACATATGCCTAATAGAAGACATGCATCAGATTTCATATGTGTCCATTAATTAACATTAGAAATGAAGAATAAGTGATTAGGAAATATTATGGACAGGATATTGGTTTTGTAATATATAGACTTATTTTAAAATTGTGTTATATAACACTTATTATTAATATTTGCTTTTTTGGCAGTGAAAGATAACAAATTGCCAATATTTTCTAGGTGTCCATAATATAATTATTCTACTCAGGGCTTTTTTTCTCATAGAAGGCCCAGAACGGAGTTCTGGCACCTTTTTTGGATGGAACCTTGTAGGGTAGGCAAGGCGGGTAATATGATGTGTGTGAGTTCCGGCACTTTTTTTTTTTTTTTTTTTTGAAAAAAAAGCACTGGTTCTACTTATAGGACGGAGAATCAGATATAATTATCATAGGTAATTTATTGCCAGGAATCTATCTTGGTACAATAGCTAGAGAAAAAGGGTAAATATGCTTTTAGTTACTTGAGAACATTGAAGAGTTATCCATTAAATTTCAGAAATGCAATCAGACCAACTAAAAATATAGACTGAAGCTCTGTTCCAAATTGATCATGTAGTACTAAAAGAATCTTGCTACCAAACAGTTAAAGTAATCCAGCACCCATCCTAAGGTCCTTCTAACATACAACTGTTACTAAACTCCTTTTGGCCCCCTATAGGAGACATGGAAAAAAATCGAGAAATGTTTCAATGTGAACATTATTTAAATAAATTCATATTTACAACAGTAATACATTCTAAAACAAGGAAACTTCAGTACTTAATTCAAAAGAGAATTAGAAATATCCACTACAAAATATATACATATTTTTTATTTTCAATGTTTTAAATACATAGTAATTGAAATATCCCACTATCTTTTCTGTTTCGCTGAATTGCAGTTATACTACATTGAATAAGCATGCATAAAGATTCTTTTTTCTCCATACCGACATGCAAACTTCTCATTTTCAATATTTAAAATGACAATATAATTTATCCAAAAACATAGCAATAGTTAAACATTTTCTTGCTTTGCTTGTGCCATAGTTTTCATAGATGAATTAGGAATGAAAACATTGACAATAAAATTATAGAGACCACTGGGGAATAATGACAGTTTAAACAGCAGGATAACTAACACATAAATTAAATGCCTGAAAACAGACTAATTTCTATTTGGATTGCACTGAAAATACAGAAAGACAGCTCCAGATTGACCTGAAATCAGTTTCAAATATATTTTAATATTGAGGTGTCATGTTATAATTACAAGCACAATGGTAATTGCATTGTATGCATTTAATTTTCCCTGTTATAGCTGATAGCAAAGACAGTCATTTCCCCATATTTGGAAATACCCACAGCAGCAGAAAAGTAATTTTTCTTGAGTAGGAAAGTATTATACCATGATTACATTATGTAATACAATTAATATAAAGTGCAGTACTTGAAATAAAAATTTAGGTCAGAAGCTTTTTCTGTATACTATTTCAATATAGCCTTTACAGAAAAAGACTGAGTTAAAAGCAGATCCTTTTCTTAAAAATGAAATTGTTACAAAATAAGTGTTAGGAAGTTTTGTCATGGTAAATATGAAATCCTCTTCACATCTCTTTTTCTTTGATCCTACAGACTAAATCCAGACACTGTTAGTTGCTGAGCATTATTCCTCGCTTCAAAATAGGATGTATCTGTTTCATCATTTGGTTGAGGTATAAAGGGCATAGTCTGATTGTGAAGATTATCCCAATCCATACCATGAAAGAGGGAATGAAGCTTCAGCTCTAGAATGAATAATTAAAGAATGTGTTAGATTTAATTCTATGCCTTTCTCATTCTAATACATACTGGCTGGGGAATACTGAAAACTGAGGTCTAGATATCTTCAAGTTGCCAAGGTTGACAAACACTGTTCTAATTATTTTCATTTATGATTCTGGATGTTTTCAGAATTTAGTCTAAATTAATTACCTGGACTTAGTCTCTCAATAGTCTCCTGACTAAAGTTTAAATTAAACACAACTGATAAGAATGTTTACCAATTTTGCCCTGTATTTAGATTGTGAAATGATACCTTAACAAATATAATCTCTTATCAAATGCTTATGTCAGTCCTTCTTTCTTTAACTTGGAAATTCCTGGAAGCAATCCTGCAATTTCTGAATTTTATAAGTCCGTGGTGGCAAACCTATGGCACATGTGCCACAGGTGACACGCAGAGCCGTCTCTGTAGGCACGCGCACCGTTGCCCCAGTCCTACGCCTTCAGCTGGGCTTTACAAAACTTTTCGCTTTAAGCCTCCGCCGCCATGTGCAAAAAAAAAAGGTTTAATCAATCAATTTCAACTTCTCGTGGGAAAAATAATAATAATAATAGTAAAGTTGGAAGGGACCTTGGAGGTCATCTAGTCCAACCCCCTGCTCGGGCAGGAAACCCTACACCATTTCGGACAAATGGCTGTCCAGTCTCTTCTTAAAAACTTCCAGTGTTGGAGCATTTACTGCTTCTGGAGGCAAGCTGTTCCACTGATTAATTGTTCTCACTGTCAGGAAGTTTCTCCTTAGTTCTAGGTTGCTTCTCTCCTTGATTAGTTTCCACCCGTTGCTTCTTGTCCTGCCTTCAGGTGCTTTGGAAAATAGCTTAATTCCCTCTTCTTTATGGCAGCCCCTGAGATATTGGAATACTGCTATCATGTCCCCCCTTGTCCTTCTCTTCGTTAAACTAGACATACCCAATTCTAGCAACCGTTCCTTATATGTTTTAGCCTCCAGTCCCCTAATCATCTTTGTTGCTCTTCTCTGTACTCTTTCTAGAGTCTCAACATCTTTTTTACATCGTGGTGACCAAAACTGGATGCAGTATTCCAAGTGTGGCCTTACCAAGGCATTGAAGAGTGGTATTAATACTTCACGTGATCTTGATTCTATCCCTCTGTTAATGCAGCCTAGTACTGTGTTGGCCTTTTTGGCAGCTGCCGCACACTGCTGGCTCATATTTAACTGATTGTCTACTAGGACTCCGAGGTCCCTCTCACAGTTACTACTATTGAGCATGGTGCCACCTATGCTGTACTTGTGCATTTGGTTTTTCTTGCCTAAATGTAGAACCTTGCTTTTTTCACCATTGAATTTCATTTTGTTAGTTAGTGCCCAGTGTTCAAGTCTGTCCAGATCCTTCTGTACCTGAAGCCTGTCTTCTGGAGTGTTGGCTATTCCTGCCAGCTTGGTGTCATCTGCAAATTTGATGAGTTCCCCATCTATCCCTTCATCCAAATCGTTGATGAAGATGTTGAAGAGTACTGGGCCCAGAACAGAGCCCTGGGGCACCCCACTACACACTTCCCTCCATATAGATGCAGTTCCATTGAGGACCACTCGCTGAGTACGGCCGGTCAGCCAGCTACGGATCCATCTGGTGGTGGTTCTGTCTACCCCACATTTTTCTATCTTGTCAAGTAGTAGGTTGTGATCTACTTTATCAAATGCCTTACTGAAGTCCAAGTAAATTATGTCCACAGCATTCCTCTGATCCACTAATTTTGTCACTTGGTCAAAGAATGCAATAAGATTTGTCTGGCATGATCTATTTTTGACAAACCCATGTTGGCTTTTAGTAATGACTTTGTTTGCCTCTAGGTGTTCGTTGATTCGTTGTTTGATTATCTTTTCCAGGATCTTCCCAGGTATTGAGGTCAGGCTGATAGGTCTGTAATTTCCTGGATCCATTTTTTTTCCTTTTTTGAGGATGGGAACTACATCAGCTCTTTTCCAGTCCTCTGGTAGTTCCCCTGTGTTCCAGGATCTTTGAAAAATATAGTTCAGTGGCTCCGATATCACATCTGCCAGTTCCTTGAGAACTCTGGGGTGTAATCCATCTGGTCCTGGCGATTTGAACTCATCTAGGCTGGACAGGTGCTCCCTAACCATTTTCTTGCCTATCTTAACTTGTGTTTCTGTTTTGTTTTTTATGGCACTATTTTTGATAGGTTGGTCTGTTTTTTCCCTTTGTGTAAAGACAGATGCAAAAAATGAGTTAAATAGTTCTGCTTTCTCCCTGTTGCTTGTCACCTTCTTGCCACTTCCACCCACTAATGGACCAATCATTTCCTTCACTTTTTTCTTGTTTTTTACATGTTGAAAGAAGCTTTTTTTGTTATTTTTGACTTTGGTCGCAAGCCTTAGTTCATTTTGAGCCTTGGCTTTCTTCACTTCATCTTTGCAGGCTCGGGCTATTTGCTGATATTCTGACTTAGTTATGTTCCCCTCTTTCCACTTTCTGTACTTGTCCTTTTTATCTTTCAATTTGTCAGAGAGTTCTTTATGCAGCCATGCTGGTTTCTTTTGAGAGCTGTTATTTTTCCTCTTTGTTGGTATTGTGCTAGACTGTGCTTTTATTATCTCATTTTTCAAAATTTCCCAAGCTTCTTGAGTTGTTTTCCCCTTGAGGATTCTCATCCATGGAATCCTTCCCAAGCCCTCTCTAAGTTTATTGAAATTAGCTCTCTTGAAGTCCAAGACTCTAGTTTGACTGTGTTCTATTGGTTGTGCTTCTATAATGTTGAATTCTAATATTGCATGATCACTTCCTCCCAGGGTTCCTATGGCTTCAACACCGTCTATCATTTCATCTCTGTTAGTGAGAATTAGATCCAAAATGGCTAATCCCCTAGTTCCCTTCTCTACTTTTTGGGAGACAAAGTTGTCTGCTAGGTTTGCCAGGAACCTGTTTGATCTTCCACTTGGTGCGGAGTTTGTCTCCCAGTTGATGTCAGGGTAGTTAAAGTCCCCCATTACTATTGTGGTGTGCTTCCTACATACCTTAGTTAGCTGACTAGCAAAAAGTTCATCTATTTCCTCTGTTTGGTTGGGTGGTCTGTAGTATACACCTATGGCAATGTCATTTCCCCCCCCTTTTATATTGACCCAAATGCATTCAAGAGAGTTTTTATCATTGTTGTACTCTATTTCTGTGGAGATGTAGTTATTTCTTATATAGAGAGCAACTCCACCTCCTCTTTTATTTGGTCTGTTTCTTTTAAATAATTTAAATCCCTCTAGCTGTGTGTTCCATGTGTGAGTTTCATCCCACCATGTTTCCGTAATGGCAACAATATCGTATCTGCCCTCGTTAACCTGAATTTCTAGTTCACCCTGTTTGCTGTTCATACTCTGTGCATTGGTGTATAAACATTTGAGTCCTTTGTGGGTGGCCCTGTGTTTCCTTTCTACATAACCTGTGTGGTGCCTGAGTTCCCCTATTGTCTTACCACCTATTTGGTTAGTGCACTTTATGTGGCACTCGCTATTAGAGGCTTCATTTTGATTGGTAGCAAGGTTGGTATTCTTGTCCACACACACATCTATGCTACATGCACTGATAGCCCTATAGTTTTTAAATTGCCGGGGACAGGGTTGTTCCGTATCAATTAACTCCCTGTCCCCGCTGTTTAGTTTAAATTTCCCTCCAGAAAATCTGTGAATTTATAGCCGAGTAACTCAGTCCCTTTTTTTGATGGATGCAAACCATCTCTTTTGTACATCTTTTGATTGGACCAGCTACTGACATCGTGACTAATATATCCGAAGCCTTCCCCTTTACACCACTCCTTTAGCCACATATTGAATTGTGCTATGCGCTGGCCTTTTCCGTTTTGCTCCTTATACACTGGTAAAACCTCTGAGAAAGTAAGCCTATAGCCTATTCTGCTAAGTTCCTTCCCCAAGCTCTGGAAATCATTCTGCACAGAGAGTACATCTTTTTGGGACAGATCATTAGTGCCAAGATGTACAATAGCCTCCACATCACAGTCCTTGCTGCCATTCTTGATTATTTTAGAAATACGCTTCTTGTCCCTACTGGCAGTAGCACCTGGAAGACACCTGATCTTACAAAGTTGGAATTGATTGATTGAACTTTTTAGTCCCACCCAGTCGGCTATTATCATCGAAGCCATGCCCACCCAATGGGCCACGCTCACCCAATGGGCCACTCCCACCCAGCACCCGATATATAAGTGGGTTTTGGGTTGCAGTTTGGGCACTCGGTCTCTCTTTATAGGTAAATAAAGCAAAATATATTTACAAATATAATAGTAAAAGAAGAATCTCATGTGATATTCTGAACTCAAGGAATAAATAAAAGTTTGTTGTACTTGAACAGATTTTGTTTTTTTACCTGTAAAGTATTACACTGAACAGGTTTGTGATCATTTGTATCACTAGGTTTTAAGGACAGATGGTTTTTCCTCCAAACCCTCAATGGTTTATGAAGAGTTCCATGCCCACCCCTGCCTCATGCAGACTGAAACTGAATATTAAATTATAAGCTTCTAAGTTACTGTATGAAGAAGAGATAACTAACCCTTGAGTCCAGCTCGCTTAGCACTGTCAATGGTTAAAAGAATATCAATGGCATTCTGAGCATTATCTGACAACTTTTCTTCACCTTCAGGCCATGGAATATCTGGAAAGACATGCACACACAAATAAGTACCACAGTATTTATGCTAAATAAGGGTTCTTTGGATTTGGTTTGATGAAAGTGATAATTACCTCTTTTAAGAATATTCTGGAATACTTGCTGTGGTGTTTCATCATTGAATGGTGGAATTCCAGTTAAAAACTCAAACAAGCAAACCCCAAGAGCCCACCAGTCTACAGCAGCACCTGAGATAAAAGCAGTTCAAAGAAATTAACACTGATTCCAGGAGATGCATTAAATCAAGTTGTAGTTACAGGAAGAATTCTAGGAAGATAATGTGTAATAGCTAAAATCTTAGATAAACAGCATTTGTCTTTTATGCACTTCTTCCTTGCTGTGTTAGTAATATAGTAATATTTGTCTAAATGCTTCATGACAAAGGCATATTGATGTGAGCCATGTGACTTCCAGAGGCCAATTGCAAAACAGAAAGCTAAACCAAGCATGCTGAATTTCTCAGACTTTAAAGGGAAACTAATTACTATAGCTAGATTTCACATAGCAAATATTAAACACAGAACTGTGTAATAAAGATTTCACTTTGTTTTTTAAATCATCTCATTGTTTTGGAGAGCCATGAATTCTTTAAAAATTATGTACATAAAATAGTATCCAGAGAAGCTTGGATTCAGTAACAGGTTTTCTTGGGACTATATCTAGTCTTTACTCTGATAGCTTTCAGATCATGAAATTCAGTGTTGCAATCAGAAGCAAAAGCAAGCAAAATTGCTAAGGCACCAAAGCCACGATTAAACAACATGCATTTTCCAGTTGCTATATTACCAAAGCCCCAGACAGCTCATTTTGTTGGAAGTGAAACATGCATTTGCTATGCCAAATTATATGCAGTGCACATACAGATATATCACCTTGATGTTTCAGAGATAAAGGTCAGATAAATTGGACGCACAGCTAAAAACCTTCAGTAAGTTCTATGAAGAGTCACCTCAAGAATGGGCAGCAATCAAATCAAATCAATAAATACTAAATCATTTCATTCATTGTATGTGAGGATAATTTAAAGCACTCACATAACCAAGAAATATGCCTGAACCATCTCAACCATATTTATTTAGAAACCACCCCCCAAAATCAAAAAGCCATCTAAATATTGGAAGCCTAGTCCTATAAATCAATTTAGTGTTTAATTTTTAATGAAACTGTAATTGGTAATCACTGAGGCCAGGTGTATGGCTCTGAGCTCCAACCAATTGATATTGTGTTTCAGGTCTGCTTGGGACCATTGTCCCTGAGCCAATTGAGACTGCAGGTGTGCTCCCCAGCCAAACAGACTGGCGTCTGTCGTAAGCGTGAGCCGGGTGGGTTCCTTGAAAGATGACCCTCTGGCTAATGCTTGCGAGGACCACCACTGGAGAGATCTGAGGGGGAACCCTTACCCGTTGGAGGAGCTGGTGCCCGACCTTTGGAAGGGGAGAAGGAACCATTGGAGGTTCTTGGAATGCAGTCTGGCCCAAGGCACTATCGCAATGCGTGAAACCATCTTTCCCAGAAGCTGGGAAAGTAGGACCAGTGGTACTATGTGTTCCCTGCGTACCCTGAGGACCAGATTCCGAAGGCTGTCCTGACGCTCCTGTGACAGGTATACTTGGCAGCTGAGTGTGTCTATGACGGCGCCCAGGTGTAGAAGTCGGGTAGAGGGAACAGTCTGACTTTTGTGAAAGTTCACTGAGACCCCGTGTTCCTGAAGGATCCTGATCGACAATGTCAGATCTGACTGGGCGGCTTGAAGGGAGGATGACTGAATGAGAATGTCGTCCAAATAACACTGGACACGTACTTGCATCATCGGGACGTGTGCAGCCAACGCTGCCAGGACTTTGGTGAACATTCTTGGAGCTGATGAGAGGCCGAATGGAAGAGCCCAGTATTGGTAGTGATGGCCTGCATAGCAGAACCTGAGGAACTGCTGGTGTCAGGGAAGATTGGGATGTGGAGTTATGCTTCCGTGAGGTCTATGGACGTCAGGAAGTCTCCGTTCCTTACACTGCCCAAGATGGACTGAAGGGTTTGCATCTTGAACTTTCGATATGCGATATGGTAATTTAGCCCTTTGAGGTCTAGAATTTCCCTCCATTCTCCCGAGGTTTTGGGGACCACGAAGAGGATGGAGTAAAATCCCCGCCCCGTTGGCCGGCTGCCACAAGTTCTATGGCCTTTATTTCCAAGAGATGACGAATGGCCTCTTGCATGAGGTCGCTTTTGGTGAGGTTCTTTGGGGGCAAGGAATGAAGCGCCCCGATGGACTGGACATGAATTCCAGGGACAGACCGTATCGAATGGTCTGACGGACCCAGGAGTCTGTGATGGTGGCTTCCCACTGGTGGGCAAAAAGTGCCAGCCTGCCACCTATGGGGGGAGCAGCTCAAGAGTCACTTGGATCTTCTATAGGGGTGCCCCCCCCTTGAAAAGGCCACTTACTCTGGAATTGTTCTCTGGGTCTAGGACAGTCCTGTCCAACGACGATCCTGTCTGGCCGTGAAGGGGCGAGGGGGCTGAAAGGAGCCTGCACCCATTCCTGGATGAAAGGCGTACGGGTTGGCATGCCTGTTGGTCCGTCTGTTCAGGTGGGTCAACACCTTCTGCTTGTCCTTATTTTCAGTCAAATGAGCCAGAGCCTCTCCAAACAGCTGATCACCTTGATAAGGGGCCGTGGCTAGGCACCACTTGGATTTTGGGTCAGCTTGCCAATGTTTGAGCCATAGCATCCTACGTGCTGAGACGTTGGATGCTATGGTCCTCAATGAGAACCTGGCCGCATGTAGTGTGGCATCCAAGATGTACTCTGATGCTGCAACAAGCTTGCTCAGGTCTTGTTGGGTAGTACTTCCTCCGGGGGAAGCCTAGCTTGTAGTTGGTGAAGCCAGAGTAGGGAGGTCCTGGCGAAGAAGGATGCACAAGTAGCAGCTCTTGCTGCCCACGTCGCCTAGTGAGTCCTGTGGAATGTCAATTCCCATCTCCTATCCTCAGCCTTTAGCACCTCTGCCATGTCCCCCGACACTGTGGACGAGGACAAGAGGAGACCAAAGGGTTCATCCACCATTGGCACCTCGAGATCCTCTGCCAGGTCTGGTGCTGCACTGAACAGTTTCCTGTCCGTTCCCCCCCCCGGGGGGGGGAAGTGCCAGGTGATACCCATTGTTTCTGGATCGCATTTCGGAAGAGTGCCAGGTAAGGGATGTGGTGCTGAATCACTACGGGCTCGAAAAACACCAGGTTCGAATATGAGCTGGGCGGGGGGTCTGACTGCGGGACCTGATCAGAGCCTATGTTGGCTGTGGAACTGGCTCTGCGGAGAAGTGGCAGGAAGAAGGCCGGGTTGAATAGTCCTCCAAATGGGGGAGGGTCTGGAAGAGGGTCTTCCTCCTCCCACCAAGACATGTCGGGTTGGTTGTCCTCCATAGGAGATGAGGTCCTGCTATGATAGGACCGGGACAGAGGGACCCTGGAACTTGGGTGCCCCTTTCTGGAAGAAAGGTGGGGGTATGGAGGCCACAGATTCAGGTGTGGGTCTGTGGTAGGACCTGGCAGCAAGTGCCCTGTCAACCACCTGAGCGATCAGGGTTTGGAGACGTTCCTCAAAGGAGGAGCCCTCGGGCTTAGCTCCCCTGAGCCCTGCACTGTGGGGGTAAAGGTAGCTCTGGAATCGAATGTGGGACCCGCGGTGGCAATGATGGTTGGTGGATCACTTGGGCTTGATCCACCCCAGAAGAAGGGAGATTCCCTTCTGGGAACCATACCTCTTGAGTAGAGGAGCAGGGTCCCAAAGGGAGATCGAAGAGCACGTCCTCTTTGCTCCGCCTTTGCCCTTGCCTGCTTCTGCACTTTGGAGAATTCTTTCTCCAAGGCCTGGTGCCTTCTGCTAGCCTGTTTCTCTGCCAACTTGGAAGGCTTCCTTCCAGAAATGGTCTTGGCCTTGGCTTTGATCCTGCCTGCCGCCTCCTGTTTGGAGGATTTTTGCCTTTTGCAGCTGGTGGATGGGGAGGCAGTGTTCTTAGGTTGAGATACCGTGGAGTCCTCCATCCTGAGGTGAGCGGTGCCGGGAGGGAACTCTGGCAGGGGATCAGTTGGCGAGATAGACTAAGCAGGGAATTGTGCCGTCCTGCTCTCCTGACCACCCGACTGGTTGAGGAAGCGGGCTGCTTGTCCCCCTTTAGGGTCCGCTCTTGTCTACAGCCACGGCAAACCTGCTTGCTCGTAGATCTCCTGATTATGCTAAAGGTGGCCAGGATGATAAATTGCATCAAGAGTGTTGGGAGCAGAAGCTTCTGAAGAATTGGACAATGAATTTTGTTTTATGAAATATTTTTTTAAAAAAATAGTTTATGGAATTATGATTTTACTATGATTGTGAATTTTGTGATTGTGGTCCCTGTGGGCTGGGCCTTGCAGCGTGGGCCCAAAGATTAGCAGGCCAGAGGGCGGGGGTGTTTGGGTGGAGGGGCTGTCTGAGGAGGGAACCGTTGGCAATGGCCTCCACAGCCGCGCTGCCCTCCCTTCTCTTAGGGAGGGAAAGACCGATCCCTAGATCTTCACTCCGGGGGAGGCTCAACTCTCCACCCAGAATTGCCTGGCTTGTTTGGCTGCCGCATTTGTTTCGGCAGCCCAAAATGGCATCTGGAAACAATGGCACGAAAGATGCTGTCGCTCGCGATGACACGCAAAGGAGGCTTCCGCTCTAATGGCGGGAAAAAGAAATCAACATGTTTTCTGCTGCCGGGAGGTGCCTCGACGCCCAAAATGGCAACCGGAGTGAGCTGGCATGGCAACAAGGAGACCGCCCGACTCAGCAAGGATCGCAGCGGCCGCTCGAAGAACAGAGGGTAAAACTGGCTATTTCTGCACGTGCGTGGCTTGAATCAATAATAGAATCAACGTCCGATCAGCAGGGAGTGCAGCAGCTCTCGGAGAACAAAGGTGATAGAAGCCTGAAGGACAGCAGCGGTCACCAATCCGGCGAGACAGGGAGCCCAGCCGGTTCCTCAATTCATTGAGGAAAAAAAGGGAGGAATCTCTACCCACCCCCCCGAGAAGTCTGAATGGGCTCTAGCTGCAGCACTGAACAGCTAAAGAGAGCTTTCCCTTTGGAGGGAGCTGAAGTCTCAGCAATAGCCCAGGGATCTGGGAAAGAAAGGGACCATCCCCCGAGCCTCCCACAGACTATTTCCCACAGCGCTGTTGAAATGGCTGTGGGTCAGAAGAAGTAGAATCCACGAAAGTAATTAAGCTCTACTACTTGCCTTAGACTGGGAGCCAAATTTGTCATGTCCATTTGGGCTGAAGACCAAGTCAAGACTGGAAGTGGCTTACCCAAGGACGGGTGTGGCAAATTTGGCTGACTTGGTCTAATGCAGTGGTTCGTAACCTGTGGGTCGGAACCCCATTTGGGGTCGAACAACCATTTCACAGGGGTCGCCAAACAACGCAGTCCGCCATTTTTTCCCCCTTTTCCTTAGCTGTGCTACTCCCTTTTATTCTATTGGCTTTTGAAAGCCAATAGAATAGACTCTATTGAATAGAGTCTACCGTAAATGCCAGCGTAAGGCGACTTCCGCGAGCGCTGAAATCGGCGCCAAAGACGGGGGTCGTCTTATACGCCGAGTCGTCTTATACGCCAGAAATACTGGTAGTTTCCGGCGTATAAGACGACGTTCTAGGAATGCGGCCCGGCTATAAAGACAGGGGTCGTCTTATACGCCGGGTCGCCTTGTACACCGGCGTTTACGGTAATTCTATTGGCTTTCAAAAGCCAATAGGAATTGTCCAGGCTGTCTCTGCCCTGTTGAGCCCGCCAAAAGTCCCATTCTGCAAACGGTTCTGCACCAATTGAGTAGTCCTCGACTTACGACCGGTTGAGTAGTCCTCGACTTACGACCGGTTGGGGTTCGCGGCATTAAAAAGGTTGAAAACCACTGGTCTAATGGTCTGAGCTAACCCATTGGTGGATTCTCCATCTCCGGTGCTGGAGAACATTCCTCTGCATTAAAACTTCAACGCGTAATTCTGTACTCATCCACTGACATTCTATTACAAGAAAACCTAGTTTATGTCTGCTGTACAGCAGAAGTGGCCAATAAGCTTTGGAAAACAAGTGAAAGCATATTTTTTATGTTGTAACACAGCACATTTTAAAGAAGAAAGGAAAGTCAACATTGCATTTGTTAAAAAAACACCCACTCTGAAATGAAGGAATATGAATATTTCCCTATTAGAGATGTTAGCCTTTGTAAATCACACTTTTATTTTTGTTGAACTAGACTAACAAAATGATCATTTTGGAAATGTAAACTGTGTTAACTCATTGTAAAGATCTTTCAATACTTGTCTTGAACAATGTGAACTTTGTTTTGCAAAGTGCTATAAAAAAACTTACCAGTGGTGTGAATTCCTGTATGTAAAAAAAATCAAGTAAATATTTACCACAGTTGGTATAATTATTACACTGAATTCACTTATTAAATGCTGATAATGCTTAACACACCAAGTAGCAGTTTTCCCAAAAAAATATTCTCCTTAACATAGTTTTCGGCTTTTTATATAAACCAGAGGAATACCTAGTCTATTTATTCACCTACAAGTGGGAATTTTAAATTTCTGAGAATCAAATGAAAATATTTTTGGATCACTTCAAACTACAACTGGTAGATTATATGTTTGAATGTAATATCCCCCCAATCTATACATACCAGTAACCTGAATAAGACTACATCAGTTTCTCTGACATTTTTTTTACATGTATGAAAGACATTTTTATAGAAAGAAATGTCAATCCTATATTTATTATGAATGCTGAAGGGCTGCAACTTAGGAACATGTAGACAACATATCAACTTTTGAAACCATGGTTTGATTCTTATTTGAACCATCTTAAGGTAGAATATATTAATTTCAAATAATTCTATAATGAAATCATTGAGTATTAAAAAAACCCCTTTTCAATAAATTAGATTGTTGTTCAAAATGCAACATAAATGGATCATAATGTTTTTAACCATTGTTTATGGAATGGACCACAATTAACACTGCAGAATGGTTAATAAATCATAATTGACTTCATAGCTTCGTGTACTCTGTAAACTTGATTCACAAGAAGGATTAAGCTACTTCTGCACTATAATGAGTAAATACAGATAGTCCTCGATTTATAGCTACAATTGGATGGGAATATCTGAAACTCAGCAATGTGGTCTTATGTGAGTCATCTGTGGTTTTACAACTCTTTTTTTTGTAGTTACTAACCAATGCACCGCAGTCATTAAGTGAAATCAGCTTCTCCCATTGGCTTCGCTTGGCAGAAGGTCCCTGGGAAGGTTAAAAATGGCAGTCATGTGACCCTAGATGTATACATCGTAAATGTATGCCAATTGCCAAGCATTCAAATTTTGATATGACTGGAGGGATGCTATGATGGTTGTAAGTGCAAGATATAAGTCACTTTTTTCAAAGCCATCATAAATTTGAATGATCCTAAGTCGAAGACTACCTGTAGAAATAGTCCACAATTTACAACCACTCATTTAACGACCATTTGGACTTGTTTAAGAGCCATGTGATTCACTTCAACTGCAATGATTACCAACAATTGTGGCTAAAAAAATTTGTAAAATCAAGCACCACTCATTTAACAATTGCCTTGTTTAGCAATAGAAATGTTGGTCCCAATTGTGGCTATAAATCGAGGACAACCTGTATTATGTAACTTTTTGAAGCATGCGCCTTGAGAATCTCTTGTTAAAATAAAAAACCCAGTGTTACACCAAGTAAGCTTGGCTCTCTTTGCAAAGATTTTGCAATGTAGGAAACAGAACTCAAATAATATTTTCGTTATTTATATTAACATATACTGTAGTTCACACAACACAATGACAAATGATATAGAACTACAGACTATCATCCACAGTTCACATCTAGTTCCTCCTTTTTTTTTTTGCTTGTAAGACTGAATCAAACTATATACTAAATTTTTATGGGGCACGATGGTTCAGCAGTTAAAGACACTGCTTGTCAGTTGGAAAGCTGACAATCCACGCTTGATACCTAAGCATTGTGTGACAGGGTGAGCTCCAGTTACTTGCCCCAGCTCCTGCTCACCTAGCAGTTCGAAAGCATGCAAATAGGTACTACTGCAGTGGGAAGGTAAGTGTTCCATGTGCCTTGGTGTATAGTCATGCCAGTCACATAACCACAGAAATGTCTTTGGACAATGCTGGCTCCCTCGGATAAGAAATGGAGATAAGCACTGTCCCTAGAGTCAGACACAATTGGACAGAGGAATAATCTCCCTTTACCTATATACTAAATTGAAGTGAATTCAAATGAAATTCTGGATAGAAGGAAAGATTTTTAAGATTAAATCTTGGATTCTATTAAGTTGGTAATTAAGGATTTTTAAAAGTCAGAATCTTATCACAAGACTGAAAAATGTGAATGATGAAAACATATAAGTATCCATAATGAGTGAATATTAGTTTACTTACCATGAGTCTTTGCAATGAGAAGCTCAGGTGCTAAGTAGTCTGGGGTTCCTAAAATACGTTCTCCGTCTATTGGAGCAGCCCCTCTTCGCACACTTTTTGGGGTCCTAAAGGGTGTATCAACATTTCCCTGAGGAGTCTGATGCAAAAAATAAATATTAAATCAGATATAAAGCAAGACAGTTAGAATATATTCATTTCATTTCTTGATTTAAATGATTAGTGGCTGAGATGAGAGCCTAGTTACTTTATCTGCAATGAAGTATATTATTCAATTCCAAAAGTATATTATCTCAAACCAAATGGGTTTTCTTTTATGTCTCTTTTGGTAAATATGGGGCTATAATTTATTATTACTTTTAATTATCCAAGGGATGTCATTGGGAAAGTTGGGCAGATCTTCAGTTCTTTGGGAAAGACTGGAGATGTTTTAAAAATGCAAATGAAATGTCTTAAAAAATAATTATTATGAACCAGATTGTTTTGGGCTGCCAAAAGTCTATGACCTAATTTTGGCTGCATAATTCTGAAGTTTCCTATTCTACTGTAGAAGCAAAAATTTCATTATAATCAGTAAATGGTAACTGGCCATGAAATCCTTAATGCCATCTGCTCACATCTGAAAAGTGCAAGAGGTTTTAAGCTTCAAAGTATACATTCATCATAAAACTAAAACTAGCTTTTATTTATCTATTACTCAGGCTTCTACACTATTGTAATTCATTGACTCTCAGTGGATTATAAAAATCTCAATTCAGTATTAAGGTTAAAAACATAGATATTAGACAAAAGAAATATTGCAAGGTTTTCTCAAAGCCTAAATCAAGCACCCCTAATCTTTCTCCATTTTGGAACCTCAACCACCATAATTTTTAGCCTATACAACTATGAGCTGTACAAGATAGGAACTCTGGGAATTGTAATCCCAGCACAGCTGAGGAGTCCAGATTAGAAAAGGCTGATTGAAATGATGTGTTCAATCTTTCACTTTATTTTGCAATGATGTGTTTTAATAATGCCCTCTATGGACAGGTTTCTATATGCAATTCATGTAAATTCATGAAAATAATGTTTCTATTTGTTATCTTACATCCAGATAAGAACTGTCCCAGTTTTAAAAAGTAAACATGACAAGGCTCAACTACACTTATGTGCTAACATTTTGTCTATTCTTTGTATTCTCAAGTGGCATTGAAGAAATGGAGAAATTTGAATGAACTAAATTACAGTTCCAGTAAAATCAAGATTTAAGTCATGAATAATTTACCCATTGATATCAATAAGAAATAAATTAAATTTACAGAAACCTTTTCTCTAGATTTACTGAAGTTACATCCTCTAAAAGCGGGTGTGTTGCCAACATACAAACCATTTTCAGAATAACATTTGTGACTTTTTAAGCAACTTAAACATGAAAAAGCCTAAAGTTTGTATTTGTGCTACAGAAGTTCTATAATATAATTTTATCTAAATACAGCAGAAGAGTCCTATCGCTGCATTTCACTAAGATCCAAGGCTTCCAAAGAAAATTCATATAATGGTAAATTTATAAAATTATAACTAAGTAATAGAATGAAAGTACAATGGAATGCATCAGTGACCTTGAAGAAAGTGGAGAAGAGACACTGCCTAGGAAACAATCAGACGAGAGGAGTAGGAGCCTGCAGTTGCTTAATGGTCAGAGAAAGTAACTCAAAGATAGATAAAAAGGTTAAAAGAGGGTGGGAAAATGTGTACTTTCAGACCTGTAAGGCTCTATTAAAGTAGCCTTATGATATAATAGATTTAGTTCATTACCAGGGAAGGCCAATAGAAAGAAACCTTGAAGATCCAAGAAACATGGAACTAAAGTTAAGAGTTGCCCATCATAACTACCTAGGAAAATGTCATGAAAGTTCTTGTCAACAGAGGGATTTTTGCCATATAAACCAGTAGGATCTAAGGTAACTCTTTACTATATATAGAAATGTCCTATAATGCCATATTGCATGTTCAGTACCTACCTGATATATCCTGTAGGGTGTTCCTTTTTGTGCAGGTGTAATGGTCATTGGATAAGAACCACTGCAGGCAGAGATATTCATTCCTTCTACAGATACCATACTGATTTTTGAAGGCTCAGTCATATTAGACGTATTGATAGAACTATTGTAACTTCGGAAGGCAACAATATTTTTTTTAAGTACTTTTAGCATGTCCATTGGTGAAGAATGAACACTGGTGTGCTTTTCTGTAATGTATTTCAAACTCTTATCTTGATTGCGATCCAAGTATTTGCTCTCCTGGACAGGGAGCATTGGCTCATCTCTGGTTTCCCGTCTGGAGCAGCAAGGTAATGTTAACATAGCTTCTGATTTTGATTCCTCAAGGGGGATGTCTTTAATGCTCCCATTTAAGCTAAATGTGTGTTTTTCTAAATGGTTCTCTGTAGCAGAGATCTCTGGAAGGGATAAATCAGAGTCCATGCTCATGCTTGCTAAAGGCTTTTCATCATCAATGCTTACAAAACTGAAGTTCATGTGTTTTCCATCCTTTTCACAATCTGCATTTAGTTCATTCATAAGATTCTTAGCTATTAATGGGGTGTCTAATTTGCTCCCTTTATTTTCTTCCAAACAATTTGAATCCTTTGTTTGACTTTCCTTTGGGCAGCTCTCTTGCATGCACCCTTCAAGTTTTAAGTAACAGATTTCAGCTGTCAAACCTGTGCTTTGCTTTTCTGGGATCTCAATAATTTTACAACCACGCTTATATTCACTATTATTTTTTTTCACAAGGATATGTTCTTGAGAAGGGCTAGTGTCAACTAATTCAAAGCATCTTTTGATTCCAGTCTTCTTCAGCACTGGTCTCTCCTCTTCTTTCTTGAGATTATCCAAGCCCAGATGGGAAAAGTGATAGTTGGGTTTTGCTACCTCCTTGAATTGAGCAGAATTATCTGTACAAAGCTTTTCTTCCCATTCTTTGTATTCTGAGAGACATTTTCTGACTAGGTCTTTCACATCACAAATTTTTACAGAAATATCTGATGAGTCACAGTGTTCACTCCTTCCATTATGCCTGTCTGCAGAGTCATTACTACTAATAGGAGAGATAGCAGTTTCTAGCAAGTTTTGCTTTAAGACTTCACTATTGTTGACAAATGGCATATCTGTAGGTTCATGTTTCTCCATTGCATTAATTTGACCTGCTGCAGGGCAGAAATTGTCTTCTTCCTGAAAACAAAGTAGTTTTAAGCTAAGCAGACAAACATTACTCAAATCCAGCCTAAACTAATTACACACATGGAACAACTAAACTTGAAACAAAATTAGAATGAAACAAATAATATATAAATCTAAAAAGCATTAAAAGTATAGTTTAGCACCTTAGCTGAAAGAGACAAGTCTTTGTTTCTGAGAACAGATCTCTCTACATTTCTGATTCTGAGCAGAATATAGTCTGTCTGCCATGTTTCAGATGGAAAAGGCTTCTAATTCTGATTGAAACTGAATGGAAAGCAAGTCCCTAATCATAGCTACTTCTTAGTCTAATTTCACATCCAATCACAAAACTATCGCCATGGTGGTTGATATATAATGCTTATTACTATTAACTTATCTTGTGTTAATACTGAACTAAAAATAAAATGGCATATTAGTACCATATATGCCGGCGTATAAGACGACTTCCGGAAGTGCTAAACTTGGCGCCAAAGACGGGGGTCGTCTTATACGCCGAGTCGTCTTATACGCCGGAAATACTGGTAGTTTCCGGCGTATAAGACGACACTCTAGGAATGCGGCTCGGCGACAAAGACGGGGTCGTCTTATACGCCGTGTCGCCTAATACGCCGGCATATACGGTAGATATACGAGAAGCCTATTACTTTGAATTTTACTATGGTGATACACTTTTCTTTCCCTACTCCAGAAATAAATTATTTTTTGTTTTTATATTCACATTCTACTTAGAGGACCTTGCTTTGAATCAACGTTTAGGTATAGAAACTCACTGGTTACAAAGGGACAGTCTCTTGTTTCTCACATGCCATCCAATCATACAAGCCAGTATTTATTTGCATATTAAGTCATGAAATGTATAATAAAGTGTTTTAATTTCCCATCTTCATAGGAATAAAACTGAAGACTAGAGTATTATAAATAATATCCTGAGCACCTGGGAAAAAGATAAATATAAATCTAACAAATAAATAAACGATTGAATTAGAAGACAGAATCACCATAAGATCCAGATACTATTTGAAAGCAGAGCATGTTTTGCTAACTTTGGAGGAGTTTCTGTTTCTATAGGCATGTTATCTACTAACTAATGTAGGAATGGAATGTGTTGAGGGGACATACAAGCAGAAGATGGGCATGTGAACCCAGAATTGCTATCCATGACTTGAACCAACTTTTAGAAAATGTGGATTCCTATTCTTTGTAACATAATAGGAAGGAGTGATCTCCTAAAAACATAGAAAACAGAATAACTAATAATTCTATCTCTTAATCAGAATATGCTATCCATTTCTTGCAAGGTTATCCTATTTGAAAAAAACAAAATTTAAAAGCCTTTAAATGTTGTCCTGTACCAGCACAGAATTATTCAGGTTAAGAAGAAGCAAATTCTTAGAAAAAAACAGTCCTAACCTGGATGTCTTTTTCCCACCTGGGGCTGCTGCAGCACTCTGATTCCATACTAGACAGCTGGGTCCGGGAATGGCTACTGGCACTAGATGTTCCACACCTTCTTCTGGACTGAAGCAGAGTCGGTGTTAAACTCCTTATGGGCATTCCAGGCATAACAGCTGAAGAATCAAGACCTTCAAAAGGAATAGGCAATTTTTGTCTGTTTACTAAAACAATGACTTACAGCAAATTTTCAACTGAACCATTCAACTGAACCATAAAGTAAAATTGTTCAAGTAAATAATGTAAAATGTATTTCTTTTAAATAGATATTTATCTCCTGTCTTCATAATTCTTTTTAAGTGTAATTTATATTTTAATCTATTTTATTTTGAATTTGTTCAATTAAAAGAACTTTCTGGAAGTTTAGAAAAGGTGCTAAAAGTATAAAAGGAAGGAAAACACTGACATAAATTTACATTCATATAGAAAGACTATAATACAAGTAGTTATATATCTCATAAACCACAGCAACACAATTTTCTAACTTAAATTGTCATGGATTCACTCTAAAGGAGCATAACACTAAGAAGAACCAAGTTTATTGCAATTGTTTTTTTTTCTTGTAAAAAGTTTTTATTTTCAATTTTTCATTACATTCATAGAAAGCACTTCAGATAAAGAATAAAATAAATTTATACACACAACTTTCGGTATTGCTCACCCATTTCTCACCAAACCGCATCCACCCTCTAACCTCTTCTTTCACTTCCCTCTTTCTCCCTCTTCTTCCTCACTCTCCCCCTCTCCTCAGCCTTCCTATTTACTTCTCCCCTTCCTCCTATCTTCTCATTCCCCGAGCAATTCCTCTCTCCAAATTGAAACATCAATATTATATACAATAAAACTATTTCTACTTATCTGACCTATTTAACCTCCAACCCATCCTCCCCCTACCCCCCTCTCCCCCCGACTTCCCAGAGCCAAGTACAGGGTTATACAAACATATTAAACATAATCTATTTAAGTTTACTAATTATACAATAACCAAAATCATACTAACTCTTAACTCTCTTCAAACTTTAACATCATAATTTTATAAACAAATTCATTACTCATAAAATAAATGAAATTTTGTAGTACCATATTTCTTCTGAACATATTCTATCTATCTTCTCCATACAATAACATATCTCTCTTGTGAATGATCCTTTAAATAAGCAGAAATTTTAGCCATTTCTGCTAAATTAGAAACCTTAAATACCCATTCTTCTAAAGGCAGAGAATCTTTCTTCCAATATTGACCCACCAATAAACTTGCTGCTGTTATTAAATTCAACATTAAAATAGTTTCTTTAGCATCAAAATCCACAAAAATACCCAAAAGAAATAATTGGGGAGTAAACTTAATCTTCCTCTTAAAAACCTTTTGAATGTTCCACCAAATCATAATCCAAAAGGCTTTAATATTTTTACAAGTCCACCAAACATGAAAATAAGTTGCATCCAAGCTACCACATCTCCAACATTTAGATTGCAGGTTCGGGTACATACAAGACAACTTTTTAGGATCCAGATGCCATCTATAAAACATTTTTTAAAAATTTTCCCTCAAATTTTGAGCCTGCGTAAATTTAACATTTCTAATCCAAATTAACTCCCATAAATCCAATAAAATCGGATTCTGAGCCCATTTAATCATACAATCTTTTACTAACTCTGTTTCCGAATCCAATTTTATTAACTCATTGTAAATTCTTTTAATATGAGCATATTTCTGATTTTTAATCTGAAATACCAAATTTTCATCTGCTAAAGTAATTCCCACTTTCTTATCTAAGGTCCACCTTTCCACTATTTGCAAATATTGAAACCATGATTGTAAAATATTTTCTTGCCTTAACAAACCTGAAGACTTTAGTTGTCAATCAGTACCCGACCAAATAAATAATTCTTTAGACGAAATATTATCAAAATTCCCTTAGAAACTGCCTGAATTGCTTATCCAGAAATCCCCCAAATAGGTATTTTATAATTTAACTTATAATAATACTTCTTCCAGACTCAAAGTAAAGCATTTCTTAAAATGTGTGACTTAAAAACCAGATCTACTTTCTTATCAAAAATTAAATATGCATGCCAACCATATAATAAATCCCAACCTTCAAGAGCAAGAATATTTTTATTTGTTAAATTAAGCCAATCACTTACTAAAGTTAAAGTGGCCGCATCATAATATAATTTCAAGTTAAGTGCTTTAAGTCCATCTCTTTCTCGAGTGTCTTGTAAAATCTTAAACTTTACCCTTGATTTCTTCCCACCCCAGATAAATTTATTGATACCCAATTGTTGTATATATGCTTCACAAGAAAGATGGGCAATGGAACAATGGAAAAACAAAGATTTTTACAGAGGGTAAGGATTGCAAGACAAGAAATCCTAGGAAATTGGATTTGCCTGCCAATTTGGGGAAGCTATGTAGCAGGGCAGAGTTGATAGCAAAATGGGCCTTTCAGGAGGACAGCAGAGTTGAAGAAGTTTATTGTTAAAGGAGGTAGAATGTTAAGCTCATCAACTGATGGGGGCTGAAACTAAGATGATCAAAGGCCTGGAGATTAAAACATGCGAAGAACGGCTGCAGGACTTGGGTTTGGCTAGTCTAAAGAAAAGAAGAAATAGGGGAGACTTGATAGCAGTATTCCGGTATTTGAGGAGCTGCCACAAAGAAGGGCTCATGTTATTCACCAAAGCATCAGAGAGGATGACAAGAAACAATGATTGGAAACTGATCAAAGAAAGAAGCAACCTGGAATTAAGGAGAAACTTCCTGACAGTGAGCAATTAACTAGCGGAATAGCTTGCCTCCAGAAATTGTGGGTGCTCCATCACTGGAAATTTTAAAAAGCGCTAGACAGTCACTTCTCTCAGATGGTATAGGTCAGTGACGGAGAACCTTTTGGAGACCGAGTGCCCCAAAACCACCCCACCCCCTGCCGGGTCACCCACCACCTCCATGTCCCACTGCAGATTACCCAGGAGGCCCTGCAGCATCATGGCAACCACGTCCTTTGCCCATGCCTCGCAGCATCATCTGCGCGCAATGGGGCACGAGGCTAGAGTCTTGTCCCTGCTGCCCGGCTGTCATGTCCTTGGCTGCGTTGCTCCACACAGGCTGCGCCCAGGGACGACTCTCCAGGGGGGCTGCTGGTGAGGAGGGGGCTATGGGAGAGGCGGGGCTGGGACGACGGCACATATGCCCACAGAGAGGGCTCTGAGTGCCACCTCTGGCACATGTGCCATAGGTTCGCCACCACTAGTATAGGTTCTCCTGCTTGAGCAAGGGGCTGGACTAAAAGACCTCCAAGGTCCCTTCCAGCTCTCTTCTATTCTAAGGTGTTTCTTTATTTGCAATTTTATAGTCGCCATAGGGCTATTTTGTGAGGAGGCTTCTTTTCTTTGCCTTAGATAGGATTGCAGGAGGCTTTGTTTGGAGGGAGGGAGAGAAAATTTGGGACTGATGGGATTACGCCCAATCCCCAGTCCATGGACCAGTACTGGTCTGTGGCATACCAGCAACTGGTCTGCATAAACAAGCAAAGCCATATCTGCGGGATGCAGGCAGCACACAAAACAATGCATCTTCTGGTTCACAAAAAAACTCTCTCCATGGAACCGGTCGCTGGTGCCCAAAAGTTGGGGGCCTCTGAATTAGGCAAAGTAATGAGTAGGGCTTTGATCTTTGTCATATTTAAAAGGGGTTGTGGGGAAAAGTGCAGTCTCCATTTTGTTTGTTACATTTATTTTCTCCATTGCAATACCAATAAAATAGCATAGAATCATTCAGGAATTAATTGCTCAGAGTTTAAAGCACTCAGAAGTGAAATGTCATCAAGATGAACAATGGATACGCCTATTTTGGATAAAATTCCAATAATAGGGCACCACTTCAATGGTCCTTTCCACACAAATTAATCTCTTTAAAAGGATAGGATCACAACTGGTTTGAAAGAGCCATGTAATAATAATAATAATAATAATAGTAATAATAAAGTTGGAAGGGACCTTGGAGGTCATCTAGTCCAACCCCCTGCTCAGGCAGGAAACGCTACACCATTTCGGACAAATGGCTGTCCAGTTTCTTTTTAAAAACTTCCAGTGTTGGAGCATTCACCGCTTCTGGAGGCAGGTTGTTCCACTGGTTAATTGTTCTAACTGTCAGGAAGTTTCTCCTTAGTTCTAGGTTGCTTCTCTCCTTGATTAGTTTCCACCCGTTGCTTCTTGTCCTGCCTTCAGGCGCTTTGGAAAATAGCTTGACTCCCTCTTCTTTGTGGCAGCCCTTGAGATATTGGAATACTGCTATCATGTCCCCCTTCGTCCTTCTCTTCGTTAAACTAGACATACCCAATTCCAGCACCCATTCCTTATATGCTTTAGCTTCCAGTTCCCTGATCACCTTTGTTGCTCTTCTCTGTACTCTTTCTAGAGTTTAAACACTTTTTTACATCGCGGTGACCAAAACTGGATGCAGTATTCCAAGTGTGGCCTTACCAAGGTATTGTAAAATGGTATTTATACTTCACATGATCTTGATTCTATCCCTCTGTTAATGCAGCCTAGCACTGCGTTGGCCTTTTTGGCAGCTGCAGCACACTGCTGGCTCATATTTAAGTGATTGTCCACTAGGGCTCCGAGGTCCCTCTCACAGTTACTACTATTGAGCAAGGTACCCCCTATACCAGTGGTTTTGAACCTTTTTAATGCCGCGACCCCCAATCGGTCGTAAGTCAAGGACTACTCAACCAGTCGTAAGTCGAGGACTACTCAACTGGTGCAGCACCGTTTGCAGAATGGGTCTTTTGGCGGGCTCAGCAGGGCAGAGACAGCCTGGACAATTCCTATTGGCTTTTGAAAGCCAATAGAATTAGACTCTATTCAAGAGAGTCTATTCTATTGGCTTTCAAAAGCCGATAGAATAAAAGAGAGTACACAGTTAAGGAAAAGGGGAAAAAAATGGCGGACTGCATTGTTTGGCGACCCCCGTGAAATGGTCGTTTGATCCCAAATGGGGTCCCGACCCACAGGTTGAGAACCATTGCCCTATACTATACCTGTACATTTGGTTTTTCTTGCCTAAATGTAGAACCTTGCTTTTTTCAACACTGAATTTCATTTTGTTAGATAGTGCCCAGTGGTCAAGCCTGTCCAGATCCTTCTGTATCTTAAGCCTGTCATGAACAGCCCTCTCTCAACAGAAGGGGAGGGATATGACGCCACCTATCTCCTATTTAAACACAGTCCTTTCAGCAGCTCCAAGAAGGTTCCACACTCATTTGCACTATTCAGGTGACCTTAAGGACACAGATAAATTTCCAAGTGGCTTCAATGACTCACAGAATCAGTGCTAACGATCAGATGACTGCAAGGATTGTAAATCCTTCCATCCTCCACCATTCAGTCACAACTGAAAAACTTCTTGGATGAGAAGCAAAACATTTTCAAAGAAAAACAAGTTCAGTTGCCTTTTAAAAAACCATCTTTGGGACATCCATGACCTGGATGACTGAGAATCTCCATAGATGATAGGATCAAATCCTTCCAATTAGATACTTACATGCTCTTAGGAGCTTACTTGATGCCATAGGGTAATCTTTGTAGCTTATAGATAGAGGAGAAGCGAATTCTCGAGACAGCTGAGGTATATCTGCAGAAACAGGGCTTGGACTCTGCACAGGCCCTTTCCCTCCAACTGGAGTATACTGTCAAAATAAACATATATTTTTCAGTAGATAGACATATTGAAATTTATCAAGGGTATGGCAATTTATAATTTCTGAATGCAAACATATGCTTCAGTATCTGAATTTTTGTGATATAGATGATAGACAGAATCTCAAGCTTTCCCCCAAAATAAAGCCTTACATTAACACTTTAAATGTAAGTGTTAGGCATGTGAATGACAAGCTTAAAGAAGTTTCTTTCAATGCACAGAGACTACCGTATATGCCGGCGTATTAGGCGACCCGGGGTATAAGACGACCCCCGTCTTTATAGCCGGGCCGCATTCCTAGAACGTCGTCTTATACGCCGGAAACTACCAGTATTTCCGGCGTATAAGATGACTCGGCGTATAAGACGACCCCCGTCTTTGGCGCCGATTTCAGCGCTCGCGGAAGTCATCTTATACGCCGGCATTTACGGTAAATCAGCCAAAATGCCAGGATTTATTAATTATTCAAATGACTAAAAACCACCTCATGTAATTTAGTAGAATTTCTTTGTATTCTCCCACTTAGTATCTTTATTGCTATTTCATTGGGCCCTAGTCAGATTTTTTTAGACTTAAATATTTCATTATGTAATCTCCAGCTATATTAGGAGTTTGATCTTAATTCTTGTAAGAAGATAGAAATGTTAGCTGACAATCTTACATTTATAAATTTTTATATTGTATATTATGTAGTAAAGAATACAGTATAAATATATTATTTTGAACACTTACAAAACCAAAAGAGCTGATAAGAGATAATACTTGTCCAGGAGTACGAGAATAGTCTTGCTTAGGCTTAGACATTGATGGTGTAGTGAGAATATCTATCATATTTATTTCTGAAAAAAAGTATGATTAGGCTCTATATGATATTTATAAAAGTGCAATCAATAATAACATTGTAATTGGACATGTAAATTTACACTACATATTAAAAAAATATTTGGCAACAATTCTGATATATAAATATATCAAGTTGTGTAGGGCTTACCTCTATTCAAAGTAACTCTGGACAGTCCAAAGTCTGTCAATTTAATGTGACCCTCATTAGATATCAGCATATTGTCTGGTTTTAAATCTCTAGTAATAAAAAAAATATTTATAGGCTACCTTTATTACTTTTACAAATAACTCAAGCCAGCAAACATATCCAACACATCTTTTTCCTCTTAAATTCCCCACAACAATAATTTTTTGAGGTGAGTTGGGTGAGAGCGAATGACTATCCAAAAAAACTCAGTTGGCTTTTGTGATTACGGCAGGACTAGAACTCAAGTTTTCTGCTTTCTAGCTTCAGGCTTAACCTGGAGGCCAAACTGGCTCTAATAAATGAAATAATTATATATTCTTCTTCTTGTGCCATATCCGTTATCAGATATTGGCGATCATGTTGGCAATCCTATTTTTATCAGCAGCCGCACGAAAAAGTGCTACACTTCGCCAAATTGATAATCACCCACTATCCATTCTAGTACATTGAGGAGAGACTATATTGGGGAATAATGTAATGATTTAAAGACATTAATCAATGTTCTGCTCTCAGATAAATTTTATACAACATAATTATTGTTCCTAGATATCAATGCTGGCTCAGAATAATAACGTTAAATGATTATAAACAAATAAAGTGAACCTGTTTACTAAGTATACATGTAGAGGACATAAATGTTGTTGGTTCAGTAGAAAACAGGTTTTCTGTGCCAGCAATATTCCTATAGTTAATTATTATCAAAGCAGTCAGAATAAATCTTCTTAGAATGGTTTACTTCTTATGTAGTGTATATTCCATAATTCTATATTTCAGAGATGGCACTAATTTCCATTTTCTCCTGAAATTATATTTCTAATTACTTAAGATAAAAAGTGCTCCAAACTTTTGAAATTGATCCAAATCCATTAAACTTGAATCTTAAAGCAGCAGGTCTACTACAAAGGTAATTATGGGTGATGAGTTAAGTTTCAGCCTTTTAAAATGTGTGTAACTTTAATGGCCTATTTGAAAATGTTTAATCTTACATCATATGTAAATCCAGCATAGCATGATTTTACCTATGGATTATTCCATGCCTGTGAAGGTAATCAAGAGCCAGTGCTACTTCAGAAATATACTTTACTGCCATTTCTTCATCAAAGTAACCACATATATGAAGAAGAGATTTAACATCTCCGCCAATAAGATATTCCATTACCTGCCAAAGAAAAATACCTTTGTAAAATTTAAGAGCAGAGATAGGCAATCTATGGCTGACATAAATCCTTCAATTTTTTGTATAACCTGCTAAACTCCAGAGGCAATACTGAGAATAATTATACTAGCAGATGTGATCTTATAACCTCTGAACCATATCTTTCAAAGAGCCTTGAGCATAGAGGAACTATTGTAGGATCAGAAAAGAGCTGATGTAATTCCAATTTTCAAAAAAGGGGGAAAAATGGATCCAGAAAACTATAGATCATCAAATCAACTTGATATCAATACCTGGAAAAATTCTGGAAAAGATAATTAAGCAACAGATCTGCAAACGTTTAGAAACAAGTAAAGGTATAAGTGATTAAATTAGTGGATCAGCAAAATGCTGTGGATATGGTATACCTGGACTTTAGTAGGGCATTTGACAAAGTAGACCACAACCTACTTCTTAATATAGGATAGACAATATCACCACCAGATGGATTCATAATTAATTAATCACACTCAATGTGTACTCCTCAACAAAATTATATCTGTACGGAGGGAAGCATGCAGTGGGGTACAATCACTTAAATATGAGCTGGCAGTTTGTTGCAGCTGCCAAAAAAGTCAATGCAGTCCAAGGCTGCATCAACAGTAAGTGAAGTGTTAGTACTGCTTTATACTGCTTTAGTAAGACCACATTTGGAATACTACATCTAGAAAGAATGCAGAGAAGAGCAACTAAGATGATTAGGGAGCTGGATGCTGAAATATACAATGAACCACTGCAGGAACTAAGTATGTCTAGGGGAGGTATAATAGCAGTCTTCCAATAATTAGGGGCTGTCACAGACAGTAGTATTCGCCAAAGCACCTGAGGGCAGGACAAGAAGTAGCAGATGAAACCTATAAATGAGAACTAAGGAGAAATTTTCTGACAGTGAAAACCATTTATTAGGGGAACCACTTGCCTCCAGAAGCTGTGGGTGCTCTATCACTGGAATTTTTAAGAAGAGATTGGACACCATTTGTACAGAATGATGTAAGGTCTCTGCTTGAGTGGATAGTTGGACTAGGCCTGTAAGGTTCTTCCCAATTCTTTTATTTTATTAATAATGCTTTTTCTATCATGTTAAGTGTTATTGGCATTCTTAGGTCTAAACAGTTAAATAATCTTTAAAACTCAAAAGCTGGGCAAAACCAGAAAAATCATAGTTCTATGTCTGAGATGTTCTTATCTGTTTTTTTCCCATGTCAGAAGCACTGAAATGATTTGGTGAAATAGCCTTATTTATTATGGATTATCATTCACTGTGGTTTTACAATACAATTTATTTCAGATTACTCCATCCAGTTCCTTTCCTTATGTATTATGGTTACAACTCATCTGAGTTAGAATTACCCCGTAAATGCCAGCGTACAAGGCGACCCGGCCTATAAGACGACCCCCGCCTTTATAGCCGGGCCGCATTCCTAGAACGTCATCTTATATGCCGGAAACTACCAGTATTTCCGGCGTATAAGACGACTCGGTGTATAAGACGACCTCTGTCTTTGGCGCCGATTTCAGCGCTCGCGGAAGTCGCCTTATACGCCGGCATTTACGGTATCTGAATTAAAACTCATACAAACTGAGGAAGGAAAAATGATAACGTTCATATATTTAACACAGTAAAGTTCATTTATTTTCAGGAGTGATCTACTCATGGGAAAGACAACAAAAGGCTAAATTAGAATGTGATACAGGCAAAAACAGATATTCAGTAAAATTATAGCTCAAAAATATTGGTTTAAGATTGGAACTGAAGTTGGTGTTCAAACAGCAGGTGATAGGGACACTGGAAAGTACTATAAAATAAACAATAGGTTGAAACAACAGCTAAACTACACTTAAAAGAAACAAGGTTTGCCAAGACAATGCGGGTGGATTACTCACCAAGTAGACGTTGTTGGCAGATTGAAGTGAATAGAATAAGTGTACTATGAAAGGACTTTTACTGAGAGCCAAGGCATCTCTTTCTGCCTGTACCTGATGGGCCATATTTTTATTGATCAGATCAGCCTTTTTCACCACCTGTAAAAACAATTATGCCTTTGGTGATATATGCATCATATTTCTCCACTGCAGAAAAATGTTACTTTTCTTTATGCCTATAATTCATAAATGCTCCATATTAAGGATTTTTGTGGAATGTTCTATGCATTTAATGCCAAATAAATTCTCACAATGCATACTTTAATTATTGTACTATATATCATTTAGGCTGGATATCTTAAGCCTTTGGTGTACTTTCAATCAAAATCTGTGATACCTCACTTAGGCCATTAAAAAGTAGGAATTAAACTGAATTAGAAAACCGATTTTACTCAATTACCTAGAATGATTAGGCTTTTATACCATGGTTCATTTACCTGCCACTGGGTACTTTTTCTAATAATGAAGTTTGCTAACTTGGTCTAGACCAGGGCTTTTCAACCTTTTCACAGACTGTACCACTTTTAGGACATGACAATATTTGAGTATCACCAGTGCTTAGCAAGGTGTCAAAAACTTGATGACTGAAAAAAAGGGGCGGGATTTTGGGTTTTACTGGTTAGATTCATTTGTTGTTATAGAAATGGCTAGTTTATACTATTATGGAAAAGTAAAAAGTTGAGGTTCGAGGTTAAGGCTTAATTCTACTGCAACAGAGGAAGTTGGAAGTCAATGCCTTTTCTTTTCCCCTTTCCCCTCTCACTTTTTCCCCCTTCTTCCTCCCCACTGTGTCCTACTATTTGCTTCTGTATTTTATTCCATAATCTAATAAAATGTTATAAACTGTAAAAAAAAAAAAAAAGGAAAAAAGTACTGGTTTAAATTTCTTCAGTGGCGGTTCCTTTGCTCTCAGGCCACGGGGAGGACCCCTGGCGGTGCAGACTGCCCAGAGCAGTGGAGGGCAAGCACCCAGCTCAGGACAGCCTTCCCCAAGGGCCCCCCGGCTGTGCTTACCTTCTCCTCCAGGCTGCTGCTGCTGCTTGGCTCATTCTCCGTGGCCAGGTTGTTCACGTTGTGTTGGGAGGGCAAAATGTGTGGGTTAGAAGGAGGCCCAATCCCTTTCCATGCAAGGAAACCAGCTTTATAACCAAAGCATCCTCAGCGATAGAATGGGAGACCACAAGGCGAGTCAGGAGGGGGGACAAGGGGATGGCAAAAGGGTAGCAGGGCTGGTCGTGACAGGACTATGGCAGGACTTCCCTCAGACCCTGCCTCTCTCTCATTATAATCTTCTTTCCTTCCCTCCCTCTCCCTTTTCTTCTTTTTCCTTCCCTCTTCATGCTCTTTTCCTTTTTCTTCCTTCCCCTCTTTCCTTCTTTTTCCTTCCTTGCTCTCTTCCCCTCTTTCCTTCTTTTTCTTTCCTCTTTCTCTTTATTCTTTCCTATCCCTTCTTGGATGCTCAATGCAAAAGGGGAAACATTTCTTGATGCCTTCTTGCCTTGTGATCAAATGCCACTTTTGCTAGTAGTTTGTGGCCACTTAAAAGATTGAGAACAAACCAGGCTCAGTTTATCCCATGGTTGCATTTAGTGGGGGCATCCACAGACAATAGTACAGCAAAACTGTCAAAATGGTGGCTGTGATAGTTGATCAGAGCTCCTTCGTTTTTTATGTGCAACAGCTTTAGGAGCAGAGGTAGCTTAGTTGCTTTTCTATTAATACATAATTCTTAAAAGGGCTCTATTGTAGGAAGCCTGTCTTGGTCTAATTCAGACTGGAAATATAGCAGAGGAAAGTATTTTTCCCCACTCTGCTTTGTCCTATTTTCCCCACTGGAAATGGTTGTTAGCAACACACAAGGAGGGGGTACTTTCCTAAGAGCTCACAATTCAAAAATACCAGTGTTAACTTGGATTGTCAACAAAGTTCTGTCTGACAAAATAGAACACAAAATTGCTTTCACCTTTGAACAGGGGCATTTTCAACCAAATTGCCTCTCCTTCCTCCCTCCCTGGCTGACTCCTTCCTTCCTCTTTTTTTTTAAAAAAACTGCCAGAGGCTCTGGGCAGAGGTGGTAACAGGCAGACAGCAGTGGGCAGAGGCTTCACATTTTGACCCCTCCCTGTCTTTGCCTCTGCGTGACTCTCAACTCACCTCTCCCAGACCTGTGCATGTATTTGTGTGTGTGCATGGGTGGGTGGGTGGGTGGATGGGGTCTCATCCCTTGCAACCCCATGTCCTCAACAGAGACCTTCTGCAATGGCAGGCTGCAAATTAATGAAAGTTGGGTTTTTTTGGAATACTTGTTTTTCTCAACATGTCGCCGATTGCATTGCGCCCTGCCTCCCTCAGCTCCCACCCCCAGCCCCGTGGAAGGCTGCAAGAAGCTCCCATTGCAGTTTCTCTTACCTCTCCCATTCTTTTCATCCCCAATGGCACAATGTGGGGCTACAAGAGACGAGACCCCCCCAAGCATGCACATACCCACAAACAAACACATGCACAGGTCTGAGAGAGATGAGCTGAGAGCCACGCAAAGACACCAGGAAAGGGGTCAAAATGGGAAGCCTCCTGCCTGGAGCCTCTGGCAGCTAAAAAACAAAACAAAACTGAGAAGCATTCAGAAGGCAGTCACTTTCCCAGCTCCCTCTCTCTCTCCTTGCTTCTCTTTCTTTCCTCCATGCTCAAGAAGGGATGACAGGAGGGGGAGAGATTGCCATCGCTGCCAGTGGCCATGCTGCCGCCAGCCATCGCTATCCCACGTAGACAGGTGCAGTCCTGGTGAAAGGGAAGCCTGGTGGCTGCGAGACTAGGTCAGCAAACGGGCATGGCGCTGATCTACTGATGGGGGCCATCAAAGCCAGAATGCACTCAGCCTTAGATCCACAGGGCAGCTCTGGAGCCAGCAAATCCTTCCCCCCAATGGTCAGCAGGGATGTCAGGTACTCACCACCTCCTATTCATGTTCCTAGAGGGTGGGGTGGGGGCAGCCCCTCACTGGTTCTTTCCCACCAAAACCTCCTTTTATATCCTCTCCTCTTCCCCCCCCCCCATCCTCCTCCTTTTCTCTTCAGGACACTTCCAGCTTCCGAACGCACCGATTAGCTGGAGCCTGGTGCTGATCCTGGGGTTCTGCCAAGCCCCAGACAGCTCCGGCTGTCTCTCCCTTGGGCTTGTGTGGCAGTGCCCCCACTTCAGCTCATTCCTCTCCGCCCACTACCACTTCTCTAGGACAGTTGCATACCACCTGCCAAGTGCCAAAGTACCACCGGTAGTACATGTACCACTGGTTGAAAAGCCCTGATCTAGACTCTAGACGATCAAAATATTTAAGGGAGTCAATGTTTTAAAAAGCAAATTGGAAGGATTGAGCACCTATAAACAGGCACGAGATGACATAATTTTCAAAACAGAAGCAACATTTGAGTCTTTATCCACTGCCAGTTGTCTCCCACACTATCTTCTTTAAGATTCTACAAATTAAGTAGACATCGGCAGCAGTTAGGTTAGGGGTGGAAGAAGCAATGCCAGAAAAAGGAAAGATCCATATTCCAGGCGCACATTTTTCGACGGTAAATCGTCCCCTCCTGACAATTGCTCTGCGACTTTTAATTCAGTTCCATTGCCATTTGTCTAAGTTGTCAGTGAAGCCTACGACCAATCAAAATTAAAGCGAACTTTCGGGCTACCATTTTTAACTGTATTCCGCAACAATTGCTTAGAAGAACGGGGGCTCCGGGCTACCACACACACGGGAGCCTCACCTTAACGGCATAGAGTTTTCCGCCTTTGCGACCCAGATAAACTTTCCCGAAAGCACCTCGGCTGATCGGTTTAACGATAGTAAAATCCTCGATGGAGGGCGGCTGGGGTACGGTGATGCGTTTCCCGCATGAAGCGCCCCTTTCCTCCTCCCTTCTCGCAACATCTTGGGGTGCAGAAGTTTCCGCCATCACGATCGCTAACGCCACAATCCTGGCTTTTCTCGGGGCTTCCCGGCGCGCAGCCGAACAGCGGCTTCGTCCCGCGACAATTCAAAGCTAAGCTCCACCCCTTCCTCCACTTGCACGTCAACCGAAAGGACGTAAAACGTTATTAGCCACCAAAAGTAACTCACGCGGAGGGAGGGGGGCGGATTCGTCATCAACACTCGCGGCTGCTCAGTTTCCCTCTCGGCGACGCTCCTCTTAAATCCAGAAAATACTAATGTAAATGTGCCTGTTTGTTTTGGGTTTCATTTTATCTTTGCCCCCCCCCTCCCAAGCATATTAAAAACAAGCGTGATCTTTCAAGCTGTTTTATTATTCCTGAAATTACGTATTACTCCCGAAGTTTATTTCCAGCTTTCATCTTTATCAATGTTCAATAATTTAATCCAGGTATTCAGACTTTCATAGACCCACGGGAATCCCGCGAGGGTGGGATATTGTGGCAGTCAGCTAGTGAAGTTTAAGAATGGATCTGAAAATGGCCACAGCCAGTCCGGTACTAAGCAACCTCGCGACGGTGGCCTTGATCGTCCCAATTCCATTCAGAATGCTGTTCAACCCCAAGAGGAACAGGCCGGAGCGAAGATGAAAAACAGCGCGTTACAGTGCTCCCTCCAGAAACACATTTCAAACGGGTTTCAAATTAAAATCTATGAGAATAAAACTACCTTTATTACACAGGGATAGAGAGGGAACTAAATGCCCCAGACCCCTTTATTCAGCACTAACAATGCTGACGGCGAAGAGGAACTATCAGGCGCAGAAGGAAGGGATATGGGAAAGGCAGGAAGAAAGAGAAGAAGTGGCTTAGTCTCTTTTCGTCCGGGTCCAAACGACAGCTCGCTTCTGTCTCCTTTGCCTCCTCCCATTTCACTAACGCTTCCTTATAATTCGCGCAGGACAGGAGCTCAGTATCATCCCAAATTAGTTTCCCCTCCACTGCGACCATTTGACAAGAGACGGTGGGACTCGCTCAGAACGTCCCTCCCCCAACCGTCTACAAATTCGAGCCCAGGACCACCCGGATCGCTCGGTTGCTAAGAGACGGACGGGGTCATTAGGTCACCCGGAAGCACTCGTCGGAACAACCGTCAGCTGCCGGGTGGGGTTCAGCCCGGCCTGTTCCAACTGTGAGAGGCGGCCATTTTCGGGAAGAGTTGACAAACCACCGAGTCCTCTTCCCCGCGAAGAAGGAGGCCGGAGAAACCGCAGAGGAAGAGGCGCCCTCGGTCTCGACGTGTCAGACCGCTCGAGTGGCGAGAAGGATGCTTTCTTTTTCTACCACGGTGCAGCCCCAGGTGCAATGCCCTCCCCGACAACAGCTGGAAGCCGCTATTGTTCTGCGTAGTTAAGAAAACCAGGGATGGAGGGACGGGAAGGGAAACGGGGTCCTGAAGGAATGATTTGGGGAGGGAGGCTCCGAAAGGGGGGAGGACGGGAAGGCGAGGCTTCCCTGGCAGGACGCAGAGGTTTTAGACAGTCTGCGGGAGAGGAAGGAAAGCCTCTAAAAATGTGCTGGATTTTGCTTTCACGGAAGTTAGTCAAAGCCGATGAAAGCAGGCAGACGGTAGCCCCTTCCATGAAATTTAAAGGTATACTGCTGTTGAAGGGTGACACTTTCTTTAGTTATCCTTTATTTAATTAATTTATTTTGAAAAGACTCTTTACCTGGCTGTTTATTGCTTTGTGGAGATAACTTCCGTTCGTTAAACTATGACATCATATTTTTGTTCTGAGCCTACTGATTGCAAATTTACTGGGGTGATTGTGAATTAAGAACGAATAGATGTTCTGTTTCTTAATGTTACAGGCTCTTGCTCAACATTTTTGTCCTAATCTCAAATGTCCAAATCAAACACTTTGAGTTTTTGAGCATATTATCCAAATGTTAGAAGTATTGTATTAAGCCTTTATGGGAATCAAAATCTTATTTTAGGTTCAAATGAGATCTGGGGGCAGTTTTGGTAAATTCCAGGATTAGGTTCATACAAAGGCATAATTCAATAGAGAATCTATAAAATAACATGGTAACTAAACATTTTAATTCTTTTCTGATCTTGTATCCAGTCGAGTTGATTTACAACTCATAATTTGTAGTCCAGTACACCAATCTAATTAGAATAGAATAGAATAACTTTATTGTTACTTTGTACACTAATTGACATACATTAAAATGAAATTTCGTTACATACAGCTCTCAAAGGGTCACCACCTCCAATATACACTACAGAAATATGACAAAAATAAATACAGAATTATGCATATACCCACATATATTATATGACATAGAGAAACAATGTGCACGGCGAGAGAAACGAATCTTGCGAGTTTACCAGAGGGATGGCATAGGGAACAAAGCTATTACAGAATCGGGTAGTCCTGCTAGAAATACTTCGAAACCTCCTCCTAGAGGGGAACAACAGAAACAGACCGTAGAGTGGGATCTCTAACAATGCTTTGTGCTCTGAGCTCGTGCTTATAAGCAACATCCTGAATACCAGGAAGTGAGCTTCCTATGATCTTCTCGAATGTCCTTATTGGTCTCAAAGTTTGCTTTGTATAGAAACAAAGCATTCTGAAGTTACAAGGATACAAACTAAGATAATCTGAATCAATCGTTTCAAAGTTATGACTTTGGATCCAGATCCTATATTACAACAAAAGATTGATCTTCCAGTCTTAAAAAGTGTATTTTATTATTTTGACTACAAACAACAGAGCCACTTTGACCTGGTGGTTAAGGCCAAAAGTAACTCTCAGTCTAATCTGCCTCATAGGTTTGTTGTAGGGACAATAGGAGGAAGATGTGTTGGATATGTTTGCCACCTTTAATTATTTAGTAAAAATAACAAAGGTGGATACAAATAAAAATAAACTGCCAAAATCTGGGACAAGTTGCATGTTACCTTTAATCTCAGTTGATGAGAAAATGAGATGATTTTTAATGGAAATTACAAAAAAATACAGAAAGTCCCTTACCCTCTGTTGTTTATTTATTTAGTACACTTATATACTGCCCATGTCATTTTACAATAAAAAAACAAGATAAAAATTTTAAAACAATAAGTAATAAAACTTAAATTGGTTTAAAATGAGCAAGATGGGAAAGAAAGCAGCAAGATGCATGCAGAGAGGAGATGGCATTTTACCCATTAACCATCTCCAGAATGACATGCCCCCATTAGGCCCCAGGTCAGGTGACAGAGCAGGTCTTCAGGCTCTTTCAGAAGGCCAAAGAGTTTGGCCTCATTTTGGTGGTAAGGCACAAGATCTATGGTAGAAAAGGCTCTTTTCCTGGAACTGCCAGCTGGAATTCCTTGACTGACAGAATCCATGGCATGCCTCTTTTGCTAGCATGGGTGGAATTGGCAATCCCATCAGGGCGAGATAACTTGGTCCTGTGCAATGATGGCCTTTAAAGTTTTAACCAACTCCTTGAATTGAACCTTGGAAGCAAATTGGCAACTAGCAAGTTGGTTTGCAGAACATCAGTATAACATGGCCTGCCCTACGGGCCCCAAAGTTTTTCACACAATTGCTTTCTGCACCAGCTGGAGCTTCCAAATACTGTGTAAGAGTAGCCCCATGTACAGTATGTTGAACTAGTTCAACCATGAGAGCACCAGGGTTTGAGTAACTGAATGCAGGAAATTCTGATCCAGGAAAGGACACAATTGGTGCACAATACATAGTTAGACAAAGCTATCTGGGCCACAGCTGCCACGTGCCAGTAGCTATTCCAGGAGAACCCAAGTTGCATGTTAGGTCTATCTGGAGCAGTGCTACTTCCGTCCCAAAGTAAAGATGTTAAAGTCCCGATCCTGAAGCTCCACACACCAAAAGCCTCTTCATCTTACCAGGGTTCAGCCAAAGTCTCTTGTCCCCCACCCAAGCCTCACAGCCTCAGCAAGAGGGCAATGACAGCAGCACTTGGGCCACCAGGGACGGAGAGGTAAAATTGAATATCATCAGCATACTGGCAATACTCCATGGTAGGCAGATGATCTCACTCAGTGGCTTCATAGATATTAAAAAGGAGTGGAGAGAGAACTGAACCCTGTGGCACACCACAAAGAAACAGCCATGAACTGGACTTTTCATTCCCTATCTACACCAATTGAGACTAGCCTTGGAGAAAGGAGCTAAATCTGCACAAGACTGCACTATCCAGCTCCAAACCATGTAGCTGGCCGAAAAGGATACCATGGTAACTGGTACTGAAGACCTGAGAAGTCAAGGATGGATACACTGGGACCATCCCAATCTTGCCTGAGATCAAGTGCAACTAATCTCTTTCTATCCCAAAAACGGGTTTGGACCCTGGCTGGATATTATGTATTAAACAAATAGAAACAATATTCTTCCTTTGTTTACATTATTCAACTATTTATCTTCTAAGAATAACATTGTGCATTAATGGATTGGTAGTTACTATAGGTGAAATACAAACTGGACAACACATAATTTGCATAATTGATCATTTTGACCTAAATGTCAGTTTCAAAGCTCATCCGTAGATTGTAAACATTTTCAGTACATTTTTATTAATGTAACATTGTTTCAAAAATCTATCATAATATAAAATTTTCACATACCTAAAAACAATCAGGGGAAGATATTAATTTGGAAATATTTGATGTCAGTAGGTGTTATCTATATCAGTTATGTTGTCATATTGGATGATGCCAACAATACATGCTTGGCTTATTTTCAGATAGTTTTGCAAACATGATAAATAAGTACATTATTATTTTCTGTATAGCAACTACTAGTGCTATACATGTTCCCAATTTCAGTTTTCTAATTTAATTGGGAGCATTTACAAGAATAAAGTATTTCACAAAATCAAAATATTAACAATTCAGAGAAAATAATTATTTTGCTAAGTGAGAGGAATTTTTTATACAATATATCCTGCAGTAGTGAATTGATTGCTTCTAAAAGTTTGTAAATATTTGCAAAATTAAATTAGTTTTTTATGATTTCAATCTTTCTGTTACTAAAATTTTCTGTGATACTGATTCAGTGTTTAAAATGTGTTTTGAAATATACAGCAACAGCTGTTTATCTTGTTAATGCAAAAATAGACTACATTATTCCTGGAAGCTTAGGGTTTTACAGTTATTTAAGAAAAACCAAATTATATAATATGTGATTTAATATACCTTGTATTTTTACCAGGTTACAGTTTCTTTGAGCCACCTCATAAATGCATTTCATTCACCCAAAAGTTTAACACAGTCTTTCATCCCAACGTCCACCCAGTCTGTACAGAAAGAAGCACCACCTGAACATGATGTGTTGAACCCTGAAGTAAGAATTCTTGAATGGTGTAATTTATTTATAAATATCTTTCATATAATTTATACTTACATAATATAAGAGAATTTGGGGAAAATTAAAAAAATGTATATAAAAAGCATTTGTTTAAAAAAAGGATATATATGTCTCTCTCCGTGTGTGTGTGTATAGACACAGACACACACACAGAGAGATATGCACATAAACACATATATATAGATATATCCTAAAAATACCTTTTTCTTTAAACAAATGTTTTTATATACATTTTATTTTCCCCATATATAGCTATGCTTTTTCTCCAGAATTCATAACATTTGCTTGCTGTTCACTCCTGTAAAAGGAGTAATAAAAAAAATCAGTAAGTGTACTTGATTTTTTTATAATATGAAAATGTTATAGAGACTTGGGTGGAATTATACACTTCTGAGAAAAATTCTATTACATTGATAGGGCTGCCTAGCTCTAAATATGTGCCCATAGGATTTCAATATGAACTCCTAAAGAAATTAAATATATCTTTGAGATTAAGTGTTGATTAATTTGATAGCATATTCTGAAGGAGATAACGTGTAACATGACTATTAAAGAGCATTTGTTATTTAACTTACACATCCCATGTTTAAATATTCTAATAATTTACTGCTGTTGTAAATAAATAAATAATGGTATTTATTTAATATTTATTCTCTCTGAAACAAAAACAGCTTTTTATAAATCTGGTACTTAAGCACATAAGAATCATGGTTGTTTTAAAGTTAAATGTTATTTTTGAAGTAATCCAATTTTTAATTATAATTTGAAGCCTTTATTTTTTTACAGCCATTACTTAATCTACGAGACCTAGGATTGAGTGATTTGAAAATTAGCCAACTTGATGAAATAGTGAACAAGCTGATTCCTGGTTTTGGTGAAGAAAATAAAATACCCTCACATTGGCAAACATCATATGTATCGGCACAGTCTTTTTTTGAAAATAAATATGGTATGCTTTGGGATGATATTTTAACATATTTGGGCCAAAAAGTAACTTAATGTATTCCTAAATTGTATCACCCATAAGTAATGCTTCTATAAGGTGCTTTAATTCTATTGCTGTTTTATTGTAATGCAATTCAAAATGCAGAATTCTTACTAATTTTATTTCTGGCTTTTGCTATTTTTCATCTAGGATTACTTGTTTACCTTATATAGCTTGATTATACTGGTATAATGGTCAAACATAGTTAACTATAATTTTCAAATATAGAATTAATACAGAAAACCATCATTTTAAATAAATAAATAGCAGTATCAGGCCCAAATAACCAGAGCCACACATGAAGAGTTCAGTTAGCTATTTTATTGTTCAAGCATATGCACAGAAATTTTCTTAGACTGATAATTTGCAACTAGGTAAGGTTCCACAGCATTCAAGGAGGGGTTCAATTTCACTTTATTGTGCTCACATAGATATTCTAGACTAAATCCCTGTTTGACTTTGGCTTGGCCAGTCTCTTTCCTACAGGCAAAATTTTGTCTGCTCTTAGCCCCTTAATCCATCTTATTTCTAGTGCTATGTTAATATTATTTTCCCTGCTTTTGTTTTCTCTTGGGTCTGAAATATACCTTGTGTATATTTATAGAATTAGTATTCTGACTTCAACATGGATCTTAAGATAGTATATGCCTTTTCCAGAGATTAAGTAGACCATATTTGTGTATCTTTTTCAAAACTGCTATACTAATATACACACATACACATGAACACACACAGGAGGAGGAGGAGGAGGAAGAGAGAGAGAGAGAGATTTTGTCTGTGTGTGTGTGTATAAATATATAATATGTTTCTTCAGAGCAATCCTTACTAGTTCACCTTATGTTGTTTTTTCTAATTACAATATTGTCTAGGGTCGAAGAATCCTGTACAGCACTGAAACTCACTGGATTACTTTGGCCTTATTATCTTTTCTTATCTCAATCTACCTGACAGGATTGTTAGGATGAAATATATCTTCCTCAACTCCTAGAGAAAAGATAGGATTGAAATGTTAACAGTCTAAATAAATAATTTCTCATTTAATTGTTTATTCCATTCTACCATGTGCAATGAGTCTAATATGGCTAAAGTTTTGACTGACATTGGGGAAACTTATATGTTATAGTTCTCTCTTAAGCACTCTTCCTCAGCCCAATCTACCTGACAGGAGTCTTGTGTAAAATGAGAGGATGAAGTATAGTACACCATTTTCAGTTACTGAATGAAAGATGGAATATAATTCAAAGAAGTGAAGACTGGTTTGTTATGATAGAAGCTTCACTTTCAGATAAAAATCGTAATTATTCACTAAAGATGTAATTTTTTTTATAACTGGAAATTGTTAAACCTTTATCATGCATACTGCCATTATCTCAGTATAATTCTTGTATTTGCAAGATTATTGTTGGAATTTGCATGTACAAGCAGGGCTTTTTTTCTCATAGAACGCCCAGAACGGAGTTCTGGCACCTTTTTTGGATGGAACCTTGTAGGGTAGGCAAGGCGGGTTGTATGATGTGTGTGAGTTCCGGCACCTTTTCTTTTCTTTTTTTTTTTTTAGAAAAAAAGCACTGTGTACAAGTTACTCTCGAGATGCCTAGCTCAGTTATATTTAAAATCTATATTCACTCCATTTTTCATGTTTTGTTGTTGTTGTTGTTGTTAATTGCGAAGTCGTGTCCAACCCGTCGCGACCCCATGGACAACGTTCCTCCAGGTCTTCCTGTCCTCTACCATCTTCTGGAGTCCATTTAAATTCACACCTACTGCTTCAGTGACTCCATCCAGCCATCTCATTCTCTGTCGTCCCCTTCTTCTATTGCCCTCAATCTTTCCCAGCATTAGGCCCTTCTCCAGTGAGTCCTTCCTTCTCATTAGGTGGCCAAAGTATTTGAGTTTCAACTTCAGGATCTGGCCTTCTAAAGAGCAGTCGGGGTAGATCTCTTCTAGGACTGACCGGTTTGAACGCCTTGCAGTCCAAGGGACTCGCAGGAGTCTTCTCCAGCACCATAGTTCAAAGGCCTCAATTCTTTTGCGCTCAGCCTTTCTTATGGTCCAACTTTCACAGCCATACATTGCAACTGGGAAAACCAGTTTTCATGTTTAGAGTTTGCTAAGTGCACTTTCCTGTTCAAATCTATATGGATTGCATATAGGCAGTTATCTAAATGGATTGCATATAGGCAGTTATCATTTTTCTGATGACATGGGTTCATAATGGTGGATAGAACCTTGCTATATTACAAATTGCTAACATAAGTAAATAGCATTTGGGAAGCTATATTCAAAACTAAATTTGCACCTACTATTAATTGATTTAAAGAATTTTTGCTTTTTGTGCTTACACAGTTATTTAAAAGTCAGATACATTGATCTATATAGTTAATTTTTTTCATATTTTCTCTGACCTTTGGTCCTTCTTATAGTAGAAGTTAGTCCTTAAGAAGGCTTATATCTATTAATCCAAATTCTAAACAAGGAATACATAGTATGTATCATGTTTAGCCTTGTTCACTTTCCTGAGTTGTGAGAGGAAAGTAATAATCTGCTTACTCATACACAAATCTCTTATTCTTTGTTCTCTTCCAGCTATCATACCACAATTTTAACTAAGCATGAAATATTCAGAGTGAATTTTGATTTTGTATACTGTATATCATCATTGCAAAGTTGCTTGGTTTATTTAAGGGACCGCATTAGCATATTGTCTAATTTACCAAAACAGTATCATATCAAATCTCGTGTATGTATATAATTTAAATTTTTTAAATGCACAAGATCTTATTCCAGTAAGACCTAAATAAATGGTAAATAACTTTTTATTCTTTCCTAGGTTTTGCAGACACATTTAGAGTTTTACGTTCCTCTTACCTCTACAGACAGCATCCTAATCCTCCCCGGAGTATATGTTCCAATCTTCAATATTGGCCAGGTAGGAAGTAAAAATATTTCTTTTTCCAAAGTAAAAGAAATATGGCTTGGATCCAGAGTTTCCATAGTAGAACATATCTTCCTCTGTATAAAGGAGTTCCCTAAAAGCTTTTTCAAAGAAAAATAATCCCCTGTATTTCATGTGGTAGAAGGAGAGCTAGTTCATAGTATACTATAGTACATGCAGTCCTTGTCTTACAACAGTTTGTTTAGTAACTGTTCAAAGTTTTAACAACACTGAGAAAAGTGACTTATGGTCTTTTTTCACACTTACAAATGTTGCTGCATCCCCGTGGTCATTTGATCAAAATTCAGATGCTTGGCAACTGACATGACAGTTGCAGCGTGATCAACTTTTGTGACCTTTTAACAAGCAAAGTCAATGGGGGAATCCAGATTCACTTACCAACCATGTCACTAACTGAACAATTGCATGATTCATTTAACAAATGTGACAAGAAAGTTCATAAAATGGAGCAACATTGACTTAATAAATGTCTTCCTTAGCAACAGAAAATTTGGGGTCAATTGTGGTTGTAAGTTGAGGACTGCCTGCATATAGAGCATTAATCAAGCAGGGAATTACAGCCCCATAGAGATTACAGAAGTATAAGTCCCAAGTGTTCCAATGAGATGATGCTGGTGTTATATGCAATTCAATAACTTTTGGGAAAATCGCAAACATTCTATCAATAATATAGAAGGTAACACTTCAGCCTTGAAGGAATTGTTAACATTTTAAAGTACATCTGATTAGTTATGAAGAATTTCTTTAGAATTACTACATTATTCAATAAGGCTCATTTAAGGCATCACTGAACTATTTCTGATGTCTCAGCTACAATGTAAACTGTGTAAACTGTTTGTATTTAAGGCCAGGAATTGGCATGTATACCCTCTGTTTGTAGGCAAGTCTGGATTTACTGGGAGTTACTGAATATAATTTCAATTGTAATTTCTATAAAGTATGAAAATAAGTGCAAGAATATATTATTATACTATTTTCCTACTCAGTAATAAACTATATAAAATAAGCAAATGTTTCAGAGAGCTATTATGAAATAACTTGTTTAAATAGAATGGGTTTTAATTATTACCAATCTGTTGTAATTTATTCTGTGTAGTGTACACTTCTATGGACTTTTCAAAGCAATCAGAATAAACGGTCTTTGAACACTATGAGCACAACACTGAGGATCTTTTATTCCTTATAACTTCACTCTTGAAAGAAGTTTGCAGTTCTCTTGTGAGATTTTGATTACTTCAGTTAGAATCACAATCTATCAGCCCTTTTCTGCCTTGCAAATGCTATTTGGCTTTCTCACTGGTTGTAAGGGTAGGAATTGATGAAGACACAGCAGATCGAAAAGATTAACTAAAGTATTATTTATTTCTCTCTACAGCTATTCACAATTTCATATTGATAATGTTTGAATATATGTATAGGTAATTCTTGATTTACAACCGCAATTGAGCCCAAAATTTCTGCTGCTAAGCAAGACGATTGTTAAAGTGAGTCATTTTTTGACCCATTTTTTGACCTTTTTTGTTAAGTAAATCATTGCAGTTGTTAACTGGCTTCCCTCATTGACTTTGCTTGTCAGTAGCTCCCCAGGAAGATTGCAAATGACAATCCCGGGACACTGCAACCACTGTAAATGCATGCGGGTTGCCAAGCAACCAAAGTTTGATCACATGACTGGCAAGATGTTGCAATAGTCATAAGTGAAAACTGGTCTAATTCACTTTTTTCAGTGCCATTGCAACTTTGAGCGGTCATTAAACGAACGGTTGTAAGTCAAGGACTTCCTGTAGAAGTGAATGCAAAAGCAGTATTAAAGAAATGATGTCTTTTTAACTGAGGCAAACATGACGTAAAAAAAAACAGTTCTTAATTTGTAAAGGGCTATCTCATACATCATTGTTTTAGTTCTTTTCCTCTCTGCCAGTTCTTAACTTCCTCCCTGTCTGCTGTAGATGTTTCCTGGTGCCTTCCCACTCCTCAGCTGTGTATCATCTAGGCCAGGGGTAGGCAGCCTTGGCTCTTTTATGACTTGTGGACTTCAACTCCCAGCATTCCTGAGCCAGCATGGGAGTTGAAGTCCACACGTCATAAAGACTCAAGGTTGCTAATCCCTGATCTAGGCTCTCTCTTTCTCAGTTCTGATCTCAGTTGGTTACTTATTTCACAGGCATCTCCTGCAGGACTTGAAACACACACACACACACAAACACACACACAACGCAAAGTTAAAACTTTCTTCTTATTATGAATCTTATCTCTAACATGCTTACATGATGTTTGGCAGGTTGTTTCCATTTATTTTATTTTCCTTGCCTCCTTGCTCATATCCTTGCATTCACCCAAGAGATCCCTCAGAAAACAATTCCTTTAACCTAGATATGTATATTTCTACAAAAAAAATCAAGTTCTCAAATATGGCAGTTCACACTGCTACAGTGGTGCTTGGGTAGCTATTCTGGTATTGAAAATTTGAAACTTTGCACACAGAATTACACATTGAGAAATAATTATATAGCTTTTTATAGTTCAATATCAATTCAGGATCAGTATCTAAGCAATATACCAGATAAGATATTGAATACATCTCATTTTTTTCTCTCACATGTTTGTAAAGAATAATAGCTCTCTTTGTGTATTAAGTTCTCATTCAGTCTCGAGGATTTAAGACTCTGAAATCAAGAGCAAGACGGCTACAGTCCACATCAGAACATTCAGCAGAAGCAGAAGATGTAGCTCCCTCATTTGTAAAGGTAATTATGAAAATGTGCACATTGTGTTGATAACTGAATCCTACACCTTTTCCAGTGACTATTACCATGTAATGTCCTCCACACACATAGTAAATTTGAAGTTAGCAAATGTAGTCAAATGTCAAGCAGATATAGAAATATTACCAAGTGTTGAGGACTTTATGCATCAAGTTAGATGTGCAAATAGTGTTAGATTAATTATATTTTTAAATGATTGTACAGGCAGTGAAGGATTAAAGAACATGTATAAATAAGTGAATAAGCACAATAATTCCTGTGAAATACTTGGATTAGACTTCACCTAATTGATGTTTGTTAGCTATATTAGGCTTCTACTACCATAATAGCTTAGTCAAGGGTATCAGGTTATGGAAAGCAAAACTAAATAATAAGACTTCATAATTAATATAGGACTTTAATTCAAAACTTAGTAATCTTTGCATCTTAATATATAATTTTAAAAGTATTTTTAAGACCAAATTATTACAAGATTGCCACAACTTTAAAATCTTATAAAATATTGGTAGTTCTCTTCAACTCTTGGGAAAGTTTATTGAGATTTTTGAAGATTGGTTTGTTTAAAATCATTTAAAATTTTGAAGGATTCCCAAAGATATGGTGAGGGGTAAAATAGGTGATAGAGTGTTCATGAAAGCTGCATTACCAGTCCATTCTTTGATTAGTTATATGTTTATTATTAGTTTATTAATTTTATACGCTAAGCAAGTTTCCTTGATTGGTAGTTTTAAGACCTCTTCATGTAAAGAGTTAAAAATTGTTTATTTGGGGAAGACACGTTAACTTAAAAGTTCAATAATTCTTGGGTTTAGAACTGCACTTTTAGAAAAAAACATCACTTTGTTAATATCCAGTGTATAATCCTTTTTTTTTCTTTTCTAAAATTAACCTACATAAGTGGAATGTGACAACTCTTCCTGACTGTCTCACCACAGGTGACTTGCCATGGCCATCTCGCCACGGTAGACTCACCGTGTCTAACAACTATGGGACAATTCAACACGATATAACTCAAGAGAATTGCAGCTTACCCCAGCCTCAAGAACTTCTAACTTGAGAAGATTCAAACCTAAAGCAAGATATTGCCCATTGCAATTCACTTATCCCTCTCTTGAATTATCCCCAGTTGTTCTGTGTTGAACTGGTCAGGGTGAGTTGTCCTAGACGCTGTGTAAATTTTTAAAAAAACAAATGTTTGACTAATGCCATGAAATTGCATATGACAGAAATATAAATACTTATGGAGAAATTTGTTTTAACATGAGATTTGGTAATTTAAAAAAATAATGTTTTTCCTGTTTTGTTCTTAGGGTCTTTTACTGAGAGAGAAAGTATCTGAGATTGAAAGCTTAGACAAACTGATGAAAAGAAAAAACATACCTGAAGCTCATCAAGATGCTTTTAAAACTGGGTTTGCAGAGGGTTTTTTGAAATCACAGGCCCTTGCACAGCGTACAATTGGTCAGTTAATCTGTTTTTTTAAAGCAGATTTTTGTAATCATTTGTAAATTTCCTTTCCTTTTAATATTGGGAAAACATTTTAAATATGCAGTAAAATGAATTCCTTTATGCCTGTTTTGTCTAGTAATACGTAAGTACATTTCCCCTCAAATGTAAGATGATCAGTTGGTTTGTTTGTAATAGTTTTCTTCTTTCTTTGAGGCCAGTTCCAGCTGGTGTTACTAGATGGGGAGAAAACCTCTGCTTTGTGCATTTTGCAGAGTTTCACTCCCTATTCAAAATAGACATCTATATGAAGTTGCTGGTGAGGCATCTCTTGATACAAGATTAAGTAACAATAGTGTATTGATGATACTCAGCTATACATCTTTGTTTCAGGTCATCTAAGTTATTGTTTCTTTCCCGATGCCTGGAAGCGTTGAGAGTCTGGTTGGGGAAAAAAGCATTGTTAACCTAGAGAGGATACCCTTCCCCAGACTGAGTTGTGCAATTTGAGGGTTATTCTAGACCAGTGGTTCTCAACCTGTGGGTCGGGACCCCATTTGGGGTCGAATGACCATTTCACGGGGGTCACCAAACATGGCTGTCCGCCTTTTTCCCCCCTTTTCTTTGGCCACGCCCCTGGCACCCGGTAATGTATAAGTGATTGGGGGTCACCACAACATGGGGAACTGTATTATGGGGTCATGGCATTAGAAAGGTTGAGAACCACTGTTCTAGACTCATGGTTCCTACTTGAAGAGCAGATGGCAGCTGGCACTTTGCACTATACCATCTTGTGTACCAGTTATCCTATTCCTAGACTGAGAGACACTTCCTATAGTCACTGATGGCATATTATCCAGTTGAATTATTACAATGTAATGTATGGGAGGGAGGCTTCCTTTGAAAAGCATTGGAAGCTATGAAACTATGTCAGGACCTAGGAGGCGTGCCTTCTCTGTCACAATGCCAGCTGCTTGGAAGACTCTGGTCCTGATTCTGGGAATGTTCTGGAAGCCTTGAAGATCTGGCTTTTCACTCAGATGCCAAAAATCTAATAACGTATGTTTGGTTTTTGGGTTATCAGAAAATCTATAAGGAGTCTAGACTTTTTATTTTAATTTAGGTGTTGTTTATATATTTTATGTTGTTCTTATTTCAGTTTTTGTCAACTGCACAGATTAATATAGTTAATATGTGCATCATAATTAACTACACAAATATTCTTTTTTCCCTTTCAGATTCCTTAAGACGAACCCGATTATTTGTCTTTCTAGCAGTGTTGTTTGGTATTTATACTGTGTTAAAAAGCCAGTTCTTACCTAAAGGCTCTTTTTCTGATGCTGGTTTGTTAACTTTTCATTCTACTAAATTTTTAATTTATTATTATTTACTATTTTATTATGCTATGTTAGACTTAAATTTAAAACTCAAGTTATTCTGTGTCTGATTGTTAAAGAGTATATTTAAGTAGAGGAAAGAGTTCCCCGAAATATAATGAAGACTAAGAGAAAGAGGTTACTTTTATATCTGTATCTTTGTTTTATATTCATCTGTTTGACGTATTTTTGAATAACTTACGTAGAGCACAACTTGCTTTTTCTTCAGATCAGATAAATAATCCTAGCAGGCTTAATAATAATACCTCTTTTGTTTTTCAGTACCCATTTATTGCGGTATCAACCATTTCAGTACTTATATATTGAACAATATCAGAATCATAATTTTAATGACATATTTTGTGTCTTCTTGAATCTTTGGGAAGCCTGTGATCAGTATTTTAATTATAGAAAATTTGAAGATGTTCTTATTGTAGAAATGAAATGCCTGGATGATATGAGTCCAACATTTGATACAAGTGGGAAAACGTCTAATTGAGTAAACAGGTGCTAATGGTTTGTGTAAATACTGAGACTGAAGCATTACTAAAGCTGAACGTATTGGTAATTGCTTTTGGATGTCCTTTGTAAGAGTGAAGGGAAAGTATAATTATGAATATCAGGTAGTTCTGCATTATTATGGTATTTTATTATTATTTATTAAATAAATTTATATAGCTGCCCAAATCATAAAAGGACATTGTTACAGATGAAAATTTCTTTTCATCATATTTATTTAGATTGTAATTTAAATGGCCACCTATCTCTGGGTATCTAAGTAGCTTTAAAACATCAGTGCCAGAACAAATAACAGCAATAACCAATATATTGTACAAAAATTAAGTGAATGAAAAAAATATTTGATTAGATAAATTCTTTTGCAGTACGTTTTCGAGCAAGTTCTGGGCTTGATGCAGCAGTGGATCCTATTCAGATGAAAAATATTACCTTTGATCACGTGAAAGGGGTAGGTTCAAACATTGGATGTCTTCCAATTGTGCGATAGAATTGAAGCAATCAAATAAAACATAAATACTTGATAAATCTAAAAGGACAGGAGTCAATTTGCATAAAAATGTCACTGGGACAAGAAAAGTGAAGTGAATAAATTATATTGTGGATGAATAAAACCTGATACTTTTATTTAAAAAAGGTATAAGTAACAGATCTGAAATAGCAGAATGGCCCAATTTTGCTGTACTTAAAATGAATGTTTTGATAGTTGAGCTGTCAGAGTTGTGACCTCAGAATTTTTTTACTATAATACTTTTCTGTATATTCTCTCTCCTGTGCTGCTAAGCATCTGGCAGAATATCTTTGTCTAACAATTGCTTCAAATTGGCATACCATAATGTTGCCCAGATGTATTCTAATTACTTTCTTTTGTCATGGAATCCACTGTTTAACTAGAGCTAGAGAGCAAGTTGCTATTTTTCACTTTTTAAATTATTTAAGCATTACATAATATAAACTCACAGGGTTTGATTTGTGTTTGTTTCAGCATTGTGTTCCAAAAAGTTATATAGCAATTAATTCCATTTCCCTTTTTAACTAAGTGCACGAGTAATTGTTTTTTGCAATATTTTTAATGTTAGTAAATATTTCTACCAAATTTGCTCTCATGGACCACAGATCAGCACACTGTGATGATAGTATCCAATGGGAATTTGTGTTTCTTAAAATAATCTATTCTGTTCTTATTTTGCCAAGAGACACAGACTGCCTTGGATAATAAAGAAAGGTTGTACTTAATGTGTGAAATGGTATAATGAAGTCAAATCCCATTTAAGTTTCATTAAAAGTAATATCTTTAAAAGTAGCTTTATGTAAGACAATTATATAATTAACATGTCAGAAGCATATTTCAAGCATATTGAAATTATAGTAGTCTTAAATAACATTTTCTTAATTGTATTCAGGTAGATGAAGCTAAGCAAGAGTTGCAGGAAATTGTAGAATTTCTGAAAAATCCCCAGAAATTTACCATACTAGGAGGTAAACTCCCTAAAGGTAAGCGCGAACCTTTTCTTATTGTAAGTATGAACCTCTTCTTACTATTACAATCTAGTCTAATCTTGTATGATTTTTGTAAACCAGATACAATTTAATATAAACCAGATACAATTTAAAATACTCTTTGATTACATTCAAATAATTTATTCTCACTCTGAATTATTAAGTTGGTTTTAAATCTTCGGGGGGGGGGGGAAGAGTTAGGCAAAGATGAGATTGCCTACAGAAATCTTTTGTTCCCCCTCCCCCAGCAGAGACTGGAGAGAAAGAGATTTCAAGAGAGCACTGTAAGCTCTTTGCAATCAGGCTACCGCATGATCACACTTTTGATGTGTAGGAGAACAAACAGTTTACTCTCTTGAAACCTCTTTCTTTTCAATCTCTGCAAGGAGGAATGAAAGGAAAAAAGATCAGTCAGGCATAGGACAACGTGCACTCAGTGAAATATCAATCATATAGCTGAGGGTCATAAATGGGCCATGAAGTAACTTTTCCAGAACTGTTGTAACTTCAAGTTGCTGAATGAAGGGTCAGTAAGCAAGCTCTACCTGTACTTGTTTCTAAGTAATAAAATTGCTTATTAAAAAATTACAGAACTTGGGACCAATATTAACAATAATATTGATATTCTTTTCATTCTTTTATCTTTCTAGGTGTTCTGTTGGTAGGTCCACCTGGTACTGGCAAAACTCTGCTTGCCAGGGCTGTGGCAGGAGAAGCCGATGTTCCTTTCTATTATGCTTCTGGGTCTGAATTTGATGAGATGTTTGTTGGAGTGGGAGCCAGCCGTATCAGAAATCTATTTAGTAAGTTTTGGGTTTTCCCTTGAATCCCATTTAGTGAAAATAGCATCAGTGCCTTATTAGTAAATGGATAGCACATTTTTTTTGTTAACTACATTAGAAATTAATGAACATCACAAATATTCAAATGTATTATCTTTCAAACTATTTGCAAAGACTCCATTGTAAATGAAAATGTGAGTGAAAAAAATATAACTCCATTTCTGGAGTTTATTCAGAGATTAGCTTTTGTGAATAAAGAAAATACATTATGATGGAAAAATCTCATGACTTTTGCACTTTATAAAGATTATAAAGATTTTGATGTGTTACTTTCTTAGAGGAAGCAAAAGCAAATGCACCTAGTGTTATATTCATTGATGAGTTGGATTCAGTTGGTGGCAAACGAGTAGAATCTCCAATGCATCCCTACTCAAAGCAGACTATAAACCAGCTCCTTGCTGAAATGGATGGGTAAGTGTTAATTTTTCTTCTAACTAATTTTTTAGTTTCATTCTAATAAAAGCAATGGGTATTGAACCAAGTTAGAAACATGGCCCATCAATATTGAGAAATCTTTTATTTTTTATAGGAAGAAAAGTTTTTTTATTTTTGCCATAGGATCCATAAACTGTCTTCTGTGCTTAAATATCTAGATATTGGCGATTTGGGGTGAATGCAAAATCCTATTCAGAGTTAAAGACAATGCAGATACTCAAGTAGGGAATAGTATTAAAATCAGATGTAGATGAAAAGTAGTGTAGTGCATTCTTCAAAAATGAATCAGCTTAAGTATTTTGAACCTTATATAAGAAAAGCATTTTTCTGATACTTGAGAAATTTGCTTATTAAACAATACCTATATTCCTACAAGTTCTGAAAATTATATTTCTATAACCATTTCCAAAGCATGTACATTTCTATTCAAAAACTAATTTTCAAGTTTTCTTTCATTTTAAAAGTTAAACTATGCTTTTGTTAAACTCCTACTAGTATTGCTGCTGTTGCATGCACTGAATATGAATAAAATCATTTATTGTCTGATGTGCAAAGTCACATGCTCAAGGAAGTGTTAGCTTCAACTGGAAAAAAAATTCTCCACTCCTATAAAACAAAGGAAGCATTCTTTGGAAATCTGCTGAATATGACTTGCTAGGTCTAAAATAGCTAGGGAAAAATCACTGTAAGTATTTTAATTACATTTTTTTGTCTTTTTGAAGCTTTAAATCTAATGAAGGAATCATTATCATTGGTGCAACAAACTTCCCTGAAGCACTAGATAAGTAAGTCTGTGTGAATATGCATATGAGTATAAAATACAATTCTGCATGATTTGATTTTATATGAATATGACTTTGGTAGTTTAGGACAGTAATAAGGATGCATAATTAATAATCCTGCCAATATTCCTTGTCTTCATAATTAAGTAATTAAGAGAATAGCTATATTTTGCTGGAACAACCATTCTAAATGCAGTTAGTACATTTGAAATGTAGCTGTGCAATGTTTGTTCTTAAATAGTTTTCTAAGAGTTTCTTGTGCTCACAGTTATTGAGAGATTTTCTGTGGAAAGCAGCAGAAATCAGAAATGTATTAACAACTTTTCTTATTAAATTGCCTTTTAAAATATTTTAATATAAATATAATATAAAAATTAACCAAGATTATCATTCATAGTATCTTTTTCCTTCCCTGTTTAGTGCTTTGTTACGCCCTGGCCGCTTTGACATGCAAGTTACAGTCCCCAGGCCAGATGTCAAGGGACGAACAGAAATTTTGAAATGGTATCTTAATAAAATAAAATATGATAAGTGTAAGTGCTGCATTTTAAAATAAAAACAGAAAATTGCCATCAGGCTGGCTGCATTAGAAATGCATGTATTTCTGATTGAGGTTGAAGTTCTTCCCATTAAGATGAATAATATGCTTAATAGAACATGCTCATTTATAGGGTACAGGTGTGCTATTTAAGCATTTATAACTATACTTACAACTAATGTTTATTAAGTGAAAACTGAATTAAAAACTGATATACTGCTTGCTGCACCTAAGAACTGTCTTATATTTTTAGGAAAAGATAAGGAAATTGATTCAATCATTTCAACAATTCTATTTGTTTCTCATGTCACAGTTCTTATTCAAACATTATGATTATAAAAATGGTAAATTCTTAAAGCTGGATTATCATAAAAAGTCTATTTAATGCAAAACTCTGCATCTTTAAGTTTATTGTGTCTGCTGACTTGGCTGAATATTAACATCAATTTGGATTGACAAATGCAATGTGTCTGTTTGCACAGCCATTAATCCAGAAATCATTGCAAGAGGCACAGTAGGATTTTCTGGAGCTGAATTGGAAAACCTTGTGAATCAAGCTGCATTAAAAGCAGCAATTGATGAAAAGGATATGGTTACTATGAAGGAGCTAGAATTTTCAAAGGACAAAATTGTCATGGGTAGGTATTATGTTTTAAAATCACTTATTTAGATAGATAGATAGATAGATAGATAGATAGATAGATAGATAGATAGATAGATAGAATTATAACAGTAACTTTTATTTTAATATAAAATATAAAACAGTATAATAAATCCTCATTTTAATAATCAAGATAAAAGATGTGCCTACATGTCTGTTAAATAATTATGTTAATTTAGGTCATGTGTGACAACATTATCACATCTAAGATCTTATGGAAATGATGTGAATTGCCATCCAGATTTGGTTCATTGCATGTGATCATGTTATATCAAAATTTACAGCATCCCTGTACGAGATATATTTTTACAGAGACATGAGATTCTCATGTATGTTGAATTCCATTAAGTTAAAAGAAAGCTTTATTTGGGTTATTTTCAGGGAAATCACACAGCTGTTACAATATAATTATATAACAACCTTCAGAAATAAGTTTAATTAAATAGACGTTACAAATAACACTATTTAGGGAGTGAGGTGCTGGGAATATAAGGGGCTTGGTTTAGGCCCTGTGTTTCAGACATTTCTATGCTGTGTCTGTGGGACATATAGATTTTGTGGCCTGCCATGAGTGCTATTTTGCTGATGTGAAGAAGATGTGGAGTTTGTATTGGCCTTGAAAGGCAGTTGGGCTGTCATGAGGCTTGGTGAGCTGCTAGCCAGGGTTGATTTAGAATCAGCTGTGGTTTAGCAGAAACCTGAAAAAGGTTCTCCTAGAAATGGGCAATGTTTTGGCTGAGAGGGACAAAAGTCAAGCAGCGCTGAGTGCACTTCACCCTTCTTTTCTCTCTCTTTCTCTCATCAAATCTAGAAAGGGAAGAGGAAGGCAGAAAGGGAGAGGGAGAAGAAGTAGGAGAAATTGAGTCCCTAATAGGGAAACATGGGAAGTAACGATACTCGCATACACCTGCACTGTTTGTTATTATCCTTGTTGTAAATACCTTCTGTGAATACCGTCTACAATAAAAAGACTGTCATGTTTTTCTCTATCCATTGCCACCTTTGCTTCATACTATACCTAAAGTCCATAAATGAACCCAGGCTGAAATGCAATTATGAAGCCTCTCAAATGTAATAAATGTCCAGCAAATCCAGAGGGAACAGTCTTTGAGTTCTGATCATCAGTATCAATCATATACAAAATGGAAGCTTTTATACATGATGTATAGATCTGGGATTTATAGAAATGTAGACTACCTTAGGAAAAATGAAACAATGGAAGGGAGTGAAAAAAAGCAGGCTAAGGGTATTCATTGTTGGTGGAATTCTGGCTGGCAAAGGGACGGGGCGGGTGGCAAGAGGAAAGGAATGAAGACAACACAAGTGAGTCACTAAAATCCTGAAAGGGAGATATTGTTCAGTTTGTTATTGGTAGTTTGTTAAAGTTGTCTTGGTTTATTTTAATTTTAGGTCCTGAGCGTAGAAGTGTAGAAATTGGCGATAAAAATAAAACAATCACAGCATATCATGAATCTGGGCATGCCATTATTGCATATTATACCAAAGATGCAATGCCAATCAATAAAGCCACAATTATGCCACGAGGACCAACACTTGGACATGTAAGATTTTTGAATAATAAAAAACACTGCCTACCTTATTGATTTTAATAGGGCTATGCAGGGCTTTAGATTTCAAAGGATTCATGAAGTATGTATCATTTTTCCTCCTTTGAATCTGATCTGGTTGTGTAGCTTTTTATTTAACAATTTTACAACTATCTGTTCTTAAGCAATTTCTTCATTCTACAATGATGCCAAAGACCAGAAAGATATTTTTTTCTAGTATGATATTCCTTAAAAGAACTGGGTTGCTTGGGCACTAAATCACATTATCTAAAGCATGATGATTTAAAGCTAAATGTGTTATGATCATAGTGATTTTTATTGGTAAGATTCAGGGAGAGCATTTCATTAGTTCTGATTGTTTCAAGATTGTTGCACATGAATTACCGTAGCACAATTTTGTATAACACTGCAGGACTATTAGATAGCAAGGTTGCAATGATGATAGTATTAACAAAGTCAACTTGCTGAAAGTTATTAATAACAGTAAAGAGTTGTATTATAAAGAATTATTTCTTATTGGGTTTATCTATTGTAATTACATTGATTATTTTGAAAACTGAAATGTTTTGTATATTTCTTTAAAGTTACAGTATTTTTTAATTCCTTTTCAGTAGTATGAATCTGTGTAAACACACTATCTGCCAGTCCCACTAGCAAATGTGCTGGATTTGATTCCTAGGGAATGGTGATGTAAGACAATAAGAGAGAATATTAGCAGTTGCTCATCTCATTTGATTTTGTGTGACAAAGCTTCATCTCAAACCATTTGATATACCAAGTACTCTTCAACATCTTCATCAACGATTTGGAGAAGGGATAGATGGGGAACTCATCAAATTTGCAGATGACACCAAGCTGGCTGGAATAGCCAACACTCCAGAACACAGGCTTAAGATACAGAAGGATCTGGACAGACTTGAACACTGGGCACTAACTAACAAAATGAAATTCAATGGTGAAAAAAGCAATGTTCTACATTTAGGCAAGAAAAACCAAATGCACAAGTACAGCATAGGTGGCACCATGCTCAATAGTAGTAACTGTGAGAGGGACCTCGGAGTCCTAGTAGACAATCACTTAAATATGAGCCAGCAGTGTGCTGCAGCTGCCAAAAAGGCCAACACAGTGCTAGGCTGCATTAACAGAGGGATAGAATCAAGATCACGTGAAGTATTAATACCACTCTTCAATGCCTTGGTAAGGCCACACTTGGAATACTGCATCCAGTTTTGGTCACCACGATGTAAAAAAGATGTTGAGACTCTAGAAAGAGTACAGAGAAGAGCAACAAAGATGATTAGGGGACTGGAGGCTAAAACATATAAGGAACGGTTGCTCGAATTGGGTATGTCTAGTTTAACAAAGAGAAGGACAAGGGGGGACATGATAGCAGTATTCCAATATCTCAGGGGCTGCCATAAAGAAGAGGGAATTAAGCTATTTTCCAAAGCACCTGAAGGCAGGACAAGAAGCAACGGGTGGAAACTAATCAAGGAGAGAAGCAACCTTGAACTAAGGAGAAACTTCCTGACAGTGAGAACAATTAATCAGTGGAACAGCTTGCCTCCAGAAGCAGTAAATGCTCCAACACTGGAAGTTTTTAAGAAGAGACTGGACAGTCATTTGTCCGAAATGGTGTAGGGTTTCCTGCCTGAGCAGGGGGTTGGATTAGATGACCTCCAAGGTCCCTTCCAGCTTTACTACTATTACTTACTATTACTATGACAGTGCAAATGTCTTTGTGATGTTTTTGGAGCCCTTCATGGATTTCTTATTTGCAAAATATGCTGTGAGAAAACAGCAGATTTTACAAACAAAAAAAGCCCACAGAGGACTCAAAAAATGTCAATGCACTTAGAATCCTTAAGCTTTATCACTTTAATAAGCAGAACAAATCATCTAGCAGCAATTAAACCTGATTTATTTCTTTTGCCCAACTTAATGCGTAATTTTGTATTAAAGGTTTCCTTGTTGCCAGAAAGTGACAGATGGAATGAAACTAGATCTCAGCTGCTTGCCCAGATGGATGTCAGTATGGGGGGAAGAGTAGCAGAAGAACTCATATTTGGCAGTGATCACATCACAACAGGTTAGTCAAAATTAAAGATGTGTACAAAATGGAGAAATGTATTTTGTTTCAAACTTGGATCATACAATTCTTTCTCTGAGATTATACAGTTAGTCTTCCACTTAACAACCGTTTGTTTAGTGACCATTCAAAGTTACAACAGCACTGAAAAAAATGACGTATGACCATTTTTCACACTTAAGACCGTTACATCATCCCTATTGTAATGTATCAAAATTTGTCTGCTTGGCAGCTGTCTCATATTTATGACTGTTGCAGTGTCCCGGGTCATGTGATCACCTTTTGCAACCTTCTGACAAGCAAAGTCAATGGGGAAGCCAGATTCACTTACCCACCATGTTACTAACTTAACATTTATTTATTCACTTAACAATTGTGGCAAGAAAGGTTATAAAATGGAGGAAACCTCACTTAATAAGTGTCTCACTTAGCAATGGAAAATTGGATCTTAACTGTGGTGGTAAGTCAAAGATACCTGTACAGAGTTTTTTCGGGTCAGTTACAGTTTTATCAAACAAGAACCCAGATCACTTTAGTTTTAGAGGCAACAGACAGAGTGACTAGGGCAAGGCTGGTATGCATCACTCCTGCTTTTCTCTCAGCAACTTCTGGTGTGACATATATCACTGTCCCAGTGATTTTCCTAATGCCTTCCCTTCCTCCTCTCAGCTGTTACCAGTGTCTCAGTTTGGTCGATCCCAACAGCTGTCTTCCTTCTTGCCTCCTTCAATATCACTAGCCCAGCACAATAGTATATTTACTCATTCTCTAATCTTCCCAGTATTTCACCTCCCTTCTTCATGGCCCCACTCCTGCATCCTTGTCTTTTCCTGCATTCTTTCTGAACAATTCTCCCTGGGACAACTGCATTTAGTTGTATGACCCATATTTAATTCCACTCATGGACTCAGGCACTTATAACAGAGATTTTAGTTCAAGTACAGACTACTCAAATACTTTGTGCATTCCTAGTCGAAACAATAACTTTTGTAATTCATTAACTTTATACTTTTTATAATTACCTAGGTTCTTCTAATGACTTTGAGAATGCTACCAGGATAGCACAACTCATGGTGACCAGATTTGGAATGAGTGACAGGGTACAATTTCATTTACTTTATAATAAATTTGCAATGAAATATTTTTATGTTGTAGATGTGCAGATATAGAGTGCATTCAGAAAGTATTCAGACTCCCATCATTTTTGTCAGTTTTATTATGCTATAGCCTGATTCTACAGCTGTTGAAATTTTTTCTCTCATTAACCTACACTCAGTACTCTATAATGACAAAGTGAAAACAGAATTTTAGAAATGTCTATAAATTTATTAAAAAGAATTTTTTTTACGTTGGCATAAGTATTCGGACCCTTCACTCAGTACTTTGCCAAAGGTGTTGAAGCACTTTTGGCAGCAATTACAGCCTTGAGTCTTTCTAGGTATGATGCAACAAGCTTTGCATATCTGGATTGGGGAATTTTCTGCCATTCTTCCTTGCAAATCCTCTCAAGCTCAGTCAGGTTGGATGGCGACCATCGGTGGACAGCCATTTTCAAGTCCCTCCAGAGATGTTCAATAGGTTTCAAGACAGGGCTCTGGCTGGATCACTCTAGGACATTCACAGGGTTGTCCCTAAGCCACTCCTTTGTCGTCTTGGCTGTGTGCTTAGGATTGTTGTCATTTGGAAAGTCTGAGGTCCTGAATGCTGTGGAACAGGTTTTCATTGAGGATATCCTTGTACTTTGCTCCATTCAACTTTCCCTCAACCCTGACCAGTTTCTGCTGCTGAAAAACACACCCACAGCATGATGCCACCACTATGCTTCACTGTGAGTTATCGGGCAGGTGATGAGTGGTGCCTGGTTTCCTCCAGACATAATGTTTAGAATTGAGGCCAAACAGTTCAATCTTGGTTTCATCAGACCAGAGAATCTTGTTCTTCACAGTTTGAGAGACCTTTGGATGCTTTGTTGCAAACTTCAAGCAGGCTTTCATGTGTTTTGCACTGAGGAGAGGCTTCTGTTTAGCCACTCTGCCATAAAGCCCAGATTGGTGAAGGGCTATAGTGATGGTTGTCCTTCTGAAACTCTGTCCCATCTCCACACAAGATCTCTCGAGCCCAGTCAGAGTGACTAGCAGGTTCTTGGTCATTTCTCTTACTAAGATCCTCCTCCCCCAATTGCTTTGTTTGACTGAAAAAAATATAGATTCAACAACTTATAAAAGTAATATATTAAATCATCTGATGCTCTTTTCTAAGATAGAGTTGTTAAGGAGCTAGCCTTATAGAGCTGTTTGCTAAATTTATCAACCTGGGTATCACATAAAGCTTAATGGCCTTTAATAGGATAGAGAATGTGTAGCCTAGATTATCAGCCTTGGTAATACCAAGCCATAGGCAGCTTTTCTACTAATTGTAACTGAAGATAGAAAGTTAGAGTGGGGTATGTTACCTGATTCAATTACTGCTTATCTTACTTCAAGATAACTCTGGGCTACTTACAATCATAAAAGATAAAAAAGATATAAACTGAAAATATAAATTACAAAATCCAAACACTACAGTCTAATTAAAAGATAGGGAGGAACAGGATGGGGGCAGATGGGATCTGTGGTTAATCAGTCAACTACATCCTCTGTGCAATTCTTGTCAGCAAAAGAGAAACATCTCACAGATACGCTCTTACACAAATATAGAACTGTAGTATTGGTGGGTTTTTTTTTGTTTAGATTCATGTCAGTTTTGAAATGATGAATTGCTCTCAAATTTGAACAAGACCCAGCAATCAGATTCTTCAGAACTCATGGTGATAAAATTATACTTCTTACAAGATGCTCGGTGATCAAATTATCTAACAATTATGCTGCATTTGACTTCTTTTCAAAATGCTAAATAAATAAGCATTTCCTTTTTCTCTCCAATCTCTTCCTTTTTCCATAAGCTTGGTGTTATGACCTATAGAGAGACAACAAATTTCAGCCCGGAAACCCAATCTGCAATTGAACAAGAAATAAGAGCTCTTTTAAAGGTAAAAATTTTAATTCTCTGATTCAAAAAAATGAATACTTTGTAGAGTCTTAATTTTCTGGAATGTATTAAGATGACTTACTATAAAAATAATTAGAGCTAAGGGTCTAAATAAGATAAGATAAAATAAGATAAGATAACCTTTATTGTCAATTTTATACCGTGGGCACAATGGCACACATCAAAAATGAAATTTAGTTGCCCACTCACAAGTGAAACACATACATGACACACACCTAAACATACTATGAACAACATATGTATAGACCCACATCCCTACATATATGTAGCAAATAAATGTTAAATATTGTCTATCTTGAATATATAACGGAAGGAGGAAACTTGAGAGTTTGCAAGGTTAATGCTGTATGGAATGAAACTCTGGCTGAATCTGGATGTTCTGCTTCGGATACCACAAAGCTTCCTCCCAGAAGATAACAAGGAAAACAGGTTGTGAAGAGGATGTGTAATGTCCCAGATAATCTTACGGACCCTACTCAAGCAGTGCTTCTGTGCTATAAATTTATAAATAATATCAGTAAAGTTGAGATTCTGTTTATGTAAGTTCAAAAACAACATAATAATTGAGCTTGCTTGTTTCTCTGCTAGTTTTTAAAATTATTTTTATGGATGTTTATACTTTTTATTCTATTCCTTGTATTTCTTGGTTTTGTTGAAATACACTTCAAAAGGACCTGATGTATTTGTATGAAGTGTATTTGAATAAGCTACAAATGTTTTTAGATTAATTATAAATCATGTTAGTGTTTAATCTTAGCTCTTTTTCTTCATTTCCAGTTTGTTGCTATCTTTCTTAACTTATCTTTTTGTGCTAGGACTCATATGAACGGGCAAAGAGTATTTTGAAGGCCCATGCAAAAGAACACAAGAATTTAGCAGAAGCGTTATTAACCTACGAGACCTTGGATGCCAAAGAAATTCAGATTGTTTTAGAAGGCAAAAAACTTGAAGTGAGATAACTTCTTTGTCAAGCTGTCTATCAGTCAAAGTAATAGCCACTTTATATTGGTGTAACTTTCTTTCCTGCTGGATGTATGTGTGCTAATAATCATATTTCTTAAAGATAAACAACTTGTCTTGTGAGCTTTTGTTCCCCTTACAAGTAGTCCTCGCTTACTGATTACAGTTGAGACCATCAACTCTTTTGCTAAGTGACACAGTTTCTTAGTGAAAAATCACATGACTATGCCAGATTTATGATGTCACTTCCATTTTTGGTTGCAAACCAATGTAGGAGACAAAAAGGCAGAGCTGGGAGGTGGAGTTAAACATGTCATCAGTTTAAAGTCCTTGCATTACCACAAGAGATCCAAGTCCAGCCCCTCTTGAATTCTGTTGATCCTTATCTAGCATTAATTTAGTGCTGATCATTAGTTGACCAGATTCTTGTATATAGGTTTGATTAAATCTTCTATGCTACAACTTTATAAATGATCCTGATTCTTTGGCCTAACATTAACTGCTTTTATTAAGCGAGACATTGTGTGATTGTGCATTGCAATTTCACTTCCATGTTCTCCATTAATTCTGCTAGTTAGAAGCCTGTTGTGAAGCTTGCAAATGGTGGTCATATGATCATGGGATACTGCAACAGTTGTAAATGCGAGGATTGCTTGCAAAGCTATTTTTTTTCCAGCTACTGTAACTTCAGGTTGTTAAACAAGGCAGTCAGTAAGCAAGAACTACCTATATTTAATTTTGTCTTTTCTTAGAAGCAAGGTTATAAAAGTAATATGTTAGTGGTTTGTCTGGTTTAGAAATCCTGAATACCGAAACAAAAGAGTGAATTGATATACTTTCATTGCTAGCTTGTTCGAATGGATAGAAAAGGAGCTGATAGCTACTAATCTTACTCTGCAAGTTGGGGCATTTGAAATTGCATACCATACAGTTATAGGAAAATAACCCTTCTGTTTTTAAACCAAAGTTTTATAAAGCCTTCATTCATAATTTATCATACAACATGAACTTAAGGGCAGGCACTATAGTAATAGTGCTCTATCTTCTAGTTGACCTTCATAAGTGAGACAAAGAGTTTGAACTTTAATGGACACAAAAATAATAGTGTTCATCTATTTTGGAGACAGAACTTAAGAGTGAGTGAGCGAGTGAGTTCACTTGACAGTAATATTTGTTACAACTGGAAAAATTGCATTGTCTCCTCTGAGGTAGTATTGGGGAAATGTTTTCAATTTTATGGAGGTGTGATTTTAGCACTTCTGTTAAACTTTTTAAATGGAGGATAGTTAATGGCAATTTGAGTCTCATTGTGTACTTGGCTGGCCCTTTTTAAAATAAAGTACAATTTTTGATTTCAAAATTTTTAATCTATTTTATAAGCATATGACATTCAGATATTAAATGATGATTAAGACGTTCTAAAAATTGAGATTAGGCTTGCATTGACTAGCAATTGAGAATAGCTAATAACAATTACACTGTTAACTATTTAATAGATGGATTTCCATAATTTTAAGTCCTACACTATAATTTTAAAAAAGGAAATAAAGTTCTATCAATGAGAAAATAAAACAAGTTTAACAAAGAAATGGATTTCAAATTTCAGTTTATAAGGCATTTTGGTGCCTTGTTGATAGTCCAATTTCATTTGAATTTGTAGATAATTCGTTTTCTTTCAGCAATCCCAATATTTCAATGGAACTCTTTTCTGCTTTTTCCATATAGTAAACTTGGAAGAACCTCAAGTTCATTTCATTATTGGAATTCCAAACTGCTATGCTGTTCCATTACAAATATATACTTTTTTAGCAATAAACTGTAAAAGATGTGCAAATGCAGCATGTTTAGTACATTTGGGAAATCATATATTTTAATTATGCAAAGTGCTTTTTAAAATTTTCCTCCTATTGTAAAACTGCTTTTATTCTGGTTGCCCTCATATGTAAATTGAGGTGTATAAAACATATTTTAAATCTGTAAATAAATTTGAGAGTTAAGCAAAATGTGTAATTTTTTAATAGCTTGAATTTCCATAAACTTTTTTTTGTGAGAATTTCTGCTACTTTGTTGCTGCTACTTTACCTAGTTCAAAACATAAATATGGAGACTTTACAATTTAAGACTGAATTGTTAAATACATTTCACATTGTCAGTATTTAGATTCTATGGAATCCTGTAACTTCTAATGCATTTTCTCTTTCACGAAACCTTGTTAAGTTTTGAGATGGTAAGAATAACTTGCTAGCAAGTTTCATATGTATGTTCCTGCGAAAGCAAAGAATTAAAATTGGATGGAATATTTTGCTTCAGATTTTGTTGCATATGCTATTCTCTACACACTATTTTTTATTTTATTTATTCATTAATTTTATATGGCCACCCCTATCATGAAAGACTGACCTTAGGCAGCATACTATAAAATATGCACATGTTTCACCATCAAGCAGCAGTTTGTAAGAAAAAATACTGAGAGCGACCAATGGAGATTGTCTCAGTGCCAAGATTTCTGAATACAAGCTGATAAAATCTTGGCTCATGACCATGGCTTAAAAGAAGAAAATGTGGATAATTCATCTGGCAATATTGGGATAGCAGAATAGAAGACACAGAATTGGAGAAGATCATAAAGTAACAAAATCTAAAAATTGAAAGATTATGGCATAAACCAGCCATCTAATCTAGTACAGCTAGTCCTTGATTTACGATCACAATTGGGCCAAAATGTCTGTTGCTAAATGAGACATTTGCTGAGTTTTGTCTCATTTATAACCTTGCCATATTTGTTAAGTGAATCAATACAGTTGTTAAGTTAATAACAGTTGTTAAGTGAATCTGGCTTCTCCATTGACACCGTCATTGTCATAAATATGAGTCAGTTGCCAAACGTCTGATTTTTTTATCGTGTGTCCATAGGGATGCCATAATAATTGTGAGTGTAAAAAATGATCATAAGTTACCTTTTAGTAATATTATAAGTTTGAATGGACACTAAATAAATTGTTGTGAGTCAAGGACTACCTTAGTCATCAGCACACTTGATGCCATACCAAAAAATCTTGGACAGTAGTTAGAAAATCTGTGCTTTGACAAGATTTATTTATTTATTTATTTATGAGACTTATATACCGCTTTAAGTGCAAGCACTCTCTAAGCGGTGTACACCAGTAAGCAATGTATATATATATATTTACATTGCCCCCAACAATCTGGGTCCTCATTTTACCTACCTCGGAAGAATGGAAGGCTGAGTCAACTTTGAGCCGGTGAGATTTGAACCGCTGACCTGCTGAACACAGTCAGCTAAAGTGACCTGCAGTACTGCACTCTAACTGCTGCGCCACCTCGGCTCCCATCTGTCATACAGAAAGCCATATGTCTTGGATCCTGTACATATATTAAACCAATATATTATGACATCCTAGGTTCTTGGGAAGAACTTGATGTGTATGAAGGCCAACATCAGCTAAAGAACTTAAAGGTCTAATTTCATATGCTTAATAAAACCTGGACCAGCTTACATTCCATGACAATATAATCAAGCAACAATATCTGCCTATCCAAGTACTTGGGAAGAACTGGATAAAAAATATAACTCATTGAAAATAAATGACATTAAAAAGGCACTTAAACCAAAACCAGTATAGTGCAGAATAGTGATACAGGGGGCTGAGTCACACGCAACACATTTATTTGGAATTTCTATCCTATTCCTTTCTTCAGGTAGCAAATACCACCTTCCAGCTTCTCTGATCTGTAAGAGGTAGAGGAGATTTATGTATTTAGCCAATTTATATGGCTACCCATCCAACCAAGAAAATCTGAGCAGCAAACAAAATAAAATAGAAAATGTAATTAAAATAAACAAACCTACTGGAATTGCTTTGAGACTCAATAAAAACAAAAAAGCTAGATATGTTCTTCAGTGCCAGAGCAACTTTGCTAACATCCTGGCTCCAATTTTTATCTATCTATCTATCTATCTATCTATCTATCTATCTATCTATCTATCATCTAACTTATTATTAAATTTATTTGCCACTCTTCTTGCCATGGAGGCTACTCTAAGCGGCTTATAATACTAGAATATAAGATTATTAAAAATGCAAATCTAATAATAGTATCACAATGAAACAATGAAAATAAATAATAAATAATTCAGCAGTATGAATTAAAGCAGGGGTCCTCAAAATTGACAATTGTAAGACTTGTGGACTTCAACTCCCAGAATTCCTCAGTCAGTTGCCAAGGTTGAGGACCCCTGAATTAAAAGATGGGCAGGGAGGCAACAGGATGTGCAGGGGGAAGGTGGGGTCTGCTATTACTCTAATAGCTACCTCAGTTGTGGTAGTTCATTGGGTCACCAGGCCTACCAGCAGAGCCAGATCTTCAAGCTCTTACAGAAGGAGGGTAGGAACAGCCCTCTCCCCAAGGAGCAGGATGTTCCAGAGGGATGGCACCATGGCAAAGAAGGCTCTTCTCCTGGCTCCTGCCAGCTGAAGTTCCTTGACCAATGGGATCTGCAGCAGGGTTTTCCTGTCCTCATGAGTAGAAAGGCCTGTCCTAGTGGGATTAGACAGTTCATCAAGTAGCCTAGACCTAAGCCACGGAGCGCTTTAAAGATTATAATCAATCTCTTGAATTATATCCAGAAGCAAACCGGCAGCCAGTGCAACATGTGGAGCAGCAGTACAACAATGGCCATTTCAGGGGCCCCAAAGATGGTTTGTACTGCTGCACTTTGCATCATTGCCTGTCAGCTGAACTGCTCTGTTTTACTGGGCAAATCTGATGCCGCCAGCGCTTTAGAGCGATAAAACACTTGAATGGTGTAGATGAGGCCAACTAAGAGGGCATGGTAGGAAAAAGAAGAGGTTTGAAAGCCTCTTTATACTGGGCTTAGAGAACAGCTGGTCTTTTCTTGGGGGTGAGCAAGCAGACTTCAAGCAAAACTCTGGTCTACATCCATCTCTTAATTGCTAATTTATAAAATTACATGGAAGGCAGGTAATATGGAAGTCACTAGCTAAACTAAAAATGGTGCTGTGAGCCACTTTGCTTAGCAGCATGCTGATTTCTCATTCATCTATATTTTTAAAGTACAGGTAGCTCTTGGTTAATGATGGTAATTTTTACAAAAATTTCCATTGTTAAATGGAATCACATTGTTTAATCACATGACTCTGTCACTTAAGAATGGCAATCACAGTACCCTGGTTGCCATCATTAAAGAAGGGTTGTGGGTTGTTAAGCAAGTCCAAGGTATCTTGCAGATAGGAAGGTAAGGCATGGAACAAAGTGCAGCACAACCACATCAGGACAAGAGTGACTGTTGTTACTGGGGAATAATGCACAAGGGCCTTGTGAAGTATAGCACGAGCACAAATAGGGCCAGGAAAAACTGCTGTTGAGAGAGGGGAGATATGAACAATTTATTGAAGTATCTTGCAGCTCTGGACTTTGCTTGTGAGAAGCTGACAAGGAAGGTTGCAAATGGTGATCATGTGACTGCAGGACACCGTAATAGTTTTAACTATGGGTTGGTTGCCATGCACCCAGATTGCAAATGTGCTGGGGGTGTTGTGATGGCCAGATTTTAGAGGGTTAGTTGTAAATACCACTTGTTCAGAGCTGTTTTAACTTTGAACAATTACTGAAAAAGTGGTTATTAAACGAGGACCACCTACAGAAATCCTGAACAAGATTCCTTTTCCCAAAAATATTTTTATTCAGTTAGTTGGCTTGGAAGTGAGAGTTGAAAAATGTTTCATTTTGTTTCATATTTCCTAGAAGTAGGAAACGATTTTAACAACCCAAAGAATCATGTGATGTTTACCTTCCAGTAGTAATGCAAAACTGGTATAACCAGAGACTCTACCTAAGCGGGTCTAGAATCACACTGAGTTTCCAGATAAAACAGTGGTTCAGAGTTAAGAATCACAGTTCTCTGACAGGGGATTTGCTTGCTTCTTTCTTAATAACTGAACCTGACGAAGCTTTTATGGGTTTTAAGATACCTAAATCTCAGGCAGGTCTGTTACTGTAGAAAAAGGGTGTTCAATATAGAAAGAATCAAGACAAGAATTGTGTAATCACAAAGAACAAGAACTTTTTCAATTTAATTATGAGTAATGCGGTATAATATGTGGATATATTATAAGCACCCTGCCCTCCCCATGTGTTTTTGCTTTTAATGTTTACTTTTAACTTTTTATATTTTGGCTTACGTGTAACTGTAAGCCAACCAGAGTTAACCTATGGTAAGATGGACAGCCAATAAATTTTATAACTGACTAACTAACTAACTAACTAACCAACCAACCAACTACCTAACTAACTAACTAAATACATAAATAAGTGCATAAATAAATACATAAATAAATAGACTGAATGCTCATGGATCCGAGGACTGGACAGCCAATAACTTTTATAGATAGATAGATAGATAGATAGATAGATAGATAGATAGATAGATAGATAGATAGATAGATAGATAGATAGATAGATAGATAGATAGATAGACTGAATGCTCTTGGGTTGAGGACTACCTATCCACAAAATATTTTACCTTTGTTGTAGTCTTGTCCTAGCTATGGAAGCCTTCACTATTCAATACCAGCTATATAACATACAGTGTTTGCTGTATGATAATTACTATCTGCTCCAATATGGGAAACAAATGACTTTGAATATATCTAGCTAACAATATATAAAAAAGAAAATATGATGCAAATTGATAAATACAAGAAGGATACTGAACCTGGCAAATGAACAAAGATGAATTTTAATAGTTTGATTTATGCTTACAGGTGAAACTCGAAAAATTAGAATATTGTGCAAAAGTTCATTTATTTCAGTAATGCAACTTAAAAGGTGAACCTAATATATGAGATAGACTCATCACATGCAAAGCAAGATAATTCAAGCCGTGATGTGTCATAAGTGAGATGATTATGGCTTACAGCTCATGAAAACCCCAAATCTACAATCTCAGAAAATTAGAATATTGTGAAAAGATTCAATATTCTAGGCTCAAAGTGTCCCACTCTAATCAGCTAATTAAGCCATAACACCTGCAAAGGGTTCCTGTGCTTGATTGGCTAGCAAACTCGCCTGACCTGAACCCCATAGAGAATCTATGGGGCACTGCCAAGAGAAAGATGAGAGACATGAGACCGAACAATGCAGAAGAGCTGAAGGCCACTATTGAAGCATCCTGGTCTTCCATAACACCTCAGCAGTGCCACAGGCTGATAACTTCCATGTCACGCCACACTGAGGCAATAATTGCTGCAGAAGGGGCTCAAACCAAGTACTGAGTACATATACATGCTTATACTTTTCAGAGGTCCGATATTGTTCTATGTACAATCCTTATTTTATTGATTGCATGTAATATTCTAATTTTCTGAGATTGTGGATTTGGTGTTTTCATGAGCTGTAAGCCATAATCATCTCACTTATGACACATCATGGCTTGAACTATCTTGCTTTGCATGTAATGAGTCTATTAGGTTCACCTTTTAAGTTGCATTACTGAAATAAATGAACTTTTGCATAATATTCTAATTTTTGGAGTTTCACCTGTATATTGTTAATAAATATTGATGATATAGTCAGATTTAAAAGTACATTACATTATTTTAAGATTCTTTACAATTTCCTCATCAAAAACAGGCTCAAGAAGAGTTCAACAAAATTTGGGGTGTCGTCAACAGCAGCGCAGTCAGTCAAAATGGAAGATGTATTGCTTCAGCCATCCAAGGAAATCCAACAGAATGGGAAAAGTAACTTCTCAGCATTTATCCAGCATGTACTTATCCACCAGCAGTTCAGTTCACTGAAACACAAAGCACAGGAAACCTTGTTGAAGATGCCACTGTGGTAGATAGCTTAGGCAATATTCTTGGCAAAAAAAGATCTCCTAATCTTCTCATTCTCAACGTTGTTTCAGTTATAGAGAACATTGGCTTCACAAAATCAGCTTTTAGAGCAGCAGGGTTGATCAAAGTTCTTCTCATGATGCACCATGGAAAGATTGTCCCTTTCATTAGCAACGCAAATGAGGAGAACTCAGAATTCATTTGTACTATTTCTGAATCCTGGTTCCATATTTATTTGAGTACAAGCACCACAGTAGAGTTTTAATTCCTGACTCTTTTTTTTTGTGGAACTTGCTTTGGCAGCTGTAATAACTAGTTCAAGACCGTTTTTGTCAGATGAATATAATTTTACTGAGCCATGCATTTTACATGAAGATTCACATTCTTTGAACATAAAAGTTGAGCCACAGGAAAATTGGTTATTATTTAGGATACATTCTGAATCAGGTCATAAAGTTTATTCATCTGGACAAACTCAAAAACTCCAAAAAACACTGTTTGAAGAAAAAGAAATTTGTGAAAGACATTTTTCAAAGGTGTAAGTCTTCTGTTAACAAGGATGATATTTATGAAGTATTGATACAGCTGGGATTACAATACGGCAATCATTTTAGGCAGCTAAATGATTTGTTTTATTGTGAAAACTTGAAAGAAGTTGTAACAACTGTTCAGTTGAACAGACAAATGGTTGAAGAAAGCACAAGTATTACATCCATCAAGTACTTTTAAACTGTTTTCTACAAATGGTGGGTGTACTGACTTTTCTTATTTGCAAGAACAAAACAGTATCTCTAGCATAAGCAGCCTGGTAGCTGCTCAATGCCTAGAGGAGGAAATGGTTATATATTTAAAAACAAGTACATCCACTGAAAATTACTTATAGTTTTGTGGTCCCATTGTTGTACTTCCATGGAGCAAGCCTAGTGTTCAGGGGGGAAAAAATAAATAAATGGTCTTCGGGAGCACTGTGGTTGGAGCAGAACAATCAGCTTGCAGTGTAATGTAATTTTCAGTTCTGAGATTGAAAAGGCTGTAAAATCTATCAGCAAAATATTTCCAAACTGGCCAGTCATTGTTATGGTTTTAAATAATGGCAACATGAAACCCTCACAGTGTCTAACTTTGAGGAAGTTCTAAATCCAAGGATAACAGGAGTAATTAATCTCCATCATGTCATGAGAGACCATGATTTCAACTACTTTGTTTGTTACTCATCGTTTTCAACATTTCTTGGAAATTCAACTCAATCAACCTATGCAGTTGCCAATTCTTTTCTAGATCTCTTCTGCCATTACAGGAGAAACTGTGGCCTTGCAGGGCAATCCATTAATTGGGGACATATGAATACTGGAAGTTCACATGGTCATCATCACAATCAGCATAACAAGTTACATCTGAAAATTTTAGAGGAATTGCCAGTAAATGACATTCAGGAACAGCTCAGGAGAAGCTTAATTCTAGTAACTGGCAGCAAGCAGTGATGAAACTGAATTTGGAAACTTTAGCTGATCATACTTCATCTCAAAATTTGCAACTGAAAAAGCATGTAGACCTTATATTTGAAAAAATTGGTGGTAATTCTGAATCCATTAAAAAGCAAAACAAAACAGAAACTTCAGAAAATATAATTAAAACTCAGGTGTGCTTAAGAGAACAATCTGCCAAAAGCAGAAAATCTGGTACCTCAATCAGGATTTATTTCATGGTTGGGAAAAAGTGCTCGCAGTTCAGGGCACAAGAGGCGACATGAAGATGTGCAACATGCAGTGATGTTGGAATAAACTTTTCTAAAAAGTTTTTTATTAATAAAACAGTTAAAACAAAAAAGGACATAACGTGTCGTTCTAGTATATATAATTCTTACAATTAGTTCCTTGCCATATATATAATTCCTAATTTCTATATATACATGTTTTCCTATATAATACAGTCTCAAATTTGTTTCTCTATATACTAGCATACAGTTTTATATACCACAATCCTAACACTAACTTAAAGTCCAAGCAGTTCTCCTTGACTCATACCAGCAATAAAATTTGTCCCAGATTTCAAAATAGTCCGTTTCTGTCTTGTCCTTTAATTCCATAGTAAGCCTATCCATATCAGCACACGATAAGATTTTATATAGAATCTCTTCTTCTGTTGGAATTTCTTTATTTCCCCAGTTTTGTGCATAGGCCAGTCTGGCGGCCGTGAAAATATGTAACATTAAGTAAAGTGCCCCTTTATCATATTTCTGCGTGGTAATACCTGGTAAGAGGAGTTCTGGTTTTAGCTCTACCTCTGTCATTAGAATTTCTTCTAGCCAATTTTTAACCTTGTTCCAAAAGTCACGGACTTTCGGGCACTCCCACCACATATGATAATATGTCCCTCTTGCCAAATTACATTTCCAGCACATAGGAGAAATGTTTGGGCCCATTTTAGCTAGTCTTACGGGTGGGAGATGCCACCTATAAAACATTTTGTAAAGGTTTTCTTTGTAAGATGTGGTCAAGGTGAGCTTCCTATTTCGTGCCCATAGTTCTTACCAGATATGCAGATCAAAGTTGAGATCAAAGTCCCTGCTCCACGTTAACATGGGTTCTTTTACCTGTTCTTCGTACATTGCCTGATCTAACAAATAATGATATAACTTTTTAATCATTTTATCCTCAATACCTAATAGTATTTTATCCAACCCTATCAATTCTATTTTTATACCTATTTTTTTTGTCTTTCCAATATCTGGATGAGGTTTATTCTTATTCACCTGCTGTGGCGGAGGAAGTGACCTATTGTTCTTTGTGATGAAACAGCCCAGAGCCATGGGAAAGACAAAGGAAAACCCAACCAGGGTGCTGGTTTGAGCATTATTTTCGTATTTGCGGAAATGTTCAACTGGCAGTCTGTGGATGTGCTAGAAATGTGGAGGAGGGAGCCAAAGTTGAATTAATTTGCTCTTCATTGGGGGGAATTTCTCCTTCACCTCAGGTGGTATTAACTTTCCTGAGGAAATTTCCCAAGAAACCCAAAATGAAATTGTATTTTTATTCTAGATTAGAAGACTATTTTTTCCCATTTGGAAGCCTCAGCTGAAATAGACAATATTAATGTCTATTTCAGTTAATGTGGAATAATGAACAATCACTAAAATAATGATGTGTCTGCATAATTACTGGAATAGTGGTGTGTTAGTAGTATATGACTAATCTAATGTGCATTGCACTTGAATACAATGTATGTAGCAAACTCTCCATTGTATACCCGTGAGAAACGAATCTAATGTGTTACAATGTGTATTCCTTTGTTCCTGAGAAAAGGAATGTATTAAAAACTGAAGTCTGAACCCATCCTTGGGGTTCAGAATTGCTTGTTGTTATAGCTTCTGAACTGCGCAATAAATCTCTCTGCTAAACCCTCTGGAATTTGTAAGAGTCCTTTAGTTTTCCACAAGATTTCTGGCGACCCAGATGGGACTCTTAGGAAGAGGCCGTTAACCTTCCAGATGGACTGCCCTGTTGGGTAGCCCCTGTCCTAATGACAACTCCTCCAAGCCAGCTCCGTGGCCTTTGTCTACGGGGAAACCTCAATGGGACAGGAGGGGAACTCACCTGCCAGTGAAGCACTCCAGTCAAGGATCCACCGAGGATAGCAGACGGGTCTTTAATCCGCGGAAGGGTCTGGAACACCTGCAGGCAAGTATTATAAAAGGGGATACCTGATCCTGTTTGGATTGGAAGAGGGGATTGATCATCCCCTAGAAGACCAGGCGGCATCCTTAAGTCTTCAATAGGTAGGATTGTGTGGGTGGTTAAACCATCGCATTTCCTGAAGAGTGACCATTGGAACGTCTGGCACTCCAGGTCGGTGGTAGTGTGTTAGGGAGAAATGGGAGGGAACCAGACTAAGAAGGGTGCTGGTCAGACGCCGCTTCAGTGTATGTTAGGAAATTTCAAAAAGGGTTTTTCTAAGGATTATGGGGACTCACGACCAAATCCAGCCATGTTAAAAAGATTCTGTGAATCTGAATGGACCACCTTTGGCGTTGGGTGGCCCAAAGACGAATTGACGAATCCCAAATTCGTGGCATGGGTTCATCAAATTGTGACTGGAAATGGTCATTGGGACCAATATCCCTATATAGACCAATGGCAGATCAATATTGAAGAAAAGCCTCAATGGTTAGCAAAGTGTCAGATAGAATGTGCTAAAATATATTTGGCAAACCAAAAAGCCAAACTTCAGACAAAAGCTAAGATTTTGAGCCAGGAAGAAAGGGAGGAAGTTGCCAAGCCCCTGCCTTATGTTCCTAGAGGAGAAGAAGAGGGGATATATCAGCAGATTCCACCCGCTCTGGTTGAAAGAAATGAAGTCCATCTTCAACCAGAAGCTGGTGTGAAAAGAAAGATAAAAAAAGATAAAACTGTTCAGAAGAAAGATCAGGACTTGGAGAGCGATGATAGCAAAACATCAGTTTCTAGTCGAATTAGAAGTAAAATTGGGATAAAAACAGAAGAAATGATAGCCCCTCTAAGAGAAGTTTTGGTCCCTAGACCAAACAACACCAATATTCTGATGCTCCAGTATCTTCCCTTTACAACCACTGATCTACTCAATTGGCGTCGGCAATATGGACCAATTTCAGAAAAACCTCAAGAAGTAAAATACCTATTCTCCACCATTAGTCAGATGCATAACCCCACATGGGATGATATGCAACAACTTATTTCTATTTTACTGGATATGGAGGGGAGAGAGAAATATAGGTTAGGAAAATTAAAAGTACTTGCCCGCCGACACCTCAATGGAGGAGCGAATTATCAGGCAAACAGAGATATTGAAGCAGTAGAAGAAAGACCAGACTGGAATGCTAATGATGGACACACCAAACTTTGTTGCATAATTATCGGCTTTTGTGTTTAGAAGCCCTGAGAGAAGCCGCAATATCTCCAGTTAATTATGCTGCAGTAACTAGTATTTGGCAAGATAAAAATGAGTCACCAACCGCTTTTCTCAGCCGACTGATAGAAGCTTAGAAACACAGCTCTTGATATGGAGGTGGCACAAAATTGCCCACTCCTAATTGAAAGATTTATCACCCAAAGTGCCCCAGACATAAAGAAAAAGTTACAACGCATAGAAGGGGCATTAGGGAAGAATATAGCAGAGATCATGGAAATAGTTTAGAAAGTGTTCCATAACCATGAAAAGGAAGAAGAACGTAAGTCAGATCAGAAAGAAAAAAAGAAGGTTGAAATATTAGCAGTGGCCTTGGGGGGAATGAGTATTGGACCCAACCAATGTGCCATCTGTAAATGGGAAGGGCACTGGCAAAGGGAGTGCCCCCAGAGGAATGGCCAACCTAGGAGACAATCTTGCCAGTATGGAAGAGGACGAGGAAGAGGATTTAGAGGGACTTTCCAAGGAAGTTGTAGGGAAAGCTTCAGGGGAAGAGGGCGTCCAGCCTATCCCAGTCAGACGCAAGAAAGAGAAGAAAACATGATCGGCTTAGCCAACATGGAATGGGGAGACTGAAGAGGACCGGGTTCTATGGTCCCACCCCCGGAGCCCATTGTTAAAATACAGTTGGGAGGACAGATTGTCCCAATGTTAGTTGACACGGGAGCCACCAGATCAGTCCTAAATAAATCTATTGGCAAGCCATCAAACCAGACCATCCAAATTCAGGGAGTATCCGGAGAAACTCAATTTTGACCACTCCTGGAACCCCTAACATGCCAAGTGGGACAAGGAATCATTAAACATCAATTTTTATATGTCCCAGACTGTCCAGTCCCATTATTGGGAAGAGACTTGCTATATAAGTTAAAAGCAACTATTTCCTTTGACAATGGGAAACAATTAATTCAAGTGCACCACCCAGTAGAAGAAATATGGCGCTTGATGATAGTGACAGAAGAAGAGGTAGAAGGCACTAAGTGGCAACAATTTAATGTCCCACTCCTGTGGGCAGAGGATAACCCCCCTGGATTTGCGAAATATGCCACGCCCGTTATGGTGGAACTAAAACCACAAGCATATCCTGTTAGAGTGCCTCAACGATATTATACTTCAGAGGTTGCTATTGCTGTTCAAGAATTAATCCAAAAATACTTGATAGCAAAAATCATTAGAAAAATTCAGTTATCCTGGAATACTGCAATTCTACCTGTTCGTAAGCCTGAGGACAATGGAGACCAGTGCAAGATCTCCGCCCCATTAATATATACACCTTAGGATTAGGAACAGTCCCTACACATGACTGTTCCTAATCCATATATTCTTTTGAGTACAATACCTGCATCTGCTAAATGGTTTTCAGTTGTGGACTTAAAGGATGCATTTTTCACCATAACTTTAGCTGAGAATTGTCAGCCAATCTTTGCATTTGAATGGGCTAATCCAAAGACACAAGTTAAGACTCAATATACCTGGACTAGACTACCACAAGGCTTTAAAAATTCACCTATTTGTTTTGGTCAAGCTTTAGCCCAAGATCTTGCATATTTGAAGTTAGTTAGACAAGAGGACTGTTGCCTTCAATATGTTCTGATAACTGGACAAAACAAAGAGGATTGCTTTGAAAACACATCCAGACTGCTCCGAATGTTACAAGACTGTGGCTACTGAGTGTCCAAAAGGAAAGCAAAATTAGTTCAAATGACTGTAATGTATTTAGGCTATGAACTATCACAAGGACAAAGAACTCTGAGCCCCCAGAGAAAGCAAGCTGTGTTACAGATTCCCATCCCCCAAACAAAACAGGAAGTTAGAGCCTTTTTGGGAATTACAGGCTTTTGTAGAATTTGGATTAACTTCGCTCTCACAGCTAAACCATTGTACCAAGTTTTAAGGGACCAGAAAAGGAACCTCTTTTGTGGCAACAAGAGCAGACCCAAGCAATGAAACACCTTCAACAGACTCTTACTACAGCACCAGCTCTAGGACTACCTGATATATCTAGGTCATTTTCACTTTATGTAGATGTGAGACAAAATGTGGCTTTAGGAGTCCTTATCCAAAAGCAGGGAAATTGGAATCACCCAGTCACTTATCTGTCAAAACAGCTGGATATGAGGGCGCAAGGTTGGCCACAATGTTTAAAAATTGTAGCAGCAGTTATGCTGTTACTACAGGAGGCAAATAAGTTAACTTTTTCTGCTCCAGCGGCTGTTTGTACTAGTCATGCCCTGCAGACAATTATTGACAATAAGGGACATTTATGGATTAGCAATCAAAGGATGCATAAGATACAGGCCCTTTTATTAGAAAATCCACGTTACACTGCAACAGTGCTCTACTCTCAATCCGGCCACTCTTATGCCAATACCAGATTCAACTATCCCCATGCATAACTGCATGCAAACAATAGAACTACAATATTCTTGCAGACCTGACCTTACGGACCAACCATTGCATAATCCAGACTTTCAATGGTTTACCAATGGATCCATCTTTATGGATCAAGGAATTAGATACTATGGTTATGCAATTGTTTCTCAAACTGCAATTGTAGAATCAGCACAATTATCTAGCCAAGCAAGTGTACAATTTGCAGAATTATATGCCCTAACCCGAGCATTAGAAATAGCTACAGGAATGATTTTAAATGTATATACAGACAGTAAATATGCATTTTTGACAATTCATGCACATGCTGCAATCTACAAAGAAAGAGGATATTTGGACTCCACAGGCAAGATCATCCAATGTGCAACTTTGATTAAAAGACTTATTAAGGCGGCTCAATTGCCGTCTAAAGTTGCAATCATCCATTGTCCTGGACATCAAAAAGACTCAAGCCTTATTACCCAGGGCAATAGGAAGGCAGACAAAGAAGCCAAAAGAGCTGCGTTAGAAGGCCCGCCCCCTCCAGTCGGATGTCACCAGGTTCATATGTTTAGACACTTACTTAGAACAATTTGATCCTACATATATGAAAGAGGAAAGCCAAAAGTTGAAGCAGGATGTACAAGCCGAACTGGTTAAAGGCTGGTACACCCTTCCCAATGGACGCATTGCTGTTCCTCTTGTGCTTGCCCGCCCCCTTATTTTTCAGGCCCATAAGCAACATCATTTGGGAAAAACTGCATTATTATAACAGCTTGAACAATTTTTCTATCTTCCTTTTGCTTCTTCGCTAATGGCCCAAGTATGTTCTCAATGTTCCATTTGTGCCCAAACCAATGCACGCCAAGGACCGGTAGTACCGCCTGGTCGACAACCAATCGCTTATTTTCCAATGGACTATGCCCTGTTAGTTATAATTGATACCTATTCAGGGTGGATTGAGGCCTTTCCGACTGTAAATAAGAAAGCTATACAGGTTGACAGAATCTTTCTTAAAGAAATTATTCCTAGATTTGGTTGCCCTTCTAGGATTTCATCAGATAATGGCCCTGAATTCGTACACCAAATTAACAAGGCTTTAGCCCAGGCATTAGGAATTAAGTGGAGATTTCATTGTGATTTCCACCCCCAATCGGCTGGTAGGGTGGAACGTGCTCATCACACGATTAAAACCCTTATTACCAAATTTTGTTTGGAAACTCATCTCCATTGGCCAGACGTTTTGCGTATGGTTTTGTATGCAATTAGACTGGCCCCCCGCACTAAATTACAACTTAGCCCTTATGAGCTCATGTTTGGCCGTCCCCCTTGTCTATTTAAACCTGACAGTCAGGACTGGCTGGACTTGGCTCATAAGGGGGGAATAGACCAACAGAAATTGTTACATCAGTTACAGCTTCATAATTTAGCTGTTTCAAATTTGCGCCATTATATGATGGAACAACTACCCCCTCCAGTGGTCACGGCAACACATGGGTTCAAACCAGGAGATAGAGTATGGGTGAAATACTGGAAATCAGATCCCTTGAGCCCAGGATGGAAAGGACCATATACTGTTGTCATGTGTTCTCCTTTGGCAGTGAAAACCTTGGAGGGAAAGTCCTGGGTCCACTGGAGTAGATTGAAAGCAGCTGCACCTGCCAATCCAGTAACTTACAAGGTGGATAAAACTGACAAACCTTTAATGTTAAAATTTACAAGAAATACACCCTGTCGAACCCTATCGGCAACGGGTTCTCAACACACGGTGTGAACATCAAACCTTGCTGAGACACTCCGGAAGCTGTCTCTCTACGCACGGTGGAAGACATGAGGATTCTACAGCTCATAATATCTGTTAGTTATTTAATATGGGGAATATACACACACATTCCTACACAAGTCAGTGCAATGGCTATACGAGAGGTCATACCACAGAAACCCTCTAATAGAAAACTATTGAGTAGTACACACAAAGAAAGAACGAAAACACAGGGAAACCAGGATTGTCAAAACTGCATCAAGATTACAAAACAAGGAAGCCAGATAACTAAGATTTTGATTTATTATACAATGAAACCAGAAGGGTGCCAAGATAGCTCCCCTAGCTCCTGTACATACAATAAAACTACATATAAAGTTTGTAGAAAAGGGTCCAAAATCAGTGTTATAACCTGAAGTCTAATCCTGATAGTTGGGCCTTACAAATCCAAACACATAGAACAGATAGGAGTTTTAGGGACCAGGCACTATTAGGGATCTCTCAATGGAAATCCAACCCACACTTCAGTTTTAGCGTCACCTTTGATGTTTGTAAGGCAGCTAATTATTCGGCTGCAATAAATGGTTGCGGAGGGATCAGTCAAATCCACAGCTATATCCCAAACCATAAATATTTGTGCCCACCGGATGGGTGTGCAGTCTCCATGGTCAGATGTAAGTGGTGTTCATGTATTAAGTGGCATACCCAAGACCCAAACAAGCACATCTTGTTTGAAAATAATAATGCAAAAGCAGACTCCTGTGGAAGGGCTAACTGTAATTTGGTGACTCTCACAGTCAAGAATGGCAGTTGGTTCCTGGAACAAAATAAATGGGAAAGACGAAATTGGATGTTTGGGATAGGAATAGATGCCAACGGCTACGACCCAATATCAGAGGTAGAAATCAAAATTATAGCTGCAACCAAAAGATCAGAACAAAAATCATTATTTTGGTCATATTATAAGGAAATGGAGAAACTAAATATTCCTGAAATACCTAGACTTGTAACCAATACCTTTGTTCAGTTAGCTGAAGATATTGCCCATACTTTAGACGTGTCCAACTGTTTTGTGTGTGATGAAACAAATATGGGAGAAAAATGGCCAAGAGAGGCACAAGAGTTAAATTATACCAAGGTACTAGAAATGTCTGAGAATAGTAGTTTAACCTATACAAGCGGTGGTAGAGTTAATCACTAATGAGACTGTGAAGGGACTAACTGAACTGGCCAAAGAAAATGTGAAATCCAGGACATATATTATGCAAAATAGGTTAGCCTTGGAATATCTGTTGGCCAAAGAAGGAGGGGTATGTGGAAAATTCAACCTAACAAACTGTTGCATTGAAATAGATGAAAGTAGAAAAGTGTTGAAGGACGTAACAGACAAAATGGTCAAACTATCTCACGTTTCGGTGCAAATCTGGAAAGGATTTAATTTGGAAGACATATTTTCAGGATGGTGGCCAAAGTTACCAGGTCTACAAACCATCATAGTTATAGCAGTCTTGTTAATTCTAGGATGTATTTTGATTCCCTGCTTACTCCCCTGTGTTGTAGCAATGATTTGAAGGATCTCAGAAAATACAGCCCAATTAATTGCAAAACATGAAACAATGTTAGCTTTATGGGAATATAAAATGTTCCCCTCTAAAGATCCTAAATTGGAGGTAGAATAATGGACGTTTAAGTAGGAAAACTTTCAAAGGGGAGAATAATGTGGAATAATGAACAATCACTAGAATAATGATGTGTCTGCATAATTACTGGAATAGTGCTGTGTTAGTAGTATGTGACTAATCTAATGTGCATTGCACTTGGATACAATGTATGTAGCAAACTCTCCATTGTATACCCATGAAAAATGAATCTATGTGTATTCCTTTGTTCCTGAGAAAAGGAATGTATAAAAACTGAAGTCTGAACCCGCCCTCGGGGTTCAGAATTGCTTGTTGTTATAGCTTCTGAACCTGCACAATAAATCTCTCTGCTAAAACCCTCTGGAATTTGTAAGAGTCCTTTTGTTTTCCACAAGACTGTCAGATGCTCATAATATCAGGATGCTGTACTCTTGCACATGGTAGCAAGCTCTGTGTGGTACATTGGGCCTTATTGCACAATATCTGCCGGAGAAGCAGCATTATTCCCTTTATTTTAAAGAGTGTTTCCAAGCTATGATTCTATTCTTTTAATGGGAAAATAACTATAGCCAGAATTGGCTGACATTCTATAAAAAAAACCAAAGGTTACAGGTTTTCAGATGGTGAAAAAGGTTAAATATTTGGGTGTATATATAACAGCTTCTAATGGTAAATTATATAAGAATAATTATGAATTATTATGGGCAAAAGTACAAAAGGATCTAAATGATTGGAAAAAGTTGCAATTGTCGTTGTTGGGGAGAATATCAGCGGTAAAAATGAATGTTCTACCAAAGTTTCTTTTTTTTGTTTATGTTACCTATTCTAAAAAAAGATGCAAATTTGGATGAGTGGCAAAAGGGTATTAACAAATTTATCTGGGCTGAGAAAAAACCAAGGGTAAAGTTTAAGATTTTGCAGGATGCCCGAGAAAGAGGTGGGCTTAAAGCACCCAATTTGAAATTATATTATGATGCAGCCACGTTAACTTTGATAAGTGATTGGCTTAATTTAACAAATAAAGATGTTCTTTCTATTGAAGGGTGGGATTTACTGTATGGTTGGCATGCATATTTGATTTTTAATAAGAAAGTTGATCGGGCTTTTAAATCACATATTTTAAGGAATGCTTTTCTTCGAGTTTGGAAGAAGTATTATTATAGGTTAAATTATAAAATACACAGGCCCAAAATTTGAGGGAAAATTTTTATAAAATGTTTTATAGGTGGCATTTGGATCCCAAAAAATTGGCTTGTATGTATCCTAACTTACAGCCCAAATGTTGGAGGTGTGATAGTACTGATGCAACTTACTTTCATGTTTGGTGGACCTGTAAGAAGGTTAAAGCTTTCTGGATAATGATTTGGTGGAACATTCAAAAGATTTTTAAAAAGAAGATAAAGTTTACTCCTCAACTATTTTTATTGGGTATTTTTATGGATTTAGATGTTAATGAAACTATTTTAATGTTGAATTTAATAACTGCAGCAAGATTACTTATAGGTTTATACTGGAAGAAGGATTCGCTGCCTACTTTAAAAGAATGGATACTTAAGGTTTCTACTTTAGCGGAAATGGCAAAAATTTCTGCTTATTTAAAGGACCATACACAAGAAAAATTTATTATAGTGTGGAGAAGGTGAATACATTATATTCAGAATAAATATGGAACTTTAAAGTTCCATTTATTTATGATTTATAATTATTATTTATAGATTCTTATAATATTTGATTTATAGTAGATTTATTTATATTATTATTTTTTTTTGGTTAAGTTTAGTGTGAGTTAAGGGTAATGTATGAATTTGTTTATTGTATAGAATTTTTTTATTTTAAAAGTTATATATTGTGTTAGTTTTGTTTATAATAACCCTGTATTTTGCTCTGGAAAGTGGGGTGGGGGGGAGGGGAGGGGGGGATTAAGTATATATAGAAATATTAAAGTAAGAAATAGATGGAGTAATTTAGAGGGAGGTGCCGCTCGGGTGTTTCCCCTGAATTGTATCCGAAGATGGATAAGAGGCGAGGAAGAGGGAAGGAAGGAAGTTGGAAGGGAGGAAGGGATGAGGGGAGAGAGGAAAGGAGAGAGGAAGTAAGGAAGGAAGGCTGAGAGGGCGGACGCAGTCAGGGGGAGATAGACGAGCGACACCTAAGGTCTTATTTTAAAGGTATTTTTCTCTTTTTTTAAGTTTTATATATAATGTATGGAAAGTATTATATGTATTGAAAATTTAAATAAAATTTTGAAAAAAAAACAAATTCTTATAGTGAATTTGTATTTAATATTCTTTTATATGTACTTAATTTAATCTTCCTAAATTTCATCTTCTTTTCTGGCTCTGTTCATTTTAATTGATATCTCTTTTAGCCATTTAGACTTGGGGAACCTTTAAACTTTAACTTTAAAAACTGGATGCTTCCTGCTTTTTCAGTCCTTGTTCTTTTGAGGCATTTCTGGTGCTCATTAAATTCTGGACTTTTTAACTTTAGAATACAGATAGGAAGCAGAGGGCAGACAAAAGTATTCCTTCATATCCATGTTTTTCTTGTAGTATGGCAGAATACAAATACCACTTGATATGGTATTTCACTGTAGTCAAGACATAAAGGAAGGAGAGATCATTTGTTTTCTAGATTTGAGATTCCATTGTAATTCAATTAATTATATACAATTATATATTATGTGAAGCTTAATGGATATAAGACAAGAATGTTTCTTGTAAGCCAGAAAGCAGATAATCTGTGCTGTAGTGTAGAGGCTTTAGTATGCACATCTTCTCTGTAAGAGTCAGTTTCATAATTGAAAGATACTGTTAGATTCAGCTCAGTCTGAATTCCTAGATTTGATGCTGAGTAAAAGCTGATTTAGACTTGCCCACAGTTGCCCATATCATTGCTGCATAACTACGCTGTGAAGGAGTTGATGGGTGAACATATATTGCAGAGGGCGGCAGACAGGCCAATGCAAACACTTTCCAAATCCCAAGTACCTATTGTGTGGGGATGCATGTCTTGCATGCTGATTGGTTGATCCAACTTCCTGTTCTGTGCTTTGCTGTTTGTGGACTTCCTAACCAGAGCCTTAAAATTTGTTAACATATAAAAAGGCCTATGTAGCCATCCCCGAATGACAGACCCATACATTTATGTGCAGTGGCAGAGAAGTCTGCTCAAGCCTTAAGCCTGAATCATGCAGCAAAGGCTAGTGTGGTAACTGGTATATTTCCAGAAATGTCATATACATTGATGCTTGTGTTCTCACAGATATTTTCAACCTCTCATTGCAGCAGGCAGTGGTCACATCATGTTTTAAGACGGCCATCAACTTGCCAGTGCCCCAAAAGTCCACAATTATAGGCCTCAATGATTACCATCCGGTTGCACTGACATCCACCATCATGAAATGCTTTGAGAAGCTGATAAAGGACATTATTGTATCCAGCCTCCCGCCAGCATTTGACCTGCTTCAGTTTGCCTACCGACCAAATCGCTCTATGGAGGATGCTATTTCTTCTCTTCTCCATCTGAGCTTGAAGCACTTAGAGGAAAGAAGTACTCATGTGCGTTTGTTGTTTGTCGACTTCAGTTCAGCGTTTAACACAATCATTCCCCTGCATCTAGTAGACAACTGGGCCTTTTAGGCTTAAACACTCCTTTGTGCAACTGGATTCTTGATTTTCTTACCAACAGGCCCCAATATGTGCAAGTTGGAACAAATACCTCTAAAACCATTTTCTTGAACACAGGTTCTCCTCAGGGCTGCGTCTTAAGTCCGCTGCTGTTCACCCTGTTGACCCATGACTGTTGTGGTAGGTTTGCCACCAACCATATTGTGAAATTCGCAGACGATACAACAGTAGTGGGCCTTATTCAGGATGACAAGGTGGAAACTTACCGCAAGGAGGTAACCAAAGAGATCATTGTTGATTTCAGAAAAGGCAGGCACAACCACACTTCTCTGTGCATTAATGATTCACCTGTGGACATGGTTACCAGCATGAAATTCCTGGGTGTGCAGCTAACGAGTAGGCTGGCTTGATCGCTCAACAGTGAGAAACTGGTAAAGTGGACACAGCAGCGCCCACATTTTTTGTGTCGCATGAGAAAAGCACATCTTTCTTCCCCTGTCTTGACCACTTTCTACAGGGGGACGATTGAGAATATTCTGTCATACAGCATCACAGTCTGGTTTGGAAGCATCACTGCTTCAGACAGGAAGGTGGTGCAGAGAGTGGTGAGAATGGCCGAAAAGATCATTGGCAGTTCCCTCCCTCCCATCCAGGACATAGCACAGAAGCACTGCTTGAGGAGGGTCCATAAGATTATCTGGGACACTACACATCCTCTCCATGACCTGTTTTCCTTGTTACCTTCTGGGAGGAGGCTTCGTGGTATCCGTAGCAGAACATCCAGATTCAGCCATAGTTTCATTCCATACAGCATTAACCTTGTGAACTCTCAAGCTTCCTCCTTCCGTTATATATTCAAGATGGATAGTATTTAATATTTATTTGCTATGTATGGGTAGGGCACAGGTCGGCAACCTGCAGCTCCGGAGCCGCATGCGGCTCTCTGAGCCTTCCCCTGTGGCTCCCAGCCTCCTCTGCCTTTGCAGAGAGAGACAGAGACAGAGAGAGGCAATTGCGCTTCCCTGCTTCTCTCTCTCTCTCTCTCTCTCTCTCTCTCTCTCTGTGTTTTTTTTTTTTTGTGTGTGTGTGTGTATATGTGTAAAAGAGAGTGCACTCACATTGTTCTCCGAGGAGCTGAAAAGCTTTCTGGGTGGAGCTCCTCCCTTTGCTGCGTCTCAGCAGGAAGGGCAGGAGAGAGCTAGCTAGCCCAGCTAGGCTGACTCAGGAATTCTGGGAGTTGAAGTCCATGAGTCATAAAAGAGACGAGGTTGCCTACCCCTGAGATTGTTGGAGAACAACTTGAAGCTTGCCAGGTGAGCAGCAGATGGGGGGGGAGAAAGAGAGAGAGAGAAAGAGAGAGAGAGAGGGAGGGGGAGAGAGAGAGGAAAGAGAGAGAAAGAAAGAGAGTGGGGGAAGAGGAGTGGCAGACCAAGGGCAGAGAGGGAGGGAGGGAGAGAGACAGAGAGACCCTTTTGACATCTAAAATGAAGATAACACTGCATATATCCTTTTTTTTACCTGTGTGTGTATGTAATTTTATTCTCTTAAAGCATTCTCTCGGTGATCATTGTTTTAATAGTATGGATATTCCCAAGAGTCATATTTTTACTTTTATTTTTAATGTGTGTGTGTGTGTGTGTGTGTGTGTGTATACACACACATACACAAACACTCTCTCTCTCTCTCTCACACACACACACACACAAACACACATACACACCTATAATAAAGATAAAAAAGGATATATGCAGTGTTATCTTCATTTTAGATATCAAAAGGGTTTTGCGGCTCCCGGTGTTTTGTTTTGTGTGGGAAACGGGTTCAAGTGGCTCTTTGAGTGTTTTGGGTTGCCTACCCCTGGTGTAGGGTGTAGGTCTATAATATGTTATACATAGTATGTTTAGGTGTGTGTCATGTATATTTTACTTTGAGAACGGGCAACTAAATTTCATTTTTGATGTGTGCCATTGTGCCCACAGTAAAAACATGACAATAAAGGTTATCTTATCTTATCTTATCTTAATAGATGTCTTAGTTATGTCATGGCTAAATTAGATATGCAACTTATCTTGATTAATGTCTGTTTTTTTTAACAGGCACAGCTTACAATCGATTCTCATTTGTGAAACTGTTTTTAGATCATATCCTTTATGATTCTGCCTAAGCTTTAAGATCTACAGGTAAAGCTGATCCTGTCATTTTGTAAAATACAACAGCTTTCAATGGCGAAATCAGATGAATGTGCATTGGATTATGCTAAGCACTTTATGCACCAACTTCCCAGTCTGCGAACTGGAGCAGCTGATTCTGTTTTCTACCAAGCACCTCTGTATATGGCCATTTGGAGGATGAGTGGTACTACTGCCATCTCTGTGAAAGAAGATATGGGAAGCACCCACACAAAGCCCCTCCTGTCTCGGATGGTGAGTTTTCTTGGGCCTGTGGCAATGACCCTTGATCAGCAGAGGTGCATCTCTTGGGAGGGGCCTTCTATATGGTATTTTCTATTCCCTGCTAATGAAAGTCAGGCTTACTTCCTGTTTGCTAACTTTCCATCAACATTTTATGGAGGCAAAGTGTTTGTTGATAATTAGCTAATGCTAATTAAACAATTAAATTAGTTGAACAAGTTCTGAAAAAGGAACAGCTTTTCAAAATTTATCCTGGAGAACAAATGGGAGTCAATTATTTAACTATTTCAGAATAATTAAATTTCACTAGAATTGAATAGATTTGGAATGAACTAAGAAAGAGAACCACAAGATTTCTTGAGTTTGATTCTCGTGTGGATGCCGCTTCCAGAAGTCCATTCTGGGCCTGTGCAACAAAAAATTAGCTACCCTTTCTGCAGAACTGATGCAAACTGGGACTATGTAATAAAAAACGTACGCAGATTTTTCTGTAGAGCTTTAGAAAACAGTGCATTCTGATCCCTCTGCTAATTATTCATAAATCACAAGAATTTAAATAGGTTTCATGTCCATGTCATTTATTTGCAGTTATATTTAATGTATAGTTGTCTTACAGGAAGCAAAAGTTAATTATTTTACAGTCTCATTCTTGTTTGTTAAAGTAATTGTTAATAACTTTTAAAAATGTCATGGAAAAAATGGTTGAAATCTGCAAGTCTAATTGACAATTTTTGTAATATAAAGTAAAACAATTCCTGACTTAAATTAAGAAATCTGCAAAAGATAAGCATTTTGAAGTGTACCCAAGAGTTGTTTTCAGTAATTCTTTTATTTCCTGAATGTGTAAATCCTGTCGGTGTGGTAGGAGGAGATAGGTTAGGGCCCACCATTGAGTAGTACCACAGAGCTCATCCCTCCTACTTAACATTTAGATGAAGCTTCATATTTTCTAAGGGTGTGACCAGTTTATTACATGTTCAAGAGTTATATAAGTTTGTTAACTTTTCCTGTTTTTGTCAAACAGCAGATATTGATAAAATAATAGCCAACATGGTGTACTGGTTACAATTTGAAGATAGGAGACCCAAGCTGAAACCCATCCTTCATCAGTGAAATGTACAGAATGACTTTGAACCATACAAAGTGACTTTGAACCAACCATACTCTTACTCCATCCTAAGTTGTAAGGTTCTGTTGTGGGGATAACATGAAGGGACATTACATGTACAGATATCTAATGGAAACCACAATGCTTCAGGATTAATTTCTTCCCATCCCCAACAACCTGTGACTTCAGTTTTCTCACCTAAGCCTGCCTTGAGTTTTTAGAATAAAACCAGGATACAAATCTAACAAACAAATAAAACCTGTTACAACTTTTACCGAAGTGGGGTCATTATTAGTATGCAAAGTATTTTAATAATAAAAGACCTCTATTATCAAAATCATATTTAAATAGGAACTGTGGGCACATGTAATATCGAGGGGGAGAAAGTTAAAAAATCAGCTAAAGATTAATTTGCTCCAATTAAATCTTTATCCCACAGTAAAATTTAGTTATATTTATATTTAGATAGCTAATATTCACTTTGAAAAGAGGGGAGGAAAATCCAGATATCAATGAAATAAATAACAAAATGAATTTTATCATGAAGATCTGAATAATGTACCTCAGTTTTTAGATTCATGTAAAATTTTATTCTATAGATATTAGGGCTCTATTTTGCATAAGGTATTTTTAATCTAAATACAGTATCTTCAGCATATAAGGAATCAAATCTATGATGCTTGCCAATATTTCTAACAGCTATTTTGTCCATAGAACATATTGATAATATAACAAATCTGGATACAATAGAATTACCTATAAATGCATCTGAAAGTCCCACCTTGCAATTTCTATAGCCATAAACTATCCATTTGTGATCCATTTGGAGTTACCATATTATCTAAATATGGTACAATACTTCATTTAGCCAAGACAAGCTGCAGAGAGAAATTTAAAAGAATGGATTTACTTTAGATGAGCCAGAAGTTTTGATTATCTGGAAACTATAATATAGCACATAGGTAGTTTGCAGCTGTTACTAATATTTGCAATAAAGCTAGGCTTGTTTTGTTGCTAGAATATGGCCAGCTTGTCCTCTTCCAATTACTGATGGGCATGAAATGTGAAGTGAGAAAACTTACAATATAAACTTCCCCTATTCACAAGCCTTACCTCAATATTGAATGGATCCAGATTCTTTACAAATCTGATTTGCCGTGCCTTATGATCATGATACTGCCAGCAATTCCACGCTTCTTTTTGTATTTAATTGCGTTCTTCCACATGTACTTTGCGGCAATCACCACATGGCATTAAATAGAATGGTTTAATTTTATCAGCATCTGAATAATCCTGATCCCTCTTTACATTAATCATAACTGTACTATGCCTAAATAAATAACCCTAAGAATTGTTCTAATAAATCTTGAATAGCTTATTGTAAAATAGGCTTCATCTGTCCATTTCTTCTGATTAATATAGAACAATTCATAAAAACATTATGAACAATTTGATCTTCCTGAAATGGGAGAAATTTTAGCTTATTTTTTGCTATCGGTAGCTAGCAATCCCATTTTTTCATTTAAAACAAGTTTCTTATTACACTGAGTAATTTTCATAGTATTGGCCATTGTTTGGGTTGTTATCTATTTGAAAATCAAGTACAATAACTAAAAAATGTTAAAAACACAGGGATGAACACGAGACCATGAAGAGTCCCAAATGTAATAACAAGAAACATTATCTTAAAGCAAGTTCTAAAGACATATGAGGTTGCCATAGAGAGAATGAAAACTCCTACAAGGGTAGAGGCAGATGCTTGCAGAACTGGGTAACCAAGGTAGAAAAGAGCACTTATTGCCTTTTCATTTGCACTGATTTTATTACTAGAAACATAGGCATAAGATATGTGAGCAGAATAGTCTACAGAAAATCCTATGCAAATAACAAGATTGATCATAGATATGGAATCAAGATTCACATCCCAGAAGGCCATGTAACCAGACACACCTACAATCACAGAGCCAATAGTAAAAGTTACCCACAAAGAGCAAACAGGACTGGGAATCAGGAGCAAAGAAATAATTAGCATAGCTCCGGCTGCAATCAGAACATTTTGAATGGTATTCTGATTTATAACAAGATACTGATCAAAATGTATAAAAGCTGGATGATAAACCATTAGTGGTATCTTACATTTTTTAGCAATACGTCTTAGCTGCTTTAAAAGATTTTTCTCATCCACTGAATTTCTAACATTTACGGTCTGTATAAAGAACCGAGAAGCTATTATTTCTTTTGCACTAATGTTAATATCCCACCGAGAGTTAGAAGGTTCTCTGAATAGAACAGGTAAATTTGTAATGAATACATCATGATCATTTAAATCTAGAGACATCTTTTTAGCAACATTTTCATAAATTCTCAGCCACGACTCTGAAAAATTCTTTTCCACAAAGTATGAATGTTCTAAAGTTTTCATACATTTCTCAAGTTCTGCACGAACAGATGGATCCCAATACATTATACTTTTAGTAACTATTACCATAACCCTTGGACCATATGTTGAAAGATATTCATCTTCAAAGTTGTAATATGGAATGATATAAGAATCATCTGTTGCTATATTTCGAAGATCTATACCCTCTTGAAGTACAAAGCATCCAAATAAACTAGTTGCTAGGTATGTGAAATATAGCAATACCACAAATACCTTAGTCCAGCTGTACATAAGAAAGGGACCATAATACTTTCTGAAGAAAGAATTCATTGGATGTTCAATCTCAGTTCCAGTAGCTTCATCATAAAGTCCTCCTGTGCAACATCGGTTATACATACGGCCACGGGAATCTTGGGGCTCCGAAAACACTTTCATGAATGTCAGCCAATGCCTGTTACTTTTTTCTCTTCTACCATTTAGAGCTAGAACAGCTCCAAGAAATGTCAGGTTGTATATGTAGCAAAAAATGAAGGCTGTTCCTGTATAGATACAAAATGATCTAATTGATGGAAAGGAAGTTGCAATTCCAATGTAGAAAGCTAAAACATCTGTCATAGTTGTGATAGTAACTGATACAGCTGCTTCTGAATAAGTGTTAGCCATCCGGTCTTTGACACTATCCTTTACTTTTGTATGCTGCCAACAGGATACCAGGATGAACATATCATCTACACCAATTCCTGGAAAATGGTAAAAAGAGGAGTCAGTTTTCACATGACATAAAAAGAGCAAATTACACAAGGAACATGATTAGCAACTCATATTTTTTAAGATAACAAATACTGAGATTCATCAACCTGTTCAAGATCAATTCAACAGCTCCAGTATTTTCACAGTGCAGGAAGGAAAACAACCTGAGTGGCTGTCTAGTTATAGGGAGGAAAACATTTCATACCCAAGAAGGTCCTGTCTCACATTTGTATGCCGTCATGTGGTACAGACAAAAACAATGCCCAGGAAAGTACAGGTAGTCCTCGACTTATGACCACAACTGAGCCCCAAATTTCTGTTGCTAAGCAAGACATTTGTTAAGCAAATTTTGCTCCATTTTACGCCAGAGTTGTTAAGTGAATCACTGTAGTTGTTAAGTTAGTAACATGGTTGTTAAGCAAATCTGGATTCCCCATTGATTTTGCTCATCAGGGCATAAAAGGTGACCACATGACTTGAGAACACAGCAACTATCATAAATATGAACCAGCTGCCAAGCATCTGAATTTTGATTACGTGTCTATGGATGCTGTGTGAAAAATGATCATAGGTCACTTTTTTCAGTGCCGTTGAAATTTCAAATGGTCACTAAATGTTGTAAGTTGAGGACTACCTTTATATATAGGCAGCAATGCTTCTCAGATACTGAGATGTCAAACAATTTGTATGTTACTAAGACGATACCAGGATAAATATGTGATGAAACTGAATTTGAGAATAGCAAAACAGATTCAGTTCATTTGTGTGAAAGGGAAAAATATCAGAGAAACTGAATAAATATTTAATTTTATTTATATCTAGTTTTCAAAGCAATACATAAATAAAGCCAAAATAATTATTGTTCTATATTTTGCAAAGAATCATAAAGACTAGATGAGGGTTCCGTAATCTACAGTTCTATTGAAGCATACTACTGATCAGATTTTTTTTCCTCTAGCTGTCACTGGCTTGTAATTTTTGAGATGACATAAGTAACTACTGAAATTAATAAACATATACAGAGTATTATATAACTATTTAAGCAATATAATTAAAAACAAATGCAATACAATTTATTTTTTTATCCTGGATTATGCACTTATTTCTGTTTGCCTTTATCTTATTGAATCCTGAAATATACTGAAACCACAGTTCAAGAAAACTTACAAATTACACCTGGGTACACACAGTATCATAAAATCCTTTTGAATATAATATTTGAATAGAAGACAATCAACATATATATCTAATCTGAATACAATTTGTTATTGAAGGGAAAAAATCTAATTCAATAGTGAAAAGTAAGGAAAAAGAAAAAGCACATCCAATATGGATCAAAGTAAATGGATAATGAAGGTGGAAACGGTATGGCCAGAATTAAATATTAATGATACAGATGAGAAAAGTTTGTCAGACTTTGTGTAGGCAGATTTAAATAAAAGAAAAGAAAGAAATCACCAGTGTGGTAGAATTCATGAGTAACTGTCATCTCATAATGAGATGTTCATAGAAGTATATACAATTGAGCTCAAAAAGGATTATATTATGTCAGGGAAAAATATTTCACATATAAGACTGTAATCTTAGGACAATCTTTTGAAAAAACTACAGAGAAATCTAGAATAGCTATCAGAACTAAGGAGAAATATAATTGGGAGAGATGAAAATTCTAGCTCATACATGTTGAAAACTCAAAGGAAAATATACATTTATTACCTACCAAGTATAAGAAATGGTGAATTTGCAGCAGTGATGACAAATGGGACTCCAGAAAACAACATTAATCCAAAACTGCTGATAACAGATAAGCCTGCTGAAAAAACTCCAAAAAATGCAACCCAGAGTTTTGTTCGGACACAATCTAGCCTATAAAAAGGATGGAGAACAGTTGAACACTGTAGATTCTGAATTTTATTTTGTATTTCTAACATCTCCCAAACTGAACAGAGAACTCACATGCAGGTATTAAATATTAAAGAAAATGTATAGAATTTGTAAAAACAAATATATACTTAATTTTAGAAATGGAAACTTATATTCTCAAAAATATATCAAGTTGCTTAAAGTAATGAAAATATTTCACATAATTATTTGTAATTCTGATCATGAAAAGAACTCAAAGGAACTGTATTTCTGGCATTTCCCTGCACAGAATTCACACAATCTCGCATTTCACATAGGTTTGTGGTAAAGCCAACTTATTCATAGTAATACATCCACTGATCTCTTGATAAGAGGAAATGCCGGCTGACTACATTCAAAAATATCGGTGTGTATTTAGGACCAAACAACATTAATTTCAATGAGACCAACTTTTAAGCATATCTGTGTAGAACTGTGATGACAATATATATTTCACCCATCTGTAATAATTCCAAAAGTAAATTCTTGTGAGGAAATGTAAAAAAATTACATTTTTTCCCCAAAAGATGAAGTGGAAGTTCTTCCTTTGACTCACATTAAATGAAAGAGAGAGGGAAGATCCAAAAGACCACTAAATAAGTGTTAATGGCATGACATTTTGGGGGAAAGCACATTCTTTTTAAGGGCACTGTATAAACAGAAGCAAAAATAAATAAAAACTTGTTTGCAATGAGATTTGCAACTTTCTGTTACTTTAGCAAACATAATTTTTACCTTCACCATAATTTAATTTTTTTATCTTCATAACATTTCTTGATTTATTGTACCTAGTTGGGCTGACATTTTCCTTCAGTGCCTGCCTTCTTCATTCATTACTTATTCATGTCACATCATATTTTGGCTAAATAACTTATATCACTTGCATAATCTGGCCACAAATCTAAGAAAAGAGCTAAGATTCCATTCCTTGGGATTGGGATAGGCTAGGATTATGGAAAGGCAAATATACCATATCTACATGTGCATAATTTCTCTGCCTATTTCTAACATGAACATCTGCTAATTAACAGACAAACTAGGGCTCGTCATGTAGTAATTGCATCAATTGATACAGTCCTATTGTTTATAATTATAGACAATACTGGGGAATACTGTAAGTCTTTAGAGGAAAAAGAATTACATACTGTTAAGGCTACATATTATGTAACTCCTTGGAAGTAAATTACAATAATCATTGATTTATAACAGTTTAGTGACCTTTCGAAGTTACGACAATGAAAAAAGTGGCTTATGATGATTTTTCACACTTATGACTCTTGCAGCATGGTCATGTGGTTTACATTTGGATGCTTGACAACTGACTCACATTTATGACAGTTGCAATATCCTAGGGTCATGTGATCATCTTTTGCTACCTTCTGACAGCCACATTCAATGGGGAAATCAGATTCACTTAGCCACCATGTTACTAATTTAATAACTGCAGTGATTCACTTAGCAAATGTAGCAAGAAAACTCATAAAATGGGGTAAAACTCATTTAACAAATTTCTCACTTAGCAACATAAATTTTGGGCTCAATTGTGGTAATATGTTGAGGACTACCTGTATATTGAATTCTATTTCTGAATGACTTTATTTTTAAGTAGTCATGCTGTATATTAGATTATACTGGCAGGACATTTTTTATTAGCCATGCAGATAGTTCTTGATTTACAACTTGTCACTTAATGACCATTCAACATTGTAAGGGATCTCCAAAAATATTTACAACCTGTTTTAAAATTATGATGGCGCATCCGCCCCTACAGTCACGTGATTGCATTTTGGGAACTTAGCAACAGCTCATCTTTATGGCTATTTGTAACATTTTGCAGTCATGTGACTACAATTTACAACATGTTTTCCTGGTTTCCAACATTTATTTCCAGTTTCAGGCAAAAAAAAAAAAAAAAAAAAACACTCACTGGAAAAACTGATTTGTTTAATAATTGTAGTATTTGCTTAACAACTACCATGTTCACTTAATGAATACGATGTTCACTTAATTACTGCAGCAAAAAATGTAAAAAAAAGCAGGGGGTTTGGTCATGTGATGCCTCATCTTATGTCTATAATTCAGGGCTCAATTACTGTTGTAAGTCAAGGTCTCCCTATACAATTGAAAAATGTTAATGGAAAGTATATTCTTTTCTCACAAAACAAGTACAATGTGATAGTTTTTGCATTTCCATTTTTTTAATATAACTGATTATAGTAATATAATTTAATGTAGGTATATACTTATTTGTTACATTTAGTTGCTGCCGACTTCACCACGTTTGTATGTTGATGTGTAGATAGACATTTTAAGAGTATTAAAGCTTTTTATTCTATAAGAAAAATATATAACATTAGATAATAAGAACGGGTGAGAGGAACAATTTACCTTGTACATGAAATAATTGAGAATACTATCGTTAAAAGATATGCGATGGAGACCAGTGGGATCACACCCCTAGCAAGGCTTTCAAATTCATTCTGTCTTGACAGTGAGGTAAAATAAGCTACCTGCCAGGTTAAAGGGGGAAGGGGAGAGAAGGAAGAAGATAATCTTTCAATTATTTTACCTTAAAATGTATTTTAATTATCTATTTAAAAATAGGCTGAAATAAAAATATATTTCATTATTATCCAATTTTTGTATGTTTTAACATATTACAAAGATTAGTTAATGAAAATTTTTTACACATAATCCTTGACTTACAACAGCAACTGGAATTGGAATTTTCATCTCAAAGCCATGAGGTTGTAAAGCATCTTGGTTGCTATTGTTAACCAAATCCTATTAGATGGCAAGGGGCACCAAGTCAATGGGGAAAGCTGGTAGGAAGTTGCAAGTCCCAAGTAGCTTGCAGCCAGCTGGGTAAGTGGCTGTTGCTGGGTTGGGGCCGCATGGGGAAAGGCTCAGGGAGGGTGCAAGGAAGGTGTGGCAAAATTTGGGGAGATTGCATTAGGGTATTAAGAGGGGAACAGCAAGGGTTGGGGAGGGCATACAAGAGTGCAAGAGAAGTGGCTTGGGAATGTTGTGCAAGAGTAAACCAAGTGTGCAGTGAGGCTAGGAAGGATGAGTGGAAGGAGTAGCAGGGGTCAGAAAAAGTACACAAGGGAGATGTGATAAGACTTGGGGAAGGTGTATAAGAATGTGCAAAGATGTGAGGGAGGGGTGGCAAGGCTCCAGTAGGGTGTGAACGGTGTATAGAAGACATGTCACGAGTTAGAGGGGATGCCCAAGGGTGGCACAGGAAGACTCGGGGAGTCTGAAAGGAAGTAATGGCAAAGTTGCATAAGGGTGTCCAAATGGCCAATGTGGCACAGAAGCAGAAGAGCTGATAAGAGTGTGTGATGGGAAAGTCTTACCAAATTACTTCCCAATCTGTTTCCCCATTGATTTTCTAAACAAGCCAGAAGGGAAGGTCACATGATTGTAGGGCATGGCAACTGGTCATAAGATCACAATCCTGTGATTGTGAGGGTGTCAGAGTCCACCACTTCTTCATCTCTGTTTTAACTTCAAATGGTTGCTGAACAAATGATCATTAAATTGAAGTCTACCTGTAAAATTCTATACCAAAAAATGCCTGTAATACTGTAACATTTAAAACATTCTATATACTGTAAATTATTCTGATATTGCCTCATTTCTTGAGTATGTCAATATTTAATATGCATTTAGCATGCTTTCTTAGTTAGTGGCATGTATGCTGAATCATAAACAGTCTCTAAATTAGAGCTCCTAGCTTGCATAAAATATGAACTTACTTGAGAAAAAAACCAAGGGTTTCGCAGAGCTAAGGATGAAACATGATAAAAATTGGCTAGTAATTTCTATTCCACTAGCAGGGACTGATTGCATGTGGCACAAATGTAAATTAGAATAGTAATTTACTCTATGCCTTCTCCATAATACTAACAAATATTGTGTGAATGCCTCAAGTGACCAAAACTATGATGGACAGTAGAAGTCAATATCCATAGGTATATTTGGTGATGGCCATATGAAAGATTGTGATTTGGAATGTAAGATAAATAAATATGCCCATGAATAAATATATCTGAAAAGTAATATATGTTTGTGAAACCAAGAAAAAGAAGGATATAATAGATAAGGATAGTTTAATCCTGCAAAATGAAGTTGATAAATGAAGTTGCTGTAGATATAGAAATGATATAGATTTAATTATGAATAAAAGAGATAACTTTTACATCAGAAAATATGAATTGATGTCATCCAGATTATTGTGCACAGACAGATGACAGCTATATTTATGCTCTAGCAAATAGTGAAAATGGAAGGATTTGGAGTGGACATTAGTAAATACTGGATGACACACTGAATTAACATATTGGGGAAAACTGTATTCTCTTAAATGGCATTGGTGAAGGAAAGAAAACTCAAAAGAAATGACTGGACCCTTTGGAAATCTAAGAATGAATGAGGATGGTGACTGGTAAATATCTGCTTAGAAAAAAAAGCTCATTTGAAAAACATGGTTTAAGCATACAGATAGTCCTCAACTTATGACCACATGGGACTGGAATTGGTAGAGGTAAATGTTGCAGTTGTTAAGTAAGTCATCACATGACTGGACCTAATTTTATGACCATTTTCTTGTAGAGGTAAACAACCACAGTGGTTAAGTGAATCAGATGGTTGTTAAGTGGATCTCATACTCATTAAGTGAACCCAGTTTTCTCAATTGATTTTGCTTGTTGGATGGCTGCAAATTGCAATTATGTGACCACAAGATGCTGTGACCATTGTAAATTCAAGTTGGTTGAAAAGTACCTGAATTGTGATCACATGATTCTGGGATGTATGTGATGTGACAGATATAAGTTTGAGGACAGACCATGTCACTTTTTCAAAGTCTGTTGTAACTTCTAATCTTTTTAAATGAACAGTCATAATTTGAGGATTATCTGTATGAGTTTTCATGCATACACATCCTTATTTTATTCAGGAGTTCAAGATGGCATACATAGCACTCAGCCTTATTTTTCTCTGCATCAATAATCCAGTGAGACAGTTTAGGCTAGGAGAAAATGGCTAGCTCAAAGTTACTCAGTGAGCTTTCATAACTAAGGGTAGACAAGAACTTAGGCCTTCCCTCATCTAGTCCAACATTTTAGCCATTAAACCACACTTGGAATATACATTAAAAACATAACAGATTTGATCATTTATGATAGAAGATTGAGAAAGATAACGAGGATGCAGAGATGATAAGAGATTCTGAATGTAAAACAGTCCATTAAAAAAGATGGATGAAAAGGACTTCATAAATGTAAGAATGTTAAAAAATACTAAGATTGTAGGCTTAGATGACGACTGGACAAATGTTTAGATATAGATAAGGCTACTTACAGAATGTAGTGATGTTATCAGTTCTGTTTCTTTTCAAAAAATTTTTTATTATTCCTGAGCATTTTTTTAAAGGATGTTACACTGCCATTGAACCTGCATTTCCTTTTCAAGCAGACTGAACATTGTGCTTTAATGAACTGAATACTTTAATGATACAGTAATGTATGTACTTAGAACCATTTCTGTCTTCTGCAGAAGGACTCCCTCACAGGTCTGTAGTTTGGAATTATCATTGGGCTGCACAAAAGTGGGATTGTAGGAACTGGTACTCCTTGGGGTTTGGGACAAGAATAGCAACAGATTGACTTTAATGAGATAGGAATGTAAATACTTAGGCTCTTTCATTGCAAACAACAGCTTTAAGTACTTGATCCAGATTTTGCTTGATATAATGAGCAGAAGTCTGGGGAAGTACATTCAGATATGCAATATTCTGTTACTATATACCCTTGTAATAAAAATAACATTAGCATGACTTTGATGTCCTAGTCTGGTTATGTTGAAGGGTTGACATCATGTTTGCAAATCTCAAAGAGCTTCCTTCTTCTCTTCTTTTCTCTTTGGGAAAACTGGAAGGGGAGGATCTTGTCTGAAATTCTTACTTGGGTTATATTTCTGGCCTATGTTCTTTTTGTCTTAGTTGCGGCTTTTGTTTCTTCCTCCCTCCTTATTATATCTGCCTACTATATGTAAGTTAAATAGTGCTCTTGATTAAAGTAGCTGTGTAAAGATGCAGTTGTACCTGATAATTGGAAGAGTGCTGTAATCATCTCTCTATAGCAGTGGTTTTTAACCTTTTTGAACGAATCGCCCCCTTGAGCCAATGAGGAAGTTGTCATCGCCCCCTCCCCCAACATAACCTCTCAATCACAACATAGGAAATAATTCTTCAATTTATGCAAACACTTTTTTTGTTTTCTTTAAAATTGTCATCAGGACATATCGATGCAAATAATTTATTTCCAGTCTTTTTCCCATATCTCCCATATTCTGGCCAATGGCGTGCCACTGTATGGGTAGAAGCTGCTGCACAACGCGCATGAAGATAAGCGATGCGTCTTCACATATGTACGGCGTTCTGTACTGAAGCTAGCTGGAGGAACATTTGAAAACACAATTCAATCCACTAATAGTGAGCGATCTGATGTTTTTGTACGACAGATATACAGCGATTCACTGCACGAAAAAGTCTCAAAAGTATCCCCAAAACTTCTTGCTCCATCGCCCCCATATCGCCCCCTTTTTGTTCCTTCGCCCCCATGTCGCCCCTTTTCATTCCATCGTCCCCCTGAAAAATGAAATCGCCCCCTGGGGGGCAATATCGCCCAGGTTAAGAACCACTGCTCTATAGCAGGGGTGTCAAACTGCCGGCTGCGAGCCGGTTGCATCATGTGGAGGCTGTGCCCACCTCAGCTCTGGCAATGCAAAAAAAGTTGCGATATCTCACATCACATGACGCGATGAGTTTGACAACCGTGATCTATAGCATTAGGTTAGTCAAGAGATGTTGGCTTTCAACAGCTCACTGAGAAATGTATGAATGTGAGAAAGTTTAGATGAAGCATATGATAGGGTAAAAACAGATCCAGAAAACTACAGATCAATCAGCCTGACATTAGTACCTAGAACAGTGGTTCTCAACCTGTGGGTCAGGACCCCATTTGGGGTCGAACGACCATTTCACGGGGGTCGCCAAACAAGGCTGTCCACCATTTCCCCCCCTTTTCTTTGGCCACGCCCCTGGTACCCGGTGATGTATAAGTGGTTGGGGGTCATCACAACATGGGGAACTGTATTATGGGGTGGTGGCATTAGAAAGGTTGAGAACCACGGACCTAGAAAGATCCTGGAAAAGATAATCAAGCAACAGATCTGTGAAAATCTAGAAGCAAGCTAAGTTATAACCAGAAGCCAACATTGGTTTATAAAAACAGGTCATGCCAAAGAAATCTTATTTCATTCTTTGATAAAGTGACTAAATTAGTGGACCAGCAAAATGCAGTGGACAAAGTATATTTGGATTTCAGTAAGGCATTTGATGAAATAGACCAAATCTCTTTCTTAGTAAGCTAAAAAAAACGTGGAATAGACAGCATTACCACCAGATGGATTTGTAATTGACTGACAAATTGAACTCAATATGTAGTCCTTATTGGAACTACATCTACATGGAGGAAAGTAAGTAGTGGAGTACCCCAAGGTTCCATTTTTAGCCCTGTACTCTTCAATATCTTCATAAACTATTTAGATGAGAGAATAGAAGGGGAAGTAATTAATCTGCATATGACACTAGGCTGGCAGGAATAGCCAACACCTCAGATGATAGGCTCAAGATCAAGATGGATCTTGACAGACACGAATTCTAGTCCCTATCCAACAAAATGAAATTCAAGGTAGAGAAAAGTAAGGTCTCACACCTAGGAAAGAAAAAGCAAAAGTACAGGTACACATTAGGTGAAACCTGGCTCAATAGCAGTAACTGTGAGAGGGATCTTGGAGTCTTATTGGGCAGTCATTTAAATTTGAGCCAGCAATGTGCAGCAGCAGCCAAAAAAGCCAATGCAATCCTAGGATGCATTAACAGAGGAATAGAATCACGATCATGTGAAGTACTAGTACTACTTTACAAAGCCTTAGTAAAACCTCTCTTGAAATACTACATGCAATTTTGGCATCACATTTAAATTAATGGAATGCTTAAGGTTAAATGGGGTGCTTAATGAATATATGACATTAAGCAGAGAATATAACAAGGATGTTGCTGTTGAATATATTTAGGAAGTCTATCTGGAATGCTTTGATAAAACTTCATATATTGACCAGGTATGCAACAGAGTGGAAGTCTGTCTTCTTTTGAAGGAGAAGCAGTCTACATCTGTTTACTATTTGGATAAACAACATTCTCTTTACTATTACTTTACATCTCTTTACTATTTTGTAAGTAACATTCTTATGAGTATGAAAAGTTGCTTTCCAAGCAACCAGTTTTAAAGAAACGGGTACTGAGATGATTTAATTATGCAGGGACAATAAATTAAACTATAAAAAAAAATGAAGAAAAAGTGAATAGGTCAAAGCAAGTCAAGTGAATGGCTGGAGAGAACAAAAAACTTTGCAAGAGACTGAGGAGATCCTCAAAAACAGAGGTGAGAAGTTTACAAAACTGTTGTAAAACTGTAAGTGATACTGTAGGCAGGGAGATTTGCAGGGATATTGCTTAGGAATTATTAGTGTTTTTCATAACCTGCCTATACTCAAAACATAGGTAGGTTTCATTTGAAATGAAAGGAGAAGGGAATGTTGAAAATAACATTTCCTAATTCAGCCATACCTTGAGAACGGTAAGGTTCAGGGCGCCCACTATTAGGGGGATGCGCTGCACAAAGGCTTCCAACCAGAGGTTGCTGGCCTCCCGTTTCGACGGGTCATTCTCTTGCAGGAAGTAGATGAGTCGTATCGCTCGGGCCCCGAGAAGAGACCGCGCAGGCTCATTGCCCGAGCCCAGCGTGACGCCCCCCAGGAAGAAGCCCAGGAATACCCGGTTGCGGAAGACCGGGAAGGTTAGATTGGGCCGTAACACCTCGAGGTAGTCCGGTTTATCCTGGACGATGCTTAGGAGTGGGTTGGGGCTGACGCATTTGCCAAAGTTTCGCGCGCAAATACGGTCGTAGGAGAACCCAGCCGCCTGGATGCCGCGCACCGCCTGATCTATTTTCAACAGCTCGGCGAAAGCCTCCCGAGTCAGTAGTGAGCCGTGGCGTCGGGCCGCCACCGCGATTAAAGTGGCATAAGCACCCTCAGTGGTCAGTCTTTCCGGAGAGAAGTGATTGGCGTCGTCGGTGTGGAAGTACTTCTGCACGAAACTACGCTCGGTTTTGGCGGGGCCTTCGATGGGCGTGAATTGCTCCTCCAGGTCGTTCGGTTGGCGGCTGGGTAGGAAGATGAAGCCGACTGACAGGGCGCCCGAAATTACCAAAGGCACGAGGAGATAAGGCCACGGGTAGGTGCCCACGGAGGCACCTAAGTTGCGGAGGGCGCGTGAGAGGGGCTCCTGCAAGCAATCGGTGCGGTAGAAGCGAATCGCCATCTCCCCTTTGGTCTTCTCGTCCCAGGGCCCGGCGCGATCGCTTCCGCGCCTCGGTGTCTTCTCCGGCTCTCTGGCTGAGCAACCGTTATTCGCAGGACCGGAGCGCATTCCATTTGGCGCGGCTGCCCTCGCGCTCGTGAATACGCGGGGCAGATTCCTGAGCGAAGAAGTTGGCTCTTTGGAGAAGGAGCCTGTAGCCTTCTCTGCTCCTTGCTTAGGTGGTTCTTGTACAAATACCATATATGTTTAAATTCCCCAGGCAGGGAATCTTAACTGTTAACTCCTCCTTCACTCCATTCCTGCTGGATAAATTTATATTTTAGTGACCCTGATTGTAGGATAATCACAATTATGAATAATGCAGTATAAACCTAAGAAGCATGGGTGTCCCTCATAGCCCCTTCAGGGGTCTGCGAAATTAAAATGATTTGCCAGTCTGTGCAAAATAATATAACATTAAAATACAATCAGTCAATTTTGTGAAGTGGCATCAAATGCAACAATTTTAATTTTTAACATGGTAAACATTTAAAAAATATTTACCATACTAAAGAAAAAGAAAAGTTAGAAATAATGATATAAATATCATTGTCAAAAGAAAGTGGAGAAAAAAAACACTATACCTTTGCAAGGTGGCTTTTTCATACACACACACACACACACACACACACACACACACACACACACACACACACTCTTACAGTGCAAAAAGCAATCTCTATCCTGAAGTTTTTAGCAGAAAAAAAGACACAGAAAAAGGAAATAGTGTTTATGGCCGGAAATGAGTATGGAATTGTATCTAGCCAAGCATTTCTTGAAAAAAGTTACATACCTTCCTCTTTATCTCTCTCTAGTTGCCTCTCTTTATATATATATATATATATATATATATATATATATATATAAATCTCCCACACTGAAGATATTCAATCTGTTTACAAGTATGTATGGCTTGGATTCCGAAATGCCAACCTTTCAATTGACAAGCCCAGAATAGAAATATTATTACTTTTCGGAGCAATACCTGTATTTTGAGCAGTTGTCACACTGTTACTCCACTAAACCTGGGATTTACTTACACAGACCACTAGGAGACAGAATATGACCAGTTTCATCCTTCTGGTGATCTATATAGCTAAAAATACTGCACAGAACTTACACTATATAAAGAAATCCCCCTCCCTTCTCTTTCAAGGATCAAGGAATGGAAGTCATGGAAGACCTCATACATGGGCATAACATAATGCGGACATATCAAACACAAGGTCCGGCCCGTGAAGTGGTTTCATGTGGCCCACAAAGCCATCCTGGAAACAGTGAGGGAACGGCCCCCGCTGACTTGGCCCTGGCCCAGGCCAGCCGGGAACCAATGTACAATTTTGTGGTGGCCATCTTGGCTCTTGCCCCAATGGATCATGCCTTCACACTTGCCCCAGTCCCACCCCCTTCTGCCAGAGACCCTCAGATCTGTCCCACTCCTGCCGAGCCCCCCACAGGCACCTTTGACGTGAATGATGTAGAACTGGCCACGCCCATCCAGTGGGTCACACCCACTCCATCCACGCCCACTCAGTAGGCTGCACCCACTCTGGCCACACCCACCCGGCCCCCCAAGGGCAACCGCAATGCTGATGCGGCCCTCAGTGAAATTGACACCTCTGACATAATGGAACATCCATCTCGCTGCTTCTCTCTCTGAGAACTTAAGAGACATTGGACCATATATACAATTTTAATAAATATAAATATCTGTGAATGGTTGAAATGTGTTTTTTAAATTATAACAGATACATACAAATGCTAGCGAGTGATAATTTCCTGATATGAATGTATCAGGGATTGCTGTCCATATGCTATAGGAAATATTGTGGTAAACTAGAGAAAACTTAGCCAATGTGACTAGCAAAAAAAACAGATTTAAGACTGCAATGTTAAACAAATTCATTAATTTTTTTTTAAAAAAATAACTGTATGCATTGTAATTCTTTTTCTACAATATGCCCATTTTCATTTGACTCATTCTCTTTTTTCTGAATAAGTTTATTTAAGATTTGACTGCATCTATTTTAGGCCATATGTTTGCAAACGTCAAGCTGTACTACCTCATTAAGCATTAAAAAAAAAAAATCCCAGAACTCCTGATCTATAAAATGCAGCTGTGGCACTTTTATTGTGGGTGAACGTATCTCAACATTTCCACTATGGATGCCCCTTATTATTTTTTTTTTAAATAATAATGTTTCAAAACTGTCACTAAACTAATGGTTTTGAGGATTACCTGTATAAATGTATACATACATATATGTGGATGTGCATGCTCATTTTGTTATCTACTTGCTTTGATTTTTGGCACTAGATTATTCTTTTTTCATTTTTTTCTAGTATATAATTTTATTTTTCAAAAAGAAAGAGAAAAATGATGGGTAGCACTATAGATGTTTAATACTGTGTTACATTTATTTGTCAATTTCTAATTTTTAATTAGCAGAAGTCTTTAAGTGTTCACTTAAATAATAAAATACCTAAGTTGATCACTGCATTTGGAAACTATGCTTTTATTTTAAATAAATATGTAGATAAATTCTTTCCTCTGAAATCTCACTTAGTAAACTTTGTTGTAACATTTTACAGTGTATATCATTTCTTGATAGCATCTCTCAAATATTTTATCTAAGCTATAAAAGTTATGGAAATGTTTCATGACATTAGAAAAGATGCATCTTCTTCCTGGAACTCTGATTGGAGTTAATGGAAAGTGCATGTGCGAGCATGTATTTGGCAGTAGCTGCCTCACTTGTTTAAGTTTCAGGCTAGGAATGCAAATCAGAGAAGATTAGCTAAGGAAAATATCCAGAAAGTGCATGAAAAATAAGTCAATCATGTTTGAAATTATGGCCAGGTTCTGATATGGTAATTATATGTGACAATTGTTAACCTCCTGGAAGAGATACATGAAGGGAAAAGATAAACTACCTCAAAATTGTATGACTCTACCATTGAATGAATTATTGTTGAAGGCCAAGCCAATTAAGATACTGTCCATATAGGATTTAATCCAGTTCAGGATTCTGATGTTGGGAGATAGCAGTGATGAGACAGGAGACATTAACTCTTTGCTTCCCATTGCAATTCTAATCAACCTAGGAATATCTTCAATACAAATGGGTGTGGCCATTTGTATTGAAGATATAGAACTTGATAGAGGTAGCATACACAAATGTTCAAAGGCTCAACATTCTATGTTAAGCATAATGCCCCTCAGCCCTTCTTTATTTTTCAGTATTCTTGGAATAAAGGGAAATAGTGATTAAGCCTTAAGGATCTAGGAGTGAGAAGAAGACAATGTTGAGAGACAGGTGGGGTGGGAAGACTGACATTGCAAAGAAATCCTTGTGCTTTGATTGAATGCCAGGGGAACGTAGCTAAGAACAGTCCTGTATATCCAGTTTAGAACGCTTCCCCTAATAGATTTTGGTGGGGAAGAATTAGGCAAGCTACATGCAAGATGATGTTATACAATGTAGTGTACTTCACACTGATCATATATCATAATTTTTTTTTGTTCAGGACTGTTATGTGATATTTGTAAACCATATTTTATGATTTCTCAGCTTTGTGAATGGAGCTATTGTGTTCTTTTTAACATCTCATTAATCAAGCTACATTTTAGCATAATATCTGAACCTAGTTTAAAAGGTAAATATTTTTACCTTTAAAATATGGATTTACTTAGTTGGAATCCCTCTCCGCCACCCACCCAATTATTGTTGGATCCTCCTTGTTCATCCCTCTCGTACACATTTTACAATGGTGCATAAATAGTTGAAGACACACGAGAAAACAATAGGCTATAGTGGGGTTATCTGTAGGTGTAATAAGAAAAAATCTCCTATCCAATCATGTCTAATTCTAGGGGCTGGTATTCATTTTCAGTACTGTCCTTCCATGGCCAGCATGACTATATGCCGGAGCACATGGAATGCTGTTGCCATCCCATCAAAGTGGGAACACAATGATTACTTTGTGCTCTTCTTGTGTAAGAAACTCTAAAATTGTATTGTGTAAGGAATTTTGTAAAGGAATTATATAAAGGGATTGTGTAAGGAACTCTAAAACTACATTATAGGTTGATACCATTATTTGTATATCAAACCACCAGTTTCAGGGTCATAAGGTATTATAAAATAAAAGGTATAGTATTAGTTCTCCTCAGAAGGGTAATATGGTTTTTCAGGAAAGAACTAGAAAATATGCTTTTCAAAAATAAATAATATGTCTGAGTTGGTATGCAAAAATATTCTGTATACCTATGTAGATAAAGTCTGTCCAAGAACTACTTAGATCTTTCAGAAAGTGATTCAAATGAGATAGCATGTAACATTTCAAGATGCATTTAATTACAATGGATTGATATTTTGAGATGATCCAGCCAATCTGAAACCTTGTAAAATGTCCTGTATTTCATAGCAGAAAACTGAATGCATATTCAGCTTTATTGCTGCTATCTAACAAAATGAAATTCAATGGTGAAAAAAGCAAGGTTCTACATTTAGGCAAGAAAAACAAAATGTACAGATATAGTATAGGGGTACCTTGCTCAATAGTAGTAACTGTGAGAGGGATCTCGGAGTCCTAGTGGACAATCATTTAAATATGAGCCAGCAGTGTGCTGCAGCTGTCAAAAAGCCAACACAGTGCTGGGCTGCATTAACAGAGGGATAGAATCGAGATCACATGAAGTATTAATACCATTTTACAATGCCTTGGTAAGGCCACACTTGGAATACTGCATCCAGTTTTGGTCACCACAATGTAAAAAAGATGTTGAGACTCTAGAAAGAGTACAGAGAAGGGCAACAAAGATGATTAGGGAACTGGAGGCTAAAACATAGGGAACGGTTGCTGGAATTGGGTATATCTAGTTTAATGAAAAGAAGGACTAGAGATGACATGATAGCAGTATTCCAATATCTCAAGGGTTGCCACAAAAAAGAGGGAGTCAAGCTATTTTCCAAAGCGCCTGAAGGCAGGATAAGAAGCAATGGATGGAAACTAGTCAAAGGAGAGAAGCAACCTGGAACTGAGGAGAAACTTCCTGACAGTTAGAACAATTAACCAGTGGAACAGCCTGCCTCCAGAAGCTATGAATGCTCCAACACTGGAAGTTTTTAAGAAGAGACTGGACAGCCATTTGTCCGAAATGATATAGTGTTTCCTGCCTGAACAGGGGGTGACCTCCAAGGTCCCTTCCAACATTATTATTATTATTAATAATAATATTAATAATAAAATTCTCTTTCCTCTTTTTAAGAACATTATAATAACTTGAGTAAATCTTGCCTTCTTTCTGAAAGAACATGGAGACCCAACGGAAGACTTGGTGGTGGTAATGGTTGTTTGGAGAAAGAACATTCTAGCCATCCTCTTGCATCACTACTTCATATTACTTATCTATTACAGGATACCTGTCTTTCATTTCCACCAAAACAACTCATAAATCGTGAGATTAGACATGTGTTGAATATGAAAATCTGCCCATAAATAAAATTGAGAAGTCAAATCCTGGGAGTGAAATAGCCACAATGCTGGCTGGGTATGTTCAGAAAGGGAGGGAGGAGATTATTCCCACACACCTTCCAAAATTCCCAGATCATTAGATCTTGTTTCCAAAATAACCAGTGACAAAGCCTTATACAATTTAAACATCTTGAATCTGTCAGAATCAGATTAAGAGAAAAATAACTTACTGAGTAACTTTGGTTATGGTTTTAAACAATGATAGGATTCATGGGATATCATAATATCCATGGATGACTTTTCCTGGATTTGCAAGGCATATGGAAACACATCTAATGCAATGTAGGGAGGTCTACAGATATGCTCAAAAAAGACAAGGTCAGCCGCAATGGTGCAATCAAAGCATATTGAAAACGGGTAGAGTTTTGCAGTCACCCTCCTTAGATTCTTTTAACTATATCCTGTGGATATCACTCCCGCAATGGGAGCCATTTCACGACATTACGAGCCTATTCTAGCTCAAGAATTCTTGATTTGAAAAATGTTTCCATCTGTCTGAATGTCTTTTTTGATAGAAGCCAGTAGGGGGCGGTGAAGAACCATTAGACATATCATTGTTCCTGTGTTTTATCAGACTGACAGTAAAACTTTATACTGACTGCAAGAAGAGTTTGCTATGAAGTTCTTTGCCTAATCTCTCCAAAGCTATCATTTTTCCAATGGAAACATGTACGACGCATCCTTTCCCTGCAAACAATCACATCAGCAATTACCTTAATGGAAAATCAGATGGCTACTTACAGCTTTTGTCTGCTGAATCCATAGTGGAAACTGTCCAGGAAAAATATATTGGCTGGTCTTTTTGCATCAACTTGTAGCATTAATAGATTTTGGCTGCTTTTTTTGTACCAAGTTGTAACATTAATAGATTTAACTCTCTCTGGAGAGGCCTAATTCTAGACTTGATTTAGCAAAAGACTATGTTACTCTTACAAATTTAAAAAAAAAACTGGTTGGAAAAAGTTGAGATGCTAATAAAGCATATTAAGACCTCAAATATTTGCATGTCTGGTATGAAAGTTTTCATTAAACTGCCAATTTATTCACAGGGTGTGGGATGTAAGAATAACTTATTTAGATGCAAAATTTATCTTACTTCCTCAACAGGTGCATAAAAGTTCAAGAGCAAAGAAAGAAAAGAAAATCAAAGATGACATTTATTTTTGCATGAGACAAAGAGGCTATTAAGAACTAAGTATAAGATGTTGTTTCAAGACGGTCAAGAAATGAAAATTTGCAGCTGGAACAGGATGTTCCAGATGCAAAAATATTCATTTATAAATTTGTCTCGTATTTAATGGAAAACCTTAATTATAAATATGAAAATGGAGCAAAAGAAATGCACACACACACACACACACACACACACACACACACACACCTTTTTGGAAAAAAATAATAAAAGAGAGATTTAAAAAAATAATTCCTCCTTTCTTTGCTCTTACATAAAATGGTAATCTACTTACTCTTCTTTCTGTCCTAATATTTGCATGATCTGTTAGTGTTTCTTCATATCTATGGGATACAGCCACTTTTAAAGATTAGTAGATCAGGACAACATTTCTGGGAATGGTTGCCAATCTGGCAAATTTCTAACCTTTTTTTAAAATTTAAAATTAGACTAGAAATGTGCAGGAACAGTTCTCAAATCATGACAGTGTTGTGTGGTCAAATAGCTGTTCTTAGAAGTTACATTTTTCTATTAAGAATATTTTTTTAAAAAAAAGAGGGACCATATTACCATATCTTGTGTATAAAATAAAAGAAACTTTTCTCAATCCTATTTTCCCCTACCCAGGTTTTCCTCCAAATTTAAACAAAATCTGTTGCATTAACAAACTGTTAAAAATGAAATATTCAGATAGGCTTTACTTTGGTTTTCAGAAGGATTGTTTTAGTATCTGATCACTGATATAGGAAGAAATTATCACCTGCCTCCTAAGATTACCTGGAACACTCCCTTAAATTTTGCGCATCGAGGAATAATTTAAAAAGAAATGTAAAAGACACCTAGATATCAAACTGCTGTTTGTGTACATTTGGTCTCTTTATCTCCAAAAGAATGAGGAATCTGGATGAGTCGCTGCATATTCATGGCCATTTTTAGGTTCCATAAAGTTACTCCAAGAAGTTGCCACCCTCATTATGGAATGTAGATTTATTAATGGAACACATTGTGTACAATTCCATGCAATTGCACAATTAGAAGCATCACTGGCATTAGGATGACTTTCCAAGTCAAGAGAATGATGCACTGTTCTGTGAATTACTGGGTGCCAGTTGCTACCTGGAGCAACTGGCACCCAGTAATTTGTCCCTAATTCACAAATCTTAACATTTCTCATTTGGTTAAAATGGTAATAGTAATAGTAGTAAAGTTGGAAGGGACCTTGGAGGTCATCTAGTCCAACCCCCTGCTCGGGCAGGAAACCCTACGCTATTTCGGACAAATGGCTGTCCAGTCTCTTCTTAAAAACTTCCAGTGTTGGAGCATTTACTGCTTCTGGAGGCAAGCTGTTCCACTGATTAATTGTTCTCACTGTCAGGAAGTTTCTCCTTAGTTCTAGGTTGCTTCTCTCCTTGATGAGTTTCCACCCGTTGCTTCTTGTCCTGCCTTCAGGTGCTTTGGAAAATAGCTTAATTCCCTCTTCTTTATGGCAGCCCCTGAGATATTGGAATACTGCTATCATGTCCCCCCTTGTCCTTCTCTTCGTTAAACTAGACATACCCAATTCTCGCAACCGTTCCTTATATGTTTTAGCCTCCAGTCCCCTAATCATCTTTGTTGCTCTTCTCTGTACTCTTTCTAGAGTCTCAACATCTTTTTTACATCGTGGTGACCAAAACTGGATGCAGTATTCCAAGTGTGGCCTTACCAAGGCATTGTAAAGTGGTATTAATACTTCACGTGATCTTGATTCTATCCCTCTGTTAATGCAGCCTAGCACTGTGTTGGCCTTTTTGGCAGCTGCAGCACACTGCTGGCTCATATTTAAGTGATTGTCTACTAGGACTCCGAGGTCCCTCTCACAGTTACTACTATTGAGCATGGTGCCACCTATGCTGTACTTGTGCATTTGGTTTTTCTTGCCTAAATGTAGAACCTTGCTTTTTTCACCATTGAATTTCATTTTGTTAGTTAGTGCCCAGTGTTCAAGTCTGTCCAGATCCTTCTGTATCTGAAGCCTGTCTTCTGGAGTGTTGGCTATTCCTGCCAGCTTGGTGTCATCTGCAAATTTGATGAGTTCCCCATCTATCCCTTCATCCAAATCGTTGATGAAGATGTTGAAGAGTACTGGGCCCAGAACAGAGCCCTGGGGCACCCCACTACACACTTCCCTCCATATAGATGCAGTTCCATTGAGGACCACTCGCTGAGTACGGCCGGTCAGCCAGCTACGGATCCATCTGGTGGTGGTTCTGTCTACCCCACATTTTTCTATCTTGTCAAGTAGTAGGTTGTGATCTACTTTATCAAATGCCTTACTGGTAATGGCAGCAGAGAGTGAATCATCCAAATACCTTAAGGAACCTTTTGCAATCTGGTGCTCTTCAAAGGAGATTGGACTTCCAAATTCTGGCCAGCACAGTAGGCAGGCAAGTACTAGGTTGAACAAGATCCTCTTAAGTCTCCTAAGAGTCTTTCTTCATTTGGAAAAGTAATCCTGCCAGAAGAAGGTGCACACTCTCCCTTCCTCACCTTTCAGGACACTTTTCTGTGGAGAAACAAAAATGCAAATGATTTGCAAATGTGGGGTCAGGGGATCACAGATGGTGCAGCATTAGTTGCTAGGTCTGCAGATTTTCGGCTCTTTTTTTGTCTATCTATAAGAATGACAGCCAAAAATTCTTGCCTAAATGGAGAACAGAGACTTCTAAATGTCTCATAGTAGTGCAATAAAAGAAGACATTATTGACAGACTTTACTTAATAATGACAGCGTGTTTCATTTTAGCCATTTAAAAGACATCGTTATTTCTGCAGAGGAAAGGGAGGACCTCTTCTAAGATTTTATAAGGTAAACATATGCTGACATTAATTATTATAATATTTATCTGCAAAACAGATGGTAATGTTTTCCAAAAACTTGTGAGCAGTGATCAGAATGAATTTATGGAAGTGGTACAACATCTCCAGTGTCTCATCTAGGTGTAACCTTGGATTCTGGTCCATGCAAAGTGCTGCTTTTTCAGCAAAGTTTTACCAGACAGATGGAAAACATTATTAACTACTGTTTTCCTTTCTTGTCAGAAATGTTTTGTCTAATCATCACATAATTACACATCCATATTGTAGTAAATCACACTATATAAACATTTCAAACAGAGTGGAACTATTAAGGTGAAATACAAAATATTCCAGATTTTAAAACAAAACAAATATGAAATGGACCATGCCGAGTAAGAAATGTTAAAATCAAGGCCAGAGGAAAATGAAACTTTACAATTTTGGAACCAAATTTTCAGAAAACGGCATTCTGTTCATTGAGACAATCACATCCTGGGTGCCCTGAAATGCTTTTTCATAAAAGTGAGTGAACTGCTTGGATCAGCCCACACTTGGCACGGATTTCTCAGCTAATCTTGAGAATAACTTCTGAAATGTAGCTCTTCAGGATGGGAGCATTCTTATGCTAATTATTTATTTAGGAATGGCAACTTCTTCAACTCCAACCATTTGAGGCTCCTATTCTTCCTGCAAGTTGTATTTATTTTCTCTGCTGTTGCCAAAAACTATTTTAATTATAGCAGGAATGGTAGGTACTTATACTGCATAGGTCAGTGATGGCGAACCTTTTAGAGACCGAGTGCCCAAAAACTGGCCCCGCCCCCACTCCACCCCCTGCCCCGCCCCCACCCCACCTGCCTGCAGGGCCACTCACCGCCGCAAGGGCCCACTGCAGATCTCCCAGGCATCCCAGCAGTGCCATGGCGGCTGCACCCTCTGCCCGTGCCTTGCAGCATCAACTATGCGCAATGGGGCATGAGGGCAGAATCTTGTCTACGCTGCCTGGCTGCCATGTCCTTGGCTGCATTGCTCCATGTGGGCCATGCTCGGGGGCGACTCTCCTCCAGAGGGGCTGCTGGTGAGAAGGGGGTCACGGGGGGAGACAAGGCTGGGGCAAAGGCACATATGCCCACAGAGAGGGCTCCAAGTGCCGCCTCTAGCACCAGTGCCATAGGTTTGCCACCATTGGTATAGGCACTCCAAGAATAGGCTATTGAACAATATAGGTAGTCTTTGACTTGTGACCACAATTGAACCCAAAATCTAAGTTGTTAAGTGATACATTTGGTAAGAGAATTTTCCCCATTTCAACCTTTCTTTCCACAGTTGTTAAGTGAAACACTGCAGTTGTTAAATTAGTAACACGAGTGTTAAGTGAATCTGGCTTCCCCAATGACTTTGCTTGTCGAAGGTTACAAAAGGTGATCACATGACTGTGGGACACTGCAACCGTCATAAATATGAGTCAGTTGCCAAGCATCTGAATTTGGATCACGTGACCATGGGGATGCTGCAATGGTTGTAAGTGTAAAAAATGACCATAAGTCATTTTTTTCACTGTCTTTGTAACTTTGAATGGTCACTGAAAGAACTGTGTAATTCGAGGACTACCTTTATGTGACAAATGCTACATACACAGTATACTCACTAAACACACCACACACAAACACCAGAAATGGCTTTCAAGGATAGGAGGAAGAGCTGCTATCAAAGCATAGTCAGATAAAAGAGACCTGACTGCCATAAAGCTACTGTCTAGTTCAGCGTTTCTCAACATTCGTGTGATGGCGACCCCAACGCACGCGCGGTGGCGCCCCCATGCGCGGCGCCCATGCACGGCGCCGGCCCCTGAGGGGGGAAAATGGCAGATCGCATTGTTTGGCGACCCCCATAAAATGGTCAATCGACCCCAAATGGGGTCGCGACCCATAGGTTGAGAACCGCTGGTCTAGTTCATAGAAAATACAGTAAAATGAAGGGAGGAGGAAGCACATTCAGAGTTGGAAGATTTGTTACCAGTTTTACAAAAAAAAGTAATATTGGCCTGCATGGCACTGGTTCCTTAATATGGTTTACCTTGAAGAGTGACAGTAAGGTCCCTTGGTTTGCCTTTTGTCCTTACATTCAGGTGTGCCTCCAGCTTGTTCCTTTTGGTTTTGTCATTTGGTTCTGGCTGATGCTCTGAATTAGGATTAGTTCACTGGCTCCTAGTTTTAGAATCATCTTAATTACCCTTGGTTCATTAATCTCATCAGTGCTTTAGTACCTGCCAATATATATATTAAATCACCTGTCCCATATTATTTACTATTCACTATTATTTACTATTTATTATTCAAATCAGATGCATCCTCAGTAGCAATAACACTTAGACTTATATACCACTTCACAGTGCTTTATAGCTCTCTTAAGTGGTTTTACAGAGTCACCATATTGCCTCAACAATCTGACTCCTCATTTTACCAACCTCAGAAGGATGGAAGGCTGAGTTGATTTTGAGCCAGTGAGAATCAAACTGCTGAACTGCTGGAAATTGTTAATCAGCAGTAGTAGTCTGCAATACTGCATTCTAACCACTGTGCCACATGTAAGTGACTAAAGCTGTGCTACTTCACAAGCTCCTCCTCTTTTGTATGTCTAACATGACACTTGCACAAATGGACCTCAGTTTGTAGTATGACAGCACATCATTTGTTAAGATATTTAAATTTACTAGCTGGAACAATGGGGTTGTATAATGAGCCAGAACACACTGTTGTAGATGATTGGTTGGAGAGTGCTGGCTGTGTGAGGTAATCTGCACTGTGATTGGTTGCTGTGGCTGTGGAGGGGGAGGTTCCCTTTTTCCCTTATGATGCTCCTTTTTGCCTAACTACCTTGTGTGATATAAATACAAATATAAAATATGTTTATTTATATAAAACTATAAGTTCATGTCAGTATCTCTGACTTCATGTGGACACTTGCTGTGCAATTCACTGACATCATTGCTCTCACCATCTTGGCAAACTACTAGGTTCTGTGGACATATTCAAATTGTACTTTCTATGGCATCTTTTCATTAAATCAATGTGCATTTAATGTATGCACAACCGAATAGAATAGAATAGAGCTGGAAGGGCCCATAGAAGTCTTCTAGTCCAGCCCCCTGCTCAAGCAGGAGAATCTATACCATTTCAGACAAGTGACTGTCCAGTCTCTTCTTAAAAATCTCCAGTAATGGAGCACCCACAATTTCTGAAGGCAAGCTGTTCCACCGGTTAATTTTCTCTGAGACAAAGTGGTGTGCTAATAATTTAGTATATGGAGACATTTAATATGCAAGTGCAGAGGAGAAGCTGAAAAGTATGGATGGTGGTGGGAGAGAGGAACAGAAAGATGTGTAGGTTCTCTTAAGATACAGTAGCACCTAATATCTCCCCCTCAATGTGGGCCACTGTTGGTTAGACTCAAGTAATGCCAATCTGGTCTATGGTTCTATGGTCCACAGAATGGCATTTTGTCTTTTGTTGGTGAATTCTAATAGGGAAATAATTAGGATCAATATGGCTGGTAATACCAAGCATACACAGAAGATATCAATATTCAGTGCATTAGGAGAAACAGGCATTTATTACACATTCACTCATTTATAACGGTCTATAAACTGATCAATTACTTCCCAGGTATGACAAGATTTGACTTTAGCAGATTAGGCTGCTCAGTCATGTAGGCACCAGGAAAAAAGAAAAAAAAAAGAACTATAGAAGAAAAAAGAACAGATTGTGTAATAGTTTGTCCCATGTTTGAACATCATGACACATTTGCCCAGGAGTATAATGCAGCTTCAAAAAGGAAGGCTGCAATTGAGGAGTCTTAATATGTACAGGCATTTCAAATGCCTGGAAAGATGCAAAGAAATCATAATAACATGTTGCTCCATAACTGGGAGATGGGTAGACTAGATTCCTTTCCTTCCTTCTTTTCTACACAACTGTCATATAGCTCTTGGGGGAAATTTGTTTCTTCGTTTTCCTCCTCCTCCTTTTCCACAAATGAATAGAAGTAATGCTTATATTGTAGCATTCACATTTAAAAGCATGTAGAAAATATAATAAGGAAGGAAGGCATCCCATGAAATGGTTGCATTATTTGAATTCACACTATTAAAAGATGTGTTCTATGGATAACAGGGTAATTGGTTCCAGTTCAATGGAAATAAGTAATCATAATTTGAAAAATATAAAATGTTTATTAATGAAATATAGTGTAGCAGTACCTGTAACTTCTTGTATCCTGTAGTTCATTAAATAAGCCTCTTCTTTTTTGAGCTTTCCTCAGTGAGAACCTTCCTATTCTCCATTTTGCACAAAGAATAGTTAATATATAAAATCACAATGGCAAGTGTGCACATGCTAGTCTCAATCACGGGCTTTAACCTTTCACTGATTTTTGCCTCATATGTAACATATCTAATACCAATTTATAAATCGTACTAAATCAAATATCACACTATTTCATCTTGCATTAATTACAATAAATTTAATAAACAAAAAAGTAGGTGGATAATCAACAAATCAATAAACCGGCAGATCTAAGGTATCATATGAATAATATATTTTAATACATCATTTACAAAATAGTATTTCTTGTAATAGTTTGGGTTGTTTTGGAAAAACTAAAAGTGCAGGTATAGAATAGGCAGTACCTGGTTCAACAGAATCTCGCTGTTTGAGGAAGTTGCATAACATTCTCAGAGACTCTTCCCGTCCTGCTTACAATCTCTTTGGACTGTTGCCTTCTGGCAGAAGATATAGAACATTTAAAACTCGGACCACACGTTTTCTGAATAGTTTTTATCCCAGAGCTATAATTGCACTTAATAATGAACTAAAGGGCCACCATCAGTGAACTGTTGGACAGTATTACTTGGTCTGTTGGGTGGATGTTTGGGTAGTTTTAGGGGTGGGGAATTGTGGTGAGTGGGAGTGTGTTTGGGGATTATGTGTGTGGGACCTGGTCTTTGGGTGTCATGTAAATTTTGTTGTATGTGTATACTGTGTATACACATACAATGACAATAAAGTTAAATTAAATTAAAAATTAAAACAGTAATAATTGTGAGAGGGACCTAGTTGTCTTAGTGAACCCCACACAAGTATGAGCCAGCAGTGTGTAGTGCAGCTGTCAAAAAAGCCAATGCAATGCAAAAAAGTCAGGCTGCATCCACACAGGAATAGTATCTAGATCATGAAAAGTGGTAATACCACACTAGTGAGGCCGAGCTTGGAATAATATGTCCAGTTTTGGTTATCACAATACAAAAAATATGCTGAGACCCTAGAAAGTGTGTAAAGAAGAGCAATAAAGATGATAAGGGGTGTGGAAGTCATACGATGAACATTTAAGGAAATTGGGTATGTTTAGCTTAACAAAAAGAAAGTTTAGGAGTGACATGATAGCTGCCTTCTGCTACTTGAGGTGCTGTCACAGAGAATATGGGTCTGATTTATTCTGTAAAGCACCTGAGAGTAGAACAAGAAGCAATGGGTGGAAACTCAACAAAGACAGATCCAACCTGGAACTAAGGAGAAATTTCCTGACAGTGAGAACAACTCATCAGTGGAACTGCTTGCCTCGAGGAGTTGTGGCTGTTGCATCACTGACGGTTTTCAACAAAAAATTGGACAATCATTTGTCTGGGATAATATACGTTCTTCTGCCTTGGGCAGGAGGTTGGACTAGAAGTGACATAGGTCTCTTCCAGCCCTATGATTCTGTGAACCATGTTTGTAATTCTTTGCACTAGCTGATCCCAGGACTGGCAAGTAGCAATACACAAAATACTGAGGAACAAGTAAAGAAAAGAGTGGTTGGTATGGGAGAATTACTATTGGAGTCTTCCCATATCTGCTGCCCTTTGAATGTGTTGGGCCACACAACATAGAATTCCAAATCAAGACTGCCATGCTAGCCAGTGAATGATTATGACTATAGTCCCAATATCTGGGCAGTACTGAATTGGGGAAAAGTACAGTAGTCCTCAACTTACAATGATTTGTTTAGCGAACATTCAAAGTTACAATGGTATGAAAAAAATTACAACTGGGTGTCGCACTTACAACCATTGCAGCATCCCCACGGTCACATGATCAAAAATTGGGCGCACAGCAACTGGCATGTATTCACAATGGTTGCAGCATCCTAGCGTCATCCAATTGCCATTTGCAACCTTCCCAATCAGCTTCCGACAAAGCAAAGTCAATGGGCAAAGCAGGATTCACTTCAATATTGTGTGATTTGCTTAATAGTTGCAATGATTCATTTAGCAACCATGGCAAAAAATATAAAATTAAGAGTGATGCATTTAACAACCATTTTGCCTTACTTTGGAAATTTTGGTCCCAATTATAGTTGTAAGCTGAGGACCACTTGTATGTAAGAATATAAAGCTGATGTTTATTAAATAGGCTACCAGACTAATATGTGCTATCAGACAGCACTCATTGTCCAGATGTATTCCTCAACTTTCCGGAAAGTAGCTAATTCAAGAAATGTTGCATTGAGTAGTTGCAGACAAGCACCAAAGCATAAAAATTCTTATATTGCAAAGTGACTTCATATTGTGTGCAGAAATCCAGCTTCCAGAAATGTATAATAGTGAGAGTCTTGATAAGAGAACAACTAGTGTTTTCTAGTTTGTTTTCATCTGAGGAATGTTACAAAATACGTGACTGAGCAGACTTTATCCTATCTCCGATTTCATATTTCCTGTGTACACTGCAGGCTTTGGGCACACTAAATCAGCGTAGCTGACTTTCAAAGAAACAAAACATCTATGTCAGGAAATGGCTCTAGTTCTGTCCACAGTAATGTCCTACTTAAAGTTGAAACTTCTGTTTATGAGTGCTAGGGGGAATTTCTCTCTCTTTCTCAACTTGACGGAGACAAGCAATAGTCTGGGCTTGCAATCAGTCCATGGGATGGAGCAAAAAGGAAAGAATTATTGAGTGGAGGGAGAAAAATCCTATCTCCTCCTCCCTCTTCTGCCCAAAGGCAGTCTATAGCTAGACCAATTCAATATGTAAGAAACAATTTATGAACCTATAACATTTCCCATCTTTAGCAAAAAAAATGAACTGGAGCTGTCTGGACAAATCTCTTATTTCACCCACTTCAACAGCCCTCTTGCTGAGTTGAAAGGCAATGCACTAAACAGAAGGTTTGCCGAGATGAAAAAACAACAGACTGGGAAATTATTTAACCACAGCATCTTGTTTACAAAGGCCAAGTCTCAGAGTTTGAACTAGAATTCCTAACACATGAACTATATGATACCAAAGTGAAATTTTCATTTATGATCTACTTTTAGAACCAATATGGATCTGGAGGCTGGATATTTAAAAAACGTATTATCTATAAGAAGCATTCTTTGTTAAAATTGGGAAAACATCTTTCTTGAATCCCACTACGAGTGGACTTAGGAGTTTGCATTGAAATCTGATAATATGGTCTTTAGTTTTGAAGTCTGATATTGAGATCATGATTTGGGTGCCCTAATAATACTTCAACCACATGGTCTAAAGCTTTTAAAAATACAAGAACCATACTAAAGTAATCTATACTCTTTTTCAAGAGAGGTGTGTAACTAGTAGGGATAAACTTCTTTTCATCCATCCTGAATCCATCTCATTTATTTTAGAAAATGCTATCGTGTGATGCAGAGTTTTACAACCTGGTGCCTGCTAGATAAATAGGATCATAACTTCTTTTAAACAAGAAGCAAAAACTTTTATTGGGCTGAAATACACCTATTTATTTTCCAACTTTCCCCCAACCTCTGGTGATATCACCTTATTGACATCAAATCCTTCTATGGCCCTTGGTAGTCAAAAATAAAAATCCCAAGAAGTTATTGTTTATTTAGAGTATGATGAGAACATGACAGAAGAGAAGTAAACATATATATACAGTCCACGTAATTATAAGTAAAATATCTATGGAGGTATGGCATAACTAGATGTTCAATTCATTTATCCAGGCAGTTATTACTAACACTGCTTCATACAGATCTTCTAGGGAACCAGAGAATGCATGTGATGGGCAATCTTGCACAATATGTTTAATAATATCATCACCACAATCACAACAAGGGGAATCTGTCCATTCCCACTGATACAGGGCAGAGGCACTTCTTCCGGTATCATATTTAATTCTGTTCAATTTCACGCAGACAGAGTGAGGCAGATCAAAACCATGTGGTTTGGTAGAGGGATCACTAATGGTAAAGTTACAAGAAGGTACCTTGGACCATTCCTCTCTCCAGCCAATCTTGGGATTAAACTAAGTAGATGCTAAGTGAATAGCTGGTTTTCTGAGCTGACCTACAGGATTTCAATCTTGCGATAGGCTGTGTATTGCCCTTGTGAACAGAGAGGGCCTTGTTGTTCAGCATCCATGACCTTAGCCGAGTGAGAACTTGTTGTCTTCTAATGTGGGTTGGTATGATACTGCTAAGTGCTGGTAACCAGTGTACAAGAAAGGGATGCAATGTGCCAGAGATTATATGCATTGTCTGGTGGAGTTAGACATTGACCATTTGAGTTTGAGTGCTGTTAAGCCATAAGATGGCATAATATTCAGCTGTGGAATAAACCATAGCCAAGGGTATTAGCATCAGCACCCGAGGATGTTCCAGCCAGTCTGTTCAGTAAAGTATTGCAGTTTTTCAATTTTTCAGCTGTTTTTTCCAGGTATTGCTGAAAGGTTAGTGATCTATCCAGTATTACTCCCAGGTACTTCAGAGAGTTATTATATTGCAAAAGTTCACTGAAAGCTGGCAATTTGCATACCTATTGCTGAGGTAGAATGTGACCACTTCTGTTTTCATTAGGCTTGGTTGAAGGCACTATTTTTTTGAAGTAGTCATCCAGCTTCTGGAGATCTTGAGAGAAGATATCCCAAGATTATCCCAAGAAATATAATTCCAGCATGGAGTCTTTTCTTCCTGCAATGGAGAATGCCAAAGCTTTTATAAATATTGGTCCTTTGATGGGTCCAAATAAATAGACAACTTGTTGGATAGAAGGGAGAACTCTTGCATGCTTGTCACCATTTGGTACTGAAGGATTTCAGTTTTAAAGACAGAATGTATAGTAATCACGATGATGAAGCATGCATTCAAGACTGCATGGATTTTCACTGACATTTCTACATTAAGAACATTTTCAATTCAAATACTGAATTGATGAAATACTAGCACTGATAATGTTACCTAATTTGGGTAATGAAACATCTGCAATAAAACAACCAAGTTGAGAGAGCATCAAGGACCCTTCAATTCAAATATTTTAATATATCATCTGTGAAAAGTATAGTATAGGTGTATAGGTATGGAATAGGTGGTACCTTGCTCAACAGTAGTAACTGTGAGAGGGATCTCGGAGTCCTAGTAGACAATCACTTAAATATGAGCCAGCAGTGTGCTGCAGCTGCCAAAAAAGCCAAACAGACTGCTAGGCTGCATTAACAGAGGGATAGAATGAAGATCACGTGAAGTGTTAATACCACTTTACAATGCCTTGGTAAGACCACACTTGGAATACTGCATCCAGTTTTGGTCACCGTGATGTAAAAAAGATGTTGAAACTCTGTCTAGAACAGGGGTAGGCAACCCAAAACACTCAAAGAGCCACTTGGACCCGTTTCTCACCAAAAACAAAACACCGGGAGCCGCAAAACCCTTTTGATATCTAAAATAAAGATAACACTGCATATATCCTTTTTTACCTTTATTATAGGTGTGTGTGTGTGTGTGTGTGTGTGTGTGTGTGTACGTATGTACATACACACACACACACACACACACACACATTAAAAATAAAAGTAAAAATATGACTCTTGGGAATATCCATACTATTAAAACAATGATAAAGAGAATGCTTTAAGAGAATAAAATTACATACACACACAGGTAAAAAAAGGATATATACAGTGTTATCTTCATTTTAGATGTCAAAAGGGTCTCTCTCTCTCTCTGTCTCTTTCCCTCCCTCCCTCTCTATCTGCCCTTGGTCTGCCACTCCTCCTCCCCCACTCTCTTTCTTTCTCTCTCTTTCCTCTCTTTCCTCTCTCTCTCTCTCTCTCTCCCCCTCCCTCTCTCTTTCTCTCTTTCTCCCTCCCCCTCCTATCTGCTGCTCACCTGGCAAGCTTCAAGCTGTTCCCCAACAAGCTCAGGGGTAGGCAACCTCGTCTCTTTTATGACTCATGGACTTCAACTCCCAGAATTCCTGAGTCAGCCTAGCTGGGCTAGCTAGCTCTCTCCTGCCCTTCCTGCTTCCTGCTTCCTGCAGAGACGCAGCAAAGGGAGGAGCTCCGCCCAGTAAGCTTTTCAGCTCTTCGGAGAACACTGTGAGTGCACTCTCTTTTTTACACACACACACACACACACACACACACACACACACACACACACAGAGAGAGAGAGAGAGAGAGAGAGAGAGAGAGAGAGAGAGAGAGAGAGAGAGAGAAGCAGGGAAGCGCAATTGCCTCTCTCTGTCTGTCTCTGCAAAGGCAAAGGAGGCTGGGAGCCACAGGGGAAGGCTCAAAGAGCCGCATGCGGCTCCGGAGCCGCAGGTTGCCGACCTGTGGTCTAGAAAGAGTACAAGAAGAGCAACAAAGATGATTAGGGGACAGGAGGATAACACATAAAAGGAATGACTGCTGGAATTGGATATGTCCAATTTAAAGAAGAGGGGTGACATATCCAATATCTCAGGGGTTGCCACAAAGAAGAGGGAGTCAAGCTATTCTCCAAAGCACCTGAAGGTAGGACAAGAAGCATCGGATGGAAACTAAACAAGGAGAAATCAACCTAGAACTAAGGAGAAATTTCCTAACAGTTAGAACAATTAATCAGCCTGCCTCCAGAAGCTGTATATGCTCTAAAACTGAAAGTTTTTAAGAAGAGACTGGACAGCCATTTGTCTGAAATGGTATAGGCTTTCCTGCCTGAGCAGGGGGTTGGACTAGAACTAGATGACCTCCAAGATCCCAACTTCATCATCATCATCATCATCATCATCATCATCATCATCATTATTATTAAAACTTTCTAAGGGTTATTTCCATTTTGCAAAAGTGGATCAAAGGCAATGCCTCACTTGAATCAAGCTTGATTCTTAATGACTCTTGGCAGTAATATAGCAGAATTCTGCTGTTGCCTTCTTTAAGGAGATTTTATCAATTTTCATGTCTAGCTTAAAGTCTTGGATTTTCTGCTGAAAAAAGTACCAACTAGATCAAACCTCGCTTAGCTTTTCAAAAGCAATTGAAAAGAACCAATTGAAAAGATTCCAAAACAAGAGGATAAATACTGTAATTATCACAACTTGCCTCAATGTTAGTGTGTTAATGGAATGCATCTAAAACACTTCAAAATGAAAAGAAACAATTTAATCCAACTCTATTCCACGCAACCATACAAATTAAAGCATTCAAAACAAATGATTGTCTAAGGTCTAAACTCTATCTGAGCAGATACAATCTATCATTTTAGTATTTAGTATTTAGTTTTACTATCAAATTTCCAGTGTTTCCATGATCTTTGCCTTAACTTGCATCCAGAATCTATCTGCTGTTTATAACTTGAACCATTATTTCAAAACATAAGTCATACTCCTCTATATTTTATACTAATACTTGAAGCGGGTATGACATACTTTTTTTGGTCTTTTTTAAATTATTTCACTATGTGTGTGTGTCACAAAAAAGGCTCTCGCAGTATAGAGATCAGTTGTCCCCACATCACCGTATCAGGCAAATGGAACTGAGAGAAGATGGTTCCAAAGTAATTCAATTAACTTCCAAAAATAAGGATGGAATCCAACACTTCAACTATTCCATATTTTTAATATGTACTTCATTCTTGAGAAAAATGGATGAGACAAATTATATATACATATGTAAGTTTAAAGTCAATCAGATAAAAATAAAGAGCTCTGGGATGTAAGGTAAAAGGCTTTTTTTATTAATTGCTGAGCTTTTGTTAACAACCTGTTAACATCATCAGAGCAAAGAGCTAAATAAGAAGGGGGGAGTATGTGCATAAATTTACATAACAGTTAAACAACGGTTGCAGTGAGGCACGTGCACATAGCGTGCTTAAGAAGCTCTTAAAGGCATAAAGCAGTCAGTCTCAAGACCATTTTCAAAAGTCGCGCTTGTCAGCTGTTTGGCGTGTAGATCCAGCGCGCCTATCAGCTGTTTGGCGCGAGGTTCTTAGGGCTTCGTGCTCAGTCTTGTGCTGGCTGGATTCCTTCCATGGGGTGCAGCTTGGGGGTTCGTTTCGCTCTATTGCATGCAGGAGCTGCGGGATTGGATCTGTAGGGAGAGAAAGTAGATGCCCTCATGGGGCATGTGAATGATTTGCCTGCCCTCGCTCTCCCTTTTCAGGAAGCTGTGAAATCATCTGTTAAAGAAGCCAGCCTCTTGGATTGTATAGTTTCTTTGGTGTAGGGTTGCTGTGTGTGTGTGTTTCGTTGGGCATGGTCGCTTGGAATGTTTGTGTATGGTCATTTCTTATTAGTTCTGGGTGGTTTTGTGGTGTTTGGGAATTGGGCTGTAATATTTTGTTCCACTGAATGTGATAAGTCATATTTCATTGCAGGGGGGAGTTTTGGTCTTGGTCTTAATATTCTGCTGTTACTTAGGTGTTGTATGTGTATGTTTTGTTGTGTGTGAGTGTCTTGTGAGGTTGCAGGATTTGTGTTTTGGATGTTTGTGTCCTGGATGTTGTGGTCAGGGGGGTTGTTGTTTCTGTGTGTGAGAATATCAGAACGTGGTGTGTTGGTTGTGTGAGTTGTCATGGTTGTGTTAGAGTTATATTCTTTACTTAGGTTTGATGAAAAGGATTGTGTTGTAGAAAGCATATCTATTGTTTTGGTTTGGGGTTTGATAAGTGGGTGGGGTGGTGTTTTTGTGTTATTATTGGTTGGGTTGAAGTGTTTAGGTATTTTATGTTTTTGTAAATGTCTTTTTAGGGTTTGGTAAGGAGGTAGTAGGTCTATATGTCTATTAATAGAATAACAGTCTGAAAATCAAGCTTCTTTTAAAAGATGGCCTCCTTTGGTGGAATCATGAGGAATGACTTCTGCTCCTTTAAAGTTGAAAGTGTGGCCATGTTTAGCTATATGGGTCCAGACTTGGGAGCATTGTTCTTGTCTTCTTACTGCCAAAATATGCTCATATATTCTGGTTTTAAGTCTTTTTGATGTTTCTCCAATGTAGTTACATTGGCATATGTTGCAGTTGATCTTGTATACAATGGAGGACAAATCACTGGTTGGTAATGGTTCTTTGGATCGCATCAACTGGGAACGTAACATTTGGTTGGGTTTGTGTGCTATGTTGATATTGTATGGGGCAAGGATCCTGGCGGTTGCTTCTGAGACTCCATTGATGTATGGGATTGTTGCCCAAGTTGTATTAGTTGGAGCATTGTAATTTGAGTGTGGTGTCTTATCTTTGCAGCAATGTTTAATGAAAGTTGGTGGGTAATTATTTTGTTTGCATATGCTGAGAAGATATGCTTTCTCTTTATGTGCACATGCCTCACTGCAACCGTTGTTTAACTGTTATGTAAATTTATGCGCATACTCCCCCCTTCTCATTTAGCCCTTTGCTCTGATGATGTTAACAGGTTGTTAACGAAAGCTCAGCAATTAATAAAAAAAGCCTTTTACCTTACATTCCAGAGCTCTTTATTTTTATCTGATTGACTTTAAATATCCACACCTGGGATTTTAATATTCAGAATTATCAGAGACACATATGTAAGTGCACACATAATTGGTTACACTAATACGAACACATTTCCATTTTTATTTAAATCCATCAGTTTCTTACTATGAAATTTTGCATCCTGGATTGGCAACATTATCATTATTGCCTTATTGTCCCTTTCACAATTTGGTATTACTCAATGTTCCAGCAATGCATACATGTCTGTTATTTCAGACAACATAATTATTCTTTTTGTGCTTATGAAGAAACAAGGTTGAGGTTAACAGTGGAAGAACAAATGTTTCAGAACATGTTACAAATCAGTACACTTTGCTATCCATAGTTCAACTCAATATGTATGTTGGTTTTTTCTTATACTTATCAATCGATTCTATAACATAAAAGGTTTTTAAGAACATCGAATCAATATTCTAGAAGAATAAAGTAATCATTCTGGCGAACTTTCCCTTCACATTTTAATTCATTTTTTTTCTTCAACAGAAATCTAGCGTAGAATAACTGAAATTTAAAGTTTCAATATTGTGCTTTGATAATTTCCATTTAATTCACAATGGCTAGAGCAGGGGTAGGCCATCTCGACTCTTTTATGACTCATGGACTTCAACTCCCAGAATTCCAGTTGATTCAGGAATTCTGGAAGTTGAAGTCCATGAGTCATAAAAGAGCCGAGGTTGCCTACCCCTGGGCTAGAGGAACAAACACAAACACACACACAAATTTCTCCAATACCTGAGCTCCGTTATAGAACAACTCATGTAACTGCAAATCAACCTTAACTCTCTCCAGCTAGTTTTCATCTTATAACCCAGAGCACAGCAACCATTTGAAGTTACAATGGATTTCCCTTAAGCTACTTATGACCCAGATTCAAAGTTATGATGGGTGCCTCCCTGTGGCCATGTGATTGCATTTGGGGCATTCAGCAACTGGCTCACACTTACACTTGTTTGCAATACCTCATAGTTACATAACTGTGATCTACTATATTTTTTTGCAAAAACCAATGCTTACTTCTGGTTTCCAGCAGAAATGGCTACTGACAATGGATTCACTTAATGACCACAGCATTCATTTAATGATCATGGTGATTCATTTAATGGCTACAACAAAAAAGATTGTAAAACCGGATATAGTCACATGGTAACCCCTTTTAATGCCTGGCATCACTTATGGCCATAATTATAGGTTCAATTATGATTGTAAATTGAAGATTACTTGTATAAAACTAGCAAGATTTTTACCCACATTATCCTCTTTTGGAACATCTTCCAGTTGTGGTTATCTAACTATCTGAACTCTGAAATGGAGAAAAGTGAGCTATGTTTGACAACTGGATGCCTAGTTTTGGTTATTTTGGGGTCCAAAGTATAATTAAGAAGAAAATCTTAAAGAGGACAGTATGGCTAAGAAATGTTTCTCAATATTTTTTTATTCCTTTCCAAAGCAAAAAATGGTTCTTTAAGGGAGGGAGAGTTCCACATAGTTTTTTTGTTTGTTTATATTTTGTTTTGACGCTTGCAACAGGCTGGTGATGTGCAAAAAGTATCATGAAAGTACCAGAGACATCTGCCTTCCATGTAGGATTTGGAATAACTGCTATGTTGCCTTTGGAGTAATATCATTTAGATGATTTTGGCTAATATAAAAGCTAACCAGTGTCAGCTGTGGTTAGCACTTGGATGACAAATTACCTGCAAATTTCAGCTCACTGGCTAGACTAGAAAGTCAGAAATACATCTTTAATGAGGCCAATGCAAACCATATTGATAATACTGCCAGAGAAATTGCGTAAATATAAGCACCATGAGTCTCCCTCAAGTCAGAGGTACTTTTAGCTTCCACAGTTAGCTGTATATGTGTGGTCAGGTTGTTTCTTAACAATCACATAAATATACTATATCCAGGATTATCTGTCCCTAACAGTTTTTCTTGGCACGCTCATCATCATTATAACTGAATCTATTCATTTTGCCGCTGGCTGTCCTTATATGATAATCTAAATCTGGCATTTTATAATTCAAGTGAGAACTTTAGAATGATGCTTTCTATGATCCTTTTGTTTCTTTGCTTATCTATACTATTATTTTGAGTCTTCTCTAATACCAAGTTCAAAACTGTCAATATCCTATCTATCCTATTCCTCAAAGTCCGTCTTTTGCTTCCATTGAATATTAAAGGAAAACCAATGCCTGTTCGATTTTGAATCTTTTTTTACGTGTAGACACATCATGACATTTAACACCCTTTCCAAGCAGAATTAGTTACAAATTGAAAATCTTGGGACTTCCAGCCAGCATTTTGGTGAAGCTGGTTGGGAATTGAAGACCCTAGAACAGTGGTGGCGAATCTATGGCATGGGTGCCAGAGGCGGCACTCAGAGCCCTCTCTGTGGGCACTCGTGCCATCGCCCCAGTCCTAGGCCTTTTATAAAACCTTTTTATAAACCTGGGTTTTATAAAACCTTTTCGCTTTAGGCCTCCGCTGCCATGTACAAAAAAAAAAAAAAAGGTTCAAACAGTCAATTTCAACTTCTCTCAGGGGAAAAAAAAGATCTTGCAAAGTTGGAATTCATTGAGTGAACTTTTTAGTCCCACCCAGTCTGCCATTACCACTGCAGCCACACCCACCCAATGGACCACACCCACCCGGCACTCAACGATGCATAAGTGGGTTTTGGGTTGCAGTTTGGGCACTCGGTTTCTAAAAGGTTCACCATCACTGCCCTAGAACAGGGCTTTTCAACTGGTGGTACATGTATCACCAGTGGTACTTAGCATCTGGCAGGTGGTATGCGACCTTTAGCCAAGTGTAGCGGAAGAGGGAACAAACTAAAGCGGCGCTGCACAAGCCTAGAGGAGATCAGCTGGAGCTGCAGGGCTCGGCAGAAGCCCCAGGACCTGCGTGTGTGGCTGCATACTGATTGGAGCTTACAGGGCACCCAGAAAAGGAGGAGGGGGGTGGAGAGAGAAGCTATAAAAGAAGGTTTTGGTGGTAGAGGGAGAAAGAGAGAGGCTTTTGTTAGTGAAGTGGTGAGGAGGGAGCAAGCGAGCGGCCTTTGTGAGCAAAGGGGAATGAGTGAGAGCGAGGGGTTTTTGTGAGCAAAGTAAGTGAGTGAGAGAGCGAGGGGCTTTTGCGTGCACAGGGCGAGTGAGTGAGAGAGTGACTAGGGCTTTTGCGAGCAAAGGGTGAGAGAAAAACAGAAAAGTGAGGGGGCGAAGGAAAAATGAAAAGCCGTTGACTTCTTATTTCCTCTGTTGCAGTAGAAAGAAGCATTAACACTGAACCTCAACTTTTTACTTTTCCATATTATAAACTAGCCATTTCTACTACAACAAATAAATCTAACCAGTAAAACCCCAAATTCCCCCTTTTTTAGTCATCAAATTTTTGACATCTTGCTAAGCACTGGTGGTACTCGAAAATTGTTATGTCCTAAAAGTGGTACAATCTGTGAAAAGATTGAAAAGCCCTGCCCTAGAAGACATCTATCAGCCTATCAGCCCCCTCTACCACAAAGATCTTGCAGGAGAAGGGCAGCGTGGGCAACCGTGGGATCTGGCAGGGTGAGAGCTGTGAACCATAAACACAAAGCTTTTGCTGTGTCCCTGCATAACAGATACAGAGCCCTTGCTGACTTTAATAGGGACATTAAGGAGACAGGTCAAGGTAGTTGTGATGATAACTCAAATAAGCAGGGGATCTGGTCCGAGATGAAGAACTTGTTTTTGATAGGGAGAAGTGCGAATCAGGTATTACACATCAGTCATGCAAGAGGAGAAAGGTATCCAAAAAGAGAAGCCACCTTCTGGTTGGTGATTCAATTATAAGAGATGTAAATTTAGGAAAGGACACAGAGGTTTCGAAAGAGGTCAGGTGTCTTCCAGGTGCTATGGCCAGTAGGGACAAGAAGTGTATTTTTAAAATAGTCAAGAATGCCAGTAAGGACTGTAATGTGGAGGCTATTGTACATCTTGGCACTAACAATCTGTCCCAAAAAGATGTACTCTCTGTGCAGAATGATTTCCAGAGCCTGAGGCAGGAACTTAGCAGGATAGGCTGTAGGCTTGCTTTTTCAGAGGTTTTATCAATGTATAAGGAGCAAAATGGAAAAGGCCAGCTTATAGCAGAATTCAATAGGTGGCTAAAGGAGTGGTGTAAAGGGGAAGGCTTTGGTTATATTAGTCACGATGTCTGTAGCTAGTCCAATGAAAAAATGTACAAGAGATGGTTTGCATCTATCAAAGAAAGGGACTGAGTTACTTGGCAATAAATTCAGATTTTTCTGGAGGAATATTTAAACTAAACAACGGAGACAGTGAGTTAGTTGACATAGAATATCCCTGTCCCCGGCAATCTAAAAATTATAGGGCTATCAGTGCATGTAACATAGATGTGTGTGTGGACAAGAATATCAACCTTGCTGTCAAGCAAAATCAAGCTTTTAATAGGGAGTGCCACACAAAGTGCACTAACCAAACAGGTGGTAAGAAAATAGGGGAACTCAGGCATCACACAGGTTATGTAGCAAGTAAACACAGGGTCAGTCATAAAGGACTCAAATGTCTATACACCAACACACAGAGTATGAACAACAAACAGGGTGAACTAGAAATTCAGATTAATGAGGGCAGATATGATATTGTTGCCATTATGGAAACATGGTGGGATGAAACCCACACATGGAACACACAGCTAGAGGGATTTAAATTATTTAAAAGAAACAGACCAAATAAAAGAGGAGGTGGAGTTGCTCTCTATATAAGAAATAACTACATCTCTACAGAAATAGAGCACAACAATGATAAAAACTGTCTTGAATGCATTTGGGTCAATATAAAAGGGGGGAAAATGACATTGGCGTAGGTGTATACTACAGACCATCCAACCAAACAGAGGAAATAGATGAACTTTTTGCTAATCAGCTAACTAAGGTATGTAGGAAGTACATCACAATAGTAATGGGGGACTTTAATTACCCTGACATCAACTGGGAGACAAACTTTGCACCAAGTGGAAGATCAAACAGATTCCTGACAGCTATTTGCTGATATTCTGCCTTAGTTATGTACCCCTCTTTCCACTTTTTATACTTGTCCTTTTTATCTTTCAATTTATTAGAGAGTTCTTTATGCAGCCATGCTGGTTTCTTGTGAGAGCTATTATTTTTCTTCTTTGTTGATATTGTGCTAGACTTGGTTTTATTACCTCACTTTTCAAAATTTCCCAAGCTTCTTGAGTTGTTTCCCCTTGAGGATTCTCATCCATGGAATCCCTCCCAAGCCGTCTCTAAGTTTATTGAAATTAGCTCTCTTAAATCCAAGACTATAGTTTTACTATGTTCTATTGCTTGCATAATGTTGAATTCCAATATTGCATGGTCACTCCCTCGCCCCAAGGTTCCTGTGGTTCCAAGGTTCCTTTTATCATTTTATCTCAGTTAGTGGTCATCTCTGTCAGGCAGTAACTCAGTTTATGCACGTAAGAGCAGGTCATGTTACAACAGCCTTCTGACTCATGCTAACCTGCAGCCAAGCTCTCCTTTAAACACGTCACCTCACGACACTCGGTTGCCGCTCCTTCTCCTGCTTTTGCAGCCTGTCTCAACAAGTAACTGCTCCCCAACGGCCCTCCCAAACGCAATGTGCGCCTGCGCTATCGGAGCCCCAGCCCGGCAGGCGAAGCAGGACAGGAGAAGGGGCGGGGTCCTGACCAAGACGCGGAAGGTATCCTCGACGCGTGCGCACCACAAGACTTTGGCTCAGCCAAAGGGGCGGATTCGGAGGGGCGCATGCGCAGAAGACGTGGCAGCTGGCGTAGTGACTGGGGCGCAGCCTGTTCTCGGTGTTATTGGCGGTCAGGATGGACGAGGATATTTTGACAACGCTAAAGATCCTCATAATCGGCGAAAGCGGCGTGGGCAAGTCCAGGTAACTCCCTCCTTAGCTCGGGCCAGTTTCAGCCACCCTGAGTCTTAGCGTCCTTTCTCCCACTGCCGGGCTTCCTCGCCCCACCCCGCCTAGGCCCCGTTTGGGCGCCCCTTCGAGCTAAAGGGCATTTTTTCTGCCCGGAGGGGCGTCGTGAGGAGTGGGGAGCTTGTTCCCCGACGGCCATTTATATTTACTCGCGAGAAGGTTCCCAGAGTTGGTGGGACTCGCTCTTCACTAAGGGTGGGGCGGCGGGGGAGAGGGCGGCGGTCTGGGCGATGAAGCACGTCTGAAAGCCGCAACCCCGAATCCCTCCTCTGCGCTTGTAGATCACCTGTGGCTCAGAGGAATGTCGCACTCTGCGAATGCTCAGAGGCACTGCGCTAGTCTTCTGCTTGATTGCGTTTGAAAGCCAGCTAGGAGGCTGAACTTAATGTAATTGTGGGAGGGTGAACACTCTCAATTTTGGGGTGCTTCCTATAAATGTTGCCCTTGCTGACTCCAGAGAGAGGCGTGGCCTTGCCTTTTGGGGGGGGAGAGGGAGGGGTGGCAGTTTGCTCATGGCTGCCTGCTCAGTCCATAGTACACGTGATTGGTGATTCTTGGATTGCTTACAATAACCTTTGCCTTGCTTGTGATGTATTTCTTATAATCCCCTTGGTATTATTACTTGTGGTGGAGTAATATCTCTGGTGGTATGACATGGCTTAGCTTTATTGCTGTGAGCAGTGTGTTGATCCAGATTTTTAAGAAAACATCAACCACAAATGAAAAACAAGATATCATAATACAGTAGTGAATTCCAGCAGTTAAAGACTATTTCATGTTTGTTTATTTTATGTAGTCATCCACCTCAAGTAATAACTCTGAGTTGCTAACAATGTTAAAAATATAAAAAAGAGAAAGAAAAAAATCCCAAAGCAACAAACATAAAACAGTACCTAAGATATAAACAGATCAACCCATAACAATTAACATAGCCAATGCATTGGCTCAACTCCACCTCCTGATCCCCAGGCTTGGTGACAGAACCAGTTTTTTAAGTCCTTCAGAAAGACTGATGTGTTCTGGAAGCAATGGTAAACTTCATAAGAAATTTATCTCATGTTTGTATTAAGTTGGATTGTGAGTCAAGATGTTTTGGTTGTCTGTCACTATTTGCTAGGCTTGTAGAAATATGTTCTGTATAGCATTGACTATGTGATAAAATAGTTTCTGATACCTAAATCTATAATTCAGAAATTACACAAGTGAAAGAAAGTGGGGGGAGGGATGCATGCATGTTTGTACCCCCCCCACATCCTTCCCTTCTCCATTGCCTTGATAGACTATATTTTTTTCTTTGCAAGTGCTTTGCTAACAGGCAGAGTTTCAAAATACCTTTTGCATTAGATCATCCCCAAGTATATGACTTTAAAAGTTTACATTTTGCAAGGTATTGTTTATCTGTAAATAAATAATGCAAGGCATACTGCAAGCTTCAGAGCTTCTAGGAAAGTAAGCTGAAATTGTACTAGGGATAAAGTTAAGATACTTTGTGGTATATAGCATGAAGGATAAGAGACTGGAAGAGGTGGTTTTTTTTTTAATGCAGAGTGTATTTATTTAAACATGAGATGGTGTGTTGAATATAATTGAACAAGTAGAATATGATCTTTTTTTTTTTGTTCTCCTGCGGTTGAAACTTGGATATTTTACTACAGCAGACTCCCAGTGGGATGAAATAGGCAGCATGGTGTTCCTAAGAAGTCTTGAGCAACAACTCATATAATCCTTACTTGTTAGCTATGCTAATTTATGGGGATTTTCTAGTCTAAAAGATATAGTGAGCAATGAGTTGCCTATCCCTCAAACAAACTTTGGTGAGATGTGTAAATGTCTATTATTCAACACTTCTTTGTGCAGCTGTCCTTCAAGATTGATTCATATAATCTGCATGTTTTTGGTATAGTGAGGTTGAAAGGGTTTTTAAGGCTATTGAAAGAGTTTACAACTTGGATCAGCAAGATGAACTTCCCAGATCACTGGGAATGTATTATTTGTATTCCATGATATCTGCAGATATTGTGTTCCTGTGGGTATCTATAAATACATTATTGACATCTTAAATCTTAACATTCAAGTAGCGCTGTAGCTATTTTTTGATAAATATGCAGTGAAATTTAATATAAGGGGTTTTTAAAATCATAAATATTATAATCTAATGAGAAAATAAACTTATCTGATATGATGACGTAACCTTAAGCTGAACCAGACCATAGTAGTAGAAGGGTTATTGAAAAGAAGATAAGCTCTTTCTCCACTTAAATATATGTTTGATGTCTTAGAAATCATATTTTCTTTTTAGATTGATAAATACATCTGAAATGCTGAGAATGTACTGTAAGCACAATTACAGAATGACTGCTTTGTTACCTGTGGCCAATCATAAAAGGATCACAAATAATAGGGCAGGCTAATGAGATTGTCTTAGGACATTTTTGCCTCTCTACAATTTTCTCTATTACAGCAACATGCCCTGACCCCTTTTTTGATGGATATACTGACAAACAGAATACTGGCTATAGTCATCTGATACATTTTTTTTCAAATAATGGCAATGGGGGCCCATATAGACAGGAAAGATTATTCTGCTAATTTACTATTTCCTTTTAATTTTTAAAACCTGTAATACAAACCTGTAAATCAGGATGGCCTGGCTCCAAATGGACAAGAATACAGAGGAACAGTAAACATGGTAGACTCTAGTTTTTGAAGATATCTACCTTGAAGGAGAAGGTGTTCTTTATTAAAAATGTAACTGCTTAATAGAGTTTGGAATTGGTAATGAATATTTGCAGCAGAATTTATAAAACCTAATTTCTTTCTCCTCCTCTCTTTTCCTTTGTAAAGCCTTTTGTTACGGTTTACAGATAATACATTTGATCCAGAACTTGCAGCAACAATTGGTAAGTTTGTATTGATTGTATTAGCTTGATCAAATATAGAATATGAAGCAATGCTAACATATTTTGTTGCTTGATAAAAATGGAATCATTGTAATTGAGAAAGCTCATTCTGATTCTGTTATAATTGAAACAAAATACTGATTTGCCCAGTTGGATTACAAACTTTTCATTAAGTATAGGCATTTTACAAAATTTAACTTTTCTAACAGAATAAAGAAATTAAACATGAAGCTGCTCCTCTACCATTTACCGTAGTTATTAATCTTATAAGGTTCTCTATTTACAGTGATTGTTAGCATTTGAATATACCCATATTAATTGAAATATCTGATATAACATTGTATCCAATTTTGATTATACCTTGAATAGACTCACAAAAAACCAATCAGACCTAATCTAAAAAAAGTTCTATTTTGATGTTTCTGTTCTTAAAACTATTAAGCTTGATTCTAAAGTGCCATGGTACAATTGTACTGAAGCCTTCACCTTACATATGTTGGTTGAATAGTGTTTGTTTCTTTTTTTGCATTCCTTTTTATTGTATATTATCTGTATATACATTTAATATATTGATTTATATTGTGTTGTAAACTTTTTGGCCTCCAAAGAAAGCAAAAAATCAACAATCCCAAAATAAAGACACAATCTAATTCTTGATTTGTTTACATGAACCAACTGTGCCTATTTGTCTTTTAAGAGGTTTTTTTTTTTTTTAGTATATAGTCTGATACTATGGAAGGCATATCTTATAATCTATTTCACAAAAAGCTGGCATAATAAAGCATGGTAAGAATTTGGTAAAGTATGTATTAATCAGAGAATTCTCCTAAGTTTGGAGCATATAAACAAAAAGCATTGACTTTATAACTGTACTTTGGCTTTCAATCTGTTGCTATGATTGCTTAAATTCAGCTAATATGTTAAAAGCTTTTAGAAATTGTATAAATCCTTCAAAAGCAAGGGAACATGTATAAAATATTTTCTTTTGAATTACTAAGCTACAGAGTGACTTACATGTACATGCATGCAAAGATAGCCCAGAGCAAATTAGCCAGGCAATTATGTAAAAAACTATAATGATTTGAGGGGACCTATTTCACTTGCACTCCCATACATTAAAAGGAACCTCTTTTGAATGGTATGTAGCTCTGCTATTTTTTGCTCTTTGCTTTTTTCTTAATTATTTGCATAGTATATGAGAGTTTGTATGATATTGAGACATTAATGTTTACCCTTTCTTGATGATAAATACATTAACATACTAGAGAGGCCCATTTTTTTTCTATACTTATAGTCTTGAAAAAAATGATTAACATTAACTAGAGTCCTCTTTACAGAATGAAATTTCCTACCTAGATGCATAATTTTAAGCTATTACATGTTTTTATTGTAATGTTATTTTATTGATGCCTTCAAGTTAATGTTGATTCCTAGCAATTGTTTGGAGAAATCCCTGCAGTTTTCTTGGTAATATTTCAAAAATGTTTTTTTCTTGCCTTCTTCCTAGAGCTGGCCCAAGTTTACACATCTGGCTTCATGCTTAAAATGGAATTAGAACTCACAGTCTCTCAATTTCCAACCTGGTGCTTTAAGCACTATGCCAAACTGGCCCCCTTAAAAATGTTTCTTTATTAAAGCTCTAATTTGGCTAATATTTGAATATAGTTAACAAATGAAAATTGTGCTATTGATTTTAGAATAGTTTGCAAACTTTTCAAATCAAATATCTTATAATTCAGTTTTACAGTATTCATGCTTATTGAAAATACAGTAAAGAAATCCTGTTGCAGTTTTTTAGATGCAAAGATATGTGTGATGTGCCTAATAACTACAAAAGCAGGAAGAGGAGATCTGATTCAAATCAGTGAGATGGCCATCATGTTTTGAAGGGCTTTTTTTTCTAGTGGGTTTGTCATTAATTAGATTAATTGGATAAAGGAACACGTAATCTTAAAGAGCATCTAAAGATGGTATTAATCAGGAGGAAAAACATATTTTTATAAAGACAATTCAGTTTTCTACATTTTTTTAAATATTAAAGTAAATGATTCTGAAACAATGTAATAGAACCTTTAAAATTTACTTGCATATCACTTAACAATGCAGAGTTAATAGTAACATTTAGCTTTTTGAGTGAAGTTTATCACATTTAACACTGCCCACTTAATCAGAATGACTCTGGGTGGTGTACAGTTAAAAGCATACAAATACAAATTTATAAAATATACTTAAATAAAAGGAGCCAAGTATAACAACATAAAATAAGTTAAAGATTAAAAGGTGTCAGAAACAGGGTGGGTCCCAAACTTCTGCAATATTAAAACTTAAAAAGAGGTAGGAGAATGCTGTAAGTCAACAGTCGGTGGAGGAATTTCCTCACAATCCCAGGCAGAAGAGGGTGATGTCGCTCTTAGAAGAGAGATTTGGATGAGAAAAAAATGGATAAAGTAATCTGGACTCCAAGACATATAATGTATAATACACCACCTTATTTTGCCTGTGACTTTGAATACCCAAGTGTTCCATAAAAGGTCACTGGGGTTCCCTGGGAGATCTTGATTTATTTTAAAAAAAAGTGGAGATCAAAGGAAAAAACCTCTAACCCCTAACTCTGGATTCGCCTGTAGAACCCTGGCAGGAACCAGGGGTTGCATGTATATGTGCCACAGGGAGGCAGGCAAAGTGCAAGCTGAGGAAGGGGGCTTGGAGAGAGATGCTGCTGGCGCCTCCCCATCTGTGGCCCTCCTTGCTGGCGGTGTACGCTTGTCTTTCACAGGTGCACCAGCCCAGAGGTCTCTGTCTCAGGGCAGGTGCAGGAGATCCAGGGATGGATTATCTAGGGAGCAACGGCAGAAAGAGCTACCCAAAAAGGTGGGGGTAGGGAAAGATTTGTGTTTGTGGAGGCTTTGGCATCAGAACGCTACAAGATCAGAAAAGATTGAGGAGTCCAGGGGAGAAGGGTGTTGGAGATTGCAAGGTATCTGCCCCCCCCACTCTAGTTTTATATGTACTAATGTTCTGTTATCTTACACCATGATGCCGTTGGTAAAAGTGATTAACACACACCCCTGACCATCCACAGTAAGTAACACACATTTACAAAAAGACATATTATTTTCTTGAATACAGGGCTGTATTTTGCATGAGACAAATGGTGTACAAAAGGCTGTTCTGCCCCCTATAATTGTACTGGTTTTATGTTTCTCAGTCATTTTTGCAGAGTTCATAAAATGAGTGGGCCTCACTTTGTTAGATACTTTTTAGTGAATGAATTATACCGCTACAGAATTGGTCATTTTATACCTGAGCCATAAGTTCATTCATCAAACAGCTTCTTACAAAGTTACAAAAAAAAAATTACAAAAAAATAGAAGCAGCAGAAGTTAGAAATAGTGTGAATCCCGCAAACCATAGATTGTGTCTCATATTATTTGCTCCCTCATTCTCCCTCTGTGTTGCTTGCAATGAAAGATTATGTTTGTAAAAATGCAACCTCTCTATCGTTTGCTCTTTAGTGCTGAATTTCTTTGAGAAGATGCATTTAATATTGAGTATTATTTATAATATGTGTTAAAATACCACTAAAAGTCTAGTCTATGTTCTTCCAAATTATTCCGCAATAATAAAATAATAAGAACATGATCACTTTCAGAATTAGTTCATACCAATCTGTCTTTCAATCAGCGTTTTTCCTGTATATTACTACTACCTATATTCTGACGTATAAGACGACTTTCTAAACCCTGAAAATCTTCTCAAAAGTCAGGGGTCGTCTTATATGCCCAGTCGTCTTATACGCTGGAAAATACCCGCATGTGCGTCGGAGGCCAGCCGGCTGGGCCGGGAGGGGAGAAGCGGTGCCTTCCGAGCGGGAACTGGCGCTCCGGCCGTGCCCCTCTTGCATGCGATGGGCTGTGCGGCATGGAAAGGAGCTCCCACGACCCCAGGAGGCTGGAGGGGTAGGCAGGTCATGGGGGGGGCGGCTGGGAGAGGGCAAGAGGTACCAGGATGAGGATGGAGGGCTCCAGGTTGGCGGGTGTGAGAGTGCAGCCGGCGGCTCCGAGGTGCACGGATCCTCCGCGCAGCTTCCAAGGCCCCGGATGTGCCGCCGCTTGGCTCTCCACCAGGTTCTCCGCCAGAGCCTCCCCTGCCCTCCACCGGCAATTGTGCGGAGCTGCTTGTGCGTCCTTGGCAGCGCCTCCCCCTTCAATCTCTCTCTCTCTTTCTCCTTCCTTCCTTCCTTCCTTCCTTCCTTCCTTCCTTCCTTCCTTCCTTCCTTCCTTCCTTCCTTCCTTCCATCCATTCCCCTTCAATCTCCTTCCTTTCCCCTTCAATCTTCCTTCCTTCCCCTTCCCTCCCTCCCAACATTTTTGAGCAAAGAAGAATAAGTTTCTCCAGCGAGCATTGCTACCGTATTTTCCGGCTTATAAGATGACTTTCTAAACCATGAAAATCTTCTCAAAGGTTGGGGGTCGTCTTATACACCCAGTCGTCTTTTATGCCGGAATATACAGTACTACTGGTACTGCTACTACTACTAATGTTGGAAGGGACCTTGGAGGTTATCTAGTCCAATCCCCTGTTCAAGCAGGAAACCCTTTATCATTTCAGACAAATGCTTGTCCAGTCTTTTCTTAAAAACTTCCAGTGTTGGAGCATTCACCGCTTCTGGAGGCAGGTTGTTCCACTGATTAATTGTTCTAACTGTCAGGAAGTTTCTCCTTAGCGCTAGGTTGCTTCTCTCTTTGGTTAGTTTCCATCCGTTGCTTGTCCTAACTTCAAGTGCTTTGGAGGAAAGCACTTGACTCCCTCTTCTTTGTGGCAGCCCCTGAGATATTGGAACATTGCTATCATGTCATCCCCCTGTGACATCTCAATATCATGTCTGAAACAACATATTGTGCTCTTGTGTTTTAGGTGTTGACTTCAAAGTGAAAACAATCTCAGTTGATGGAAATAAGGCTAAGCTTGCAATCTGGGTAAGTCTTAATAATAAAATATATGATTCCATTACTAACTGAATATGTTGGCAGTTAACAGCACTATCTGTAAGTAATAATTTATCTTATTTTGGTAAGTGAGATTTCAAAATACTGGTGAATAAGTATGATGTTTTGTTATGTTTAAGCAAAGCATAAAAATTTAATCTTTAGAAGGTTTGTGTACTTGTAGTTATATTGCTTTTCAGAATTTGAACTATTTGCAAGGAATACTGTAATATGAATAATTGAAATATATTCTTTCATGTTCTTATTGAGATACTTTTTATTCTTCCATTTCCATGTAATAATGATAGACCGAGGAAAGCCAATTTTAAAAATCTCATATTACACAGAAAAGAAAGCACTGCCCATTTGGTGTTTTCTAATTAATTAATATGAAAACATAGAGGTTTGTTGGAAGGCAGATTGAATAAGTTTGACCCTAAGTCTCATCTATTTTATAGGGCTGTCAAAGGACAAAAAAAATGGCAGAAACTTAACACTGCTATAAAATATGTGTATGGGGTTAGTTTAATGCCAGGAACAGAATAAGTCAGTGTTTTGCCAGGAGCTGCTATGTGGCACAGCTGCTAGGAAGAGGGCAAGGAAGCACCCTGAAGAGAGAGTTCGGTAGAGAATGCAGCAGCTTCTTCACCCCATGTGTCGTCAGAGCTTGGGTTGGCAAAGGTCCCTTCAAGACTGCCTTCTTGTTCCATACATTTGGGTAGGGAAGTGTTGTGCCTCCCTCACACTGAGAGGTGAAATCCTTTCCTAGCCTAATTTCTCAGCATATGCTGATACATTATCATTGGTATTGCTGCCAACCTCGGTGTTCCTTTCCCAGAATGGCTATTCTCTTCCCACCCAGCAAAGGAGCATAAAGGGCTGCTCACCCACCTGGGACGGGTGAAGGTGCTGGGGAGAAAATTCAAAGGTAAGTAGGGATGCCTGCCTCAGCCATAGCAGCATCTTTTTCCACTCTGAAGCTGACAGGTCCTGACCTGGGCTGTGACAACAGTTGGATGAGGAATTAGATGCGCAACCTCCAGATTCAGAGTTTCACGTTCTTCTTCATTTTTAGTCAATCTGTACTGCCTAGCCATGGTCAGCAATCTTGCTAGCATACTGCTGGATATCATTCTCCTGCTGCATGTGTCATTTTGGCACCGGCTGCAGAAAATTATATGCATGTAGTCTGTGAGTCACAAATTTGAGACTTCTACTCTAAAGGATTATTTTAATAATCTGGCAGATTTACATCTATTTATATCTAGAAGTTATTAGAAGTTGATATGAGCTCTGTGACAAGGACTGACTTTTTCCGAAATTAATCTGGTTTGCTAGGAATAACTCTTCTTCCATAGACAGAACTTAGCATTGGTGAGCCAAGTATGATTATCAAGTGTTTCAATTGTTTATGAAACTGTCTGGGAAATTGCTCTAGAAGAGGCATATAGGTAATAATAAAAAATGAAACTGGTTGAATAAAGTTATAACCAGTGTTATGAGCTTATGATACAAGCTGGATTCTCATAACATATTAGGCTAACACATAGTTGACTAGTTTGCAGTTCAAATATTATATGAACAACCGCTTTTTTTAAGGAGGTGAAATACACAGCTTTCTGAATTTTTTTAGGACACTGCAGGTCAAGAGCGATTCAGAACATTAACACCCAGCTATTACAGAGGAGCACAAGGAGTTATATTGGGTAAATTTATGACTACTCACCGCTTATCTGAAAATACTCTAATTTTATTAAGACTTAAGTTTTTAACTCTTTTGCCTTGATGAAATTCTAGCAGAGTATCTGTCAGCTTTATGGTATTTAGCATTTAACACTGTCAAGTTATAAAGTTATTAAGAGTAGGAAATCAGTTCTGTGGGAATTGCTAGAAGGTGGTATAAGTAGTCTTTGGCTTATGTCTATATTTGAGACCAGAATTAGTCATAAGTGTGGTGGTTGTTAAGTGAGTCATCACACTGATTTTGTTACCTTTTTTGTGGCAGTTGCTAAGGGAACCCATTTTCCTTAATTGATATTTTTTGCCGGAAACTGGAAGAAATACTGGAGACTGGTAAAAACCACCAAAAATTACAGTATGACCATGGGATGCTGCAAATGGCTATTGCCAAGCGCCCAAAATGTAATCACATGACACATTCTCCCCTCTCCAACCCTGCACTCTCTCTCTCTCTCTCTGTGTGGGGGCATTGGAACTCTGAATTGGGTTGTAAATAGCTCTGGGAAAGTTGTTATTAACTTTGAACAGTTGCTAAAATATCAGTTGTTAAGTAAGGACTACCTGGACTTCACAATGCATTGTTCCTGATTCTGCTGTTTGTCCTCATCCTGGGGTTCTCAAGAAAGGCTTTTCATTTTTTAACATCAAAGCAGCTGCAGTTGGCTTCAGTTTGACATGGGGGTGGTAATATTTCTTTTCAGCAAATTCCTTGCTCAGAATTCTTTTCTAATTTGCACATCTAAAGAGGAGAATTTGAAACTGGCAAATTCACCAGAAGGGTAATGAAATAATTGCTTGTCTTATTGCTATATCTTTAATCTGAATTTACATATAGATATTTTAAGTAGTAAGAAAGGCATTGATAGGAATTGTGGGCCATCTGTACCATAGTTTCTTCAGAATTAATATTTGGGGGATTTGTGTTCTCATGGGAAGAAAATGTCAGTTTGGTATAAAAAAATATTGAAAAAGAATTATCAATCTCCTTTCATTTTCTGACTTCTTGATTTGCTATGTTCAGATTTGCTGATATTGTAAAAATGTAATAATGAAATGGAGGTGGAATATCTCTCTATAAATTATAGTGCATTTGTGTAAGACAGTATCTATGGGTTTAGGCCCAGACCCTTGGCCATGCCTTCGCCCCCTGCCACCCTCCTCAGCCCATTTACAGCTAGCTTTTCTCCTTTGCTGGCCATCCCCCAGCCATTCTTCTTAGCCAATTTGCTGCTGGCCCTTTGGCAGGGCTGTGTGTGGGGGGCTAGCATGCAATGCAAGTACTGCGGTTGCTCTGCAAGTTTTGGGGCCTTGCAGATCTGTCACTAGGCCTGGAGGGGCCGCCGAGGCCATTGGGGAGCAGACAGGCGAGAATGTGTTGGGGGAACCAGGAAGGGCGCCTCAAGAGAGCTTGACAAAGGCAGCTTGGCTCGAAACTCAAATGAAAGGGGAGGAGGAGCAAGACTGGTGCGGCTTCTGATATTGGGGGGGGGGGGCTGGAGGTGCACAGGCGAATGCCAAGGCTGGTGCGGCTTCTGCAATTGGGCGCAGCAGGCTAATGGAGATGGCCTGCAACTTCTGCTATTGCAGGTGGCAGGAGGTGCGGCAGGTGAACAGAGGTGGAGCGTGAACTGTCCGTTTGGTGTCAGGCGCAGAAGCAATGGTAGGGAGGGTGGGAAAAAAAGTCACTGCTTCACAGGTGCTTTTTTTTAAGCTGTCAGAAGCTCTGGGCTGAGTGGGCAACAGGCAAGCAGTGGTGGATGGGTGCTTCCCATTTTGTCCGCTCTCCCCTCCGTTGCCTCTGCACCTGGACTCCAGTCTGACACTGAATGGGCAGTTTGCACTCTATCTCCGTTTGCCTGCTGCACCCCCTCCCCACCAAGCTGTCCATAATTGCAGAAGCCACTTTGGCCTTGCCATTTGTCTGCGCACCCCTCAGCCCCCTGCAACACCAGAAGCCGAGCCAGACTTGCTCCTCCACCCTTCTTTTGTTTGAGTTGCGAACTAAGCTGTCTTTGTCAAGCCCCCTTGAGGTGCTCCTCCCTCTCTTCCTGGTCCCTCCCAAGACACTCTCACCTTCTGCCTCCCCATGGCTCCGGCAGTTGTTACTCCCACTGCCACTCCCCCTCTCCAGTCCTAGTGACAGATCTGCAAGGCCCAAAGCATGCACAGCAGCCACCGTACTTTTTTAAAATATTGCATACTGCCCCCCCCCATAGCCCCTGCGATTGCCAATCGCATGCTGTCCCCACAGCACCATGGCTTCTACCTGCACCCGATTGACACGGGGAAATTTGTCCTGTGCAGCCGAAGGCCTGGGTCAAACGGTGTCTGGGTGAATGAGCCGGGGCAAAGGGCAAGGGGTCATAGGCCCATTGGCCAGGGAAAATGGCTGAGGGAAGGCCAGCAAAGGAGGAAATCTAACTGAAAACGGGCTAAGACAGGTGGCAGGGGGCAAAGGAGGCACGGTCAAGGGTCCATGCCTAAACGTCTGATTCCGGTATCTACATATGGTTATCTAGATATTTGGTTGTTAACCACATTCTAGCTTTTGTCACTGAGACTAGGCGGTTCAACGTTCTTAGATTTGGTTTTAAACACATAATAAAACTGATTTTAGAACAATTTTGAGCATTAATATCAAATAAAACAAATTAGTATAACAGCTTAGTTAGATTTATATAGCTATGAGTAATGGTTATCTAGATGTTGGTAATGTAATAATATGAACAGGAGAGAAAGGCAGTAATATTGTAGTTTGAATTTGAAAATAATTGACTTAATGTTCACAAGACTTGAATTGTTATGATAATAACCATGTAAATTTTTATTTCAGTTTATGATGTCACAAGAAGAGATACATTTACTAAGCTAGACAATTGGTTAACTGAATTGGAAACATACTGCACAAGATACGACATAGTTAAAATGCTAGTTGGAAACAAAATAGATAAGGTAGGTCGATTCAAAATTACCGGTGGCATATAAACTGTGTGTGTGTGTGTGTGTGTGTGTGTGTGTGTGTGTGTGTGTGTGTGTGTGTGTGAGAGAGAGAGAGAGGGGGGGGGGGGAGAGAGGTATCATCTAATTATTCTACCTTTTTTTTTTTTTACAGGAAAACAGAGAAGTTGACAGAAATGAAGGTCTTAAGTTTGCCCGAAAACATTCCATGTTATTTATAGGTGAGTTCTTGAAATGAACTATGAGGAAGCAATTTGCAGTTTGTACAATAAAATGATACAATAGCAGCAATTATTTAGAATTGAACTACGTAATAGATGAAACATATATAAAGCCCCTGGGTATTCAGAAAAGATCCAGATATAGTTTCAATATCCTTATAAGCAGAATGCATGGTCCTGCTATCTCTTCCAGGCACAGAATTTCTCTTTTCTTCTGACAAAACAATAAGTAATCTGTTTCTAATGCAAAGGACATTAGACCATGTTGGTTATAGACTGGCTAAATGAGATGGATATTTTTGATAAAGTTGAACTTGGATGGCAAACAAAAGTATTAAATGATAAAACATGATAGAAGAGTACAAAGCTTTTTTAATCATGACTTGCTGTGGGAATTTTTTTGGCTAAAATTAATAGTTATTACAAAGCTATCCTGTAGTGCAGCGGTTCTCAACGTTTGTGTGACGGCGACCCCCGTCACACAAACGTTATGCGCATGCGCGGTGCAGTGCGCATGCGTGGCGGCGCCCCCATGTGCGGCGTGCATGCATGGCGGTGCCCCCATGCACGGTGCGCATGCGCGGCGGCGCCCCCCGGAGACACGGCACCACCCCCATGTGCGGCGCGCATGTGCGGCACCGCCCCCGGAGGGGAGAAAATGGCGGATCGCCGCCTTTGGCGACCCCCGAAAAATGGTCGATCGACCCCAAATGGGGTCGCGACCCATAGGTTGAGAACCGCTGCTGTAGTGCGTATTTGTAGCAGAATGCTTCAAGGATTGATAACAGTACAGGTAATCCTCAACTTATGATGGTAGAGGAACTTGCCCATTACAGCTGTAAGTCACAATAGTCGTAAAATGGGTCAGTCACATGACCGACCTGATTTTACATTTTTTTTTGCAGCAGCCATTAAGTAAAAGCAGTGATCATAAAGTGGCCACCATGTTTGTTTAAGTTGAAATGCCCCAGTGAACCAGTGGTTTGTTAGGGTTGGGGTTTTGCCAAAAACTGGGAAAAAATGTTTTTTGGCAAATGGTTGCATGATTAGAAGATGCTGCAAATGGCTGTAAATGCAACCTAGCTGCCAAATGTCCGAAGTTCAGTCATATGAGTGAGGCGGGGGGAGGGGCATTGGAACTTCAAATCCAGGCCATAAGTAGGTCAGTTGTAACTTTGAATGGTCACAAGTTGACCCGGTTGTAAGTTGAGAAGTACCTGTAGCAGCTGCCTGGTTTCATGCAGTGTTCAGCTTTGATCATGCATAGTCCTAAAGTAATGAAAGGTAACCCCAATGAAATGAAACGTTAACACTTTCCATGACTTTTGTTCCTTTTCCTATAGCAAACATTTGAACTTTTTTTTGTGTCTCCCTAATTCATGAGTGTTTTCTAGTAGCCTGGAAATGGGCTTTCATGATGAATCAAAACAAAATCTAAACACATTTTCCTGAAAGTATTTTTGTTCGTGGTTTCACATGCCTGCACTTTCTGACTTTTAGTTTCACTGATACCTACTTAGAACTCTCTTTAAATTTTAAATTAAACTCCTCAGGGCAGAATCTTGCTTATTTCTTTTCAAGTATCTTGCAAGTATAAAAGAATTTCACAAACAATTAGGAAAAGATTGGAAGGCATTACTAAGGAAGAAGGTTGTCTTTTAGCTTGTCCTCAAATATTTTCCTCTACATTACATATTCACTGAAGTGATAATGTGAAATTGCTTCCAGTGAACCCAGGTACAGTGGAGCAAAAAAGTATTTAGTCAGCCACCAATTGTGCAAGTTCTCCCACTTAAAAAGATGAGAGAGGCCTGTAATTGTCATCGTAGGTAGACCTCAACTATGAGAGACAAAATGAGAAAACAAATGCAGACAATCACATTGTCTGATTTGGAAATAATTTATTTGCAAATTATGGTGGAAAATAAGTATGTGGTCAATATCAAAAGTTCATCTCAATACTTTGTTATATATCCTTTGTTGGCAATGACAGAGGTCAAACGTTTTCTGTAAGTCTTCACAAGGTTGGCACACACTGTTGCTGGTATGTTGGCCCATTCCTCCATGCAGATCTCCTCTAGAGCAGTGATGTTTTGGGGCTGTCACTGGGCAACACGGACTTTCAACTCCTTCCAAAGGTTTTCTATGGGGTTGAGATCTGGAGACTGGCTAGGCCACTCCAGGATCTTGAAATACTTCTTACGAAGCCACTTCTTTGATGCCTGGGCGGTGTGTTTGGGATCATTGTCATGCTGAAAGACCTAGCCACGTTTCATCTTCAATGCCCTTGCTGATAGAAGGAGGTTTGCACTCAAAATCTCACGATATATGGCCCATTTATTCTTTCCTGTACACGGATCAGTCGTCCTGGTCCTTTTGCAGAGAAACAGCCCCAAACCATGATGTTGCCACCCCCATGCTTCACAGTAGGTATGGTGTTCTTTGGATGCAACTCAGCATTCTCTATCCTCCAAACACGACGAGTTGTGTTTCTACCAAACAGTTCTACTTTGGTTTCATCTGACCATAGGACATTCTCCCAATCCTCTTCTGGATCATCCAATGCTCTCTAGCAAACTTCAGATGGGCCCGGACATATATGGCTTAAGCAGGGGGACACATCTGGCACTGCAGGATCTGAGTCCCTGGCGGCGTAGTGTGTTACTGATGGTTGCCTTTGTTACGTTGATCCCAGCTCTCTGAAGGTCATTCACTAGGTCCCCCCGTGTGGTTCTGGAATTTTTCCTCACCGTTCTTGTGATCATGTTGACCCCACGGGGTGAGATCTTGCGTGGAGCCCCAGATCGAGGGAAATTATTAGTGGTCTTGTATGTCTTCCATTTTCTAATTATTGCTCCCACAGTTGATTTCTTCACACCAAGCTGCTTGCCTATTGCAGATTCAGTCTTCCCAGCCTGGTGCAGGTCTACAATTTTGTTTCTGGTGTCCTTCCACAGCTCTTTGGTCTTCACCATAGTGGAGTTTGGACTGTGACTGAGGTTGTGGACAGGTGTCTTTTATACTGATAACAAGTTCAAACAGGTGCCATTAATACAGGTAAAATGAGTGGAGGACAGAGGAGCCTTTTAAAAAAGAAGTTACAGGTCTGTGAGAGCCAGAAATCTTGCTTGTTTGTAGGTGACCACATACTTATTTTTCACCATAATTTGCAAATAAATTCTTTCCAAATCAGACAATGTGATTGTCTGGATTTGTTTTCTCATTTTGTCTCTCATAGTTGAGGTCTACCTATGATGATAATTACAGGCTCATCTCATCTTTTTAAGTGGGAGAACTTGCACAATTGGTGGCTGACTAAATACTGTAGTCTAACCTGAATATCTATGTTTCTAAATCTTCAGCAACACAGTGGCTTTCATAGCAAATTAATCTATGGCCATTGAAAACAAAAAACAGTGATAACTATAGAAGTAACTAATAATTAACTAATAATTAAGTCAATTATTTTCACTAATTTTCATAAAATTTAACCGGGGGGGGGGGGAGAGAAAATACAGATTTTTGGCTTGTCATGAAATAAACCTTTTCCCCAGATGGGTTTGTATTTGATTGACTTTTCATAAAGTAGTCTCATCTCTGTCAAATAGTGATGGGTAATGTGTAACCTTTATGCACTGCTCCTGCCCTTTTGTATAGGCTTTGCAACCAGTGAAATTGTGGGAATGAAATTGAGTAACAAGCTACTAGTTTTCATTCTTTCTTCTGCTTGCCTTTTAAAATAAAGACTAAAATGATTGCATCACATCTGGTAGATTCAGCTCAATCCTTTCAATGTTTTATGATCAGGGTTTCTTGAGTTCCATAGTTTGGAAAAAATATATTAACAAACCCTCCATAATTGTACCCAAAATTATATACATTTCCTCCAATAGTGGTGCATTTTATTAATGCTGCAAATTTATAGGATGGCTTTCTTTCATGTTCTAGAGAAGGTGCAATAATGTACATGTACAATGAAGCCTTTTTTTAATATCACCACAATTTATTTCTCTCCCCACCCTGTCTCCCTTTTAGAGGCAAGTGCAAAAACATGTGATGGTGTGCAATGTGCTTTTGAAGAACTTGTTGAGAAAATAATTCAGACTCCAGGACTGTGGGAAAGTGAAAGCCAAAACAGAGGTGTAAAGTTATCGAACACTGAAGAGGGCTATCGGGGTGCCTGTGGTGGCTATTGTTCTGTGTTATAAACTCTGTAGGATTATTTACTTATTTAAGAGGTAGAAATATCCTCTGTACATAAACTCATATCTGCTATTTTAGGGACCTTGCAGTTTGCACATATTTGTGTAGTATGACAGGGAACATTTTCCTTGGAAAATATATTCTGCAGCTTTTCCATTGGAGAAATGCTGTGATAAGCATGCCAACATTGCAACGTTCTAGTTTTTTTTTTTAATTCATAGCATCCCATTTTGCTAGGGACATATTCATATTTCCTAACTTTATCATGGAATATTTGGACAACTTTATGTTGACTGTAAAATCTGACTGGTCTCTAACCCAAATCACAGGATTGTTTGAGATACATCTTAAATGATGCAAGCAGATAGAAGTAAAACATGCATTTCTTACTTGCAATTGCTTTTTCTAACCTGTTTAATAGCATAATGATACAATCTTTTTTTAGCTATAAGCAACACCTTTTTTAGCTTGCAACTTGTCCTGGGGTGATTGTGAACTTCAAGGGAAGGGAAAGGATCACTTTTTAACTGATCACTGCAATAACTGTACTTTGCATCACAAAGTTCACAATGCAAATCTGTAGGAGGATGCTTTCTGGTTAAGGACTTCACAGAGTCCCATTGTTAATCATCTTGCCAAGTTTTGAACATTTCTTTATGCTATTAGTGTAATTTGGACTTGGTAACTCAAAAACTACTGCGCCTTGGTGTTTTAAAGCCTTGAATTAAATGGCTGTTGCATTTGCAGCTATTGTCTCTGATCCATAATTGTTGAAAGTGTCTCCTGGATATGTGTGTCTGTGTAAGGAATATGTTTTGTTGAGGTTTTGCTGTAACAAACAGCCTGTGGCTGGCTTGTTTCAAGAGAACTTGTATCGTTAATAAATTTTTTTCGACAGTATTGTTTATTCCCCTCTAATATCTTGCTCATGTATGAATGACTTTTGTAAATCATAATGCAAGGACTACTTCTGTTATATGCAATACTGGTACCCCCTTCTCATTAAAAATTAATAATCTAAGTAAGCAATTTAAAATATTGTGCGGTTTCCTGTAAATATGGAAATAGACATGTTTATGCTTTTTTGTACACTTTACAAACCATTGTTGGTTTTTCAACCAAAAATAGACTGCTGTTCCGATTTGAATGCACTTCACTTATAATATTTCATTTTCTTTACATTTTTAGAAAACCATGGAGATTACTCTAATGAAAAATTGCATTTAAAATAACAGTGTTTCATATGCATTGCATTACACATTATATAATGCCAATTGATTTCCATCTCTTTTGCTGAATAAATTATAGATCAGCAAACTGGCATGTTTCTTTGTAAGGCAGGTAAGAGAAGAATGAAATGTTATTGTAGTGTTTATTTAGTGTAGTGTTTTTAACGTAATAAAGATTTGTGAAGTAGGAATATATCCCATTAAAAAAACATGATTTGCTTACGTTTTCCCCTGATGATGTTCTGACCCATTTGATGTTTTGGATTAATTTGAGGAATAGGCATTTTTTTTTCAAAAATCCCCATTTTCTACCCCAAGGTGAAACTCATATTGTGTGTCTAAAAAAGTGGAGCCCTTTGAATTATAGAAATAATAAAATCCTTTCATGTTTTATGCTTCTTTATGCTTTTTCTGGAAAAAAGAGACGCAGAATTTTTCAAGACACCAAACTTTGCACTCTAATCAGTGAATATACAAAACCAATCCACAGTAATTGAAAATTGCCCTAGACACCACATATATGAATGGACAAAACTAATATTTTATTGGAATGTTGTATAGAACAGGAATTATAAAGTCTCATTCAAGTACCTCCCTGAAAATTAATTAAAATTAAACTAATAAATCATTTGATACCATCTATAATTATATCTAATACAAAGTTGAAAATGTACCCTTCCTTCCAGCAAATTGCCTGTGTCTGCTTGATTGGAGGGGGAAAACATTGATTGGAGGATAAGCACAGTTTTGAGGTAAAAAATAAGGCAACCACATTAACTTCCTTTTATTTTATTCTTTTTTCACGAATGAAGGAAAATGTATGTGTCCCAGTATATATATATTTTTTTTCTTCTTCTGATCAGTCGTGTCTGTTATACACTTATTTTCCTTAGTATCCTGTTAAATGAGAGAATCCAATTTTGATAACATCTCAAATCCTTAAGGAAACCCCATACCAGAGAAGGTATACATTCAGGAAAATGGGAGCTGAGTTAATAAAAGTATGGATGAAGCTTTATACTTGCTTAAGGCACTAATTTTATATGTTGAGCTCTAGAGGCTACATCTCAAAATGACTCCAGACCTTGCTTATTTTACTCTCAATGTGCCCTTCAGAGGCTGATGTTGTCCTTGAGCAAACAGAATTCATGGATAAAGATATATTCATTTCAGTTTATTAAGCCTTAATATTAAGCATTGGAACATCTTTAAAAGAAGGTTAAAATTGAATCCCTATTGATCACTTTAAGAGTGTATTCTTTGAAGGAAGATTGGCCTATTAAGCAAATTTATTGCTTAGATTAGCACCTTTTTGGAAAGTATGGAGAACCAGCTGTTTAAATTAGGTTAGTTGATAAGGAAAACAGTATAATCAAATATATAGTTATGTTATAAAAATTACTTTGCAAAAGTTTTCTGTCCTCAGTGGTCTTTGGTATATCTTGGTTAGAACTGAGCTACTGTACTGGTTCAGGTATTTTCCTAAACTGGATTCAATCTAATACTTTGGTATCTATTTGAAATAATGGCATGATTTAATACTAAGATATGTGGTGTAAGGTAGTTTTTCTTGAAATATTAAAATGGCTTTTTCATAGAAAGCTTCTAAATATTTGGTTTTGCAGAATTCTTTTCTTACCAGCATTCATCTGAACCCACTTTTTGAACCCAAATCCACATTCCTAGGAATGCTGCATCTACCCCCTTGACAACAAACTGATGTACAACTGCAAAATGAACATTTTTGACTTAACAGCCATAAGCAGTAAAATAGTTGTTGGTAATTATCTCTTAGCTGTGAAGATAGATAAAACTAAAACAGACTGCATAACAGCAAGCAGCAAATCTGAGAAAGTATGGGTATAAAATACGTAGAACTACATAATAAGCAAAGCTTTTGATGGGTAGACATCTGTGACGAAGTACACAAATGCAATCCAGCACAGCATTTTGCTATTCTATGAGCAAATTAGTGTAATGCAAGATTTGTTTGACCCAGATGCTTGCTGAAAAATATGCTTGTACAAACCAAAGTGTTTACATTTTTCAAAAATAACACAAGTAACTCCACATCACCTTGTTTCTTTATACAGTATGTACATTTGTAAATGTTAAAAAGATAGCCAATAGGTGATGTGAAATGAAATAGACAATATTTTCTTCTAGTTGAGAAAACCTGAACTCCTGGGGATGGCATTTGAGTACATTGTGTACCATCCTTTGATCATGGTTGACTCATGTAATCTTAATATTTATGGAAGATCACAGTAGGTCTTTTTACCAGCAGAAGCAGCTCACCAAAGGCATTTTTTACCAAGAGGAAGAAAAAATTTGGACTCCACCTTCAGCAATGGGAGAAGACTACTGGTATTAGTTGTACATAAGCTTCTGAAACATCTGCCCCTTTAGAAGTTGCTGAATGAGGACTCTTGCCAGCATGACTTGTCATTCAGATTCCCCCCCCCCACAATCCTCTAAAACATTGACTATTGGAGGGTATTGTATTAAAAGGAACAAACTATTAGCAATAGCACTTATATACCACTTCATAATGCTCTCTTTTTATAGGGTTCATTTTTTTGAGCTTTCAAATTATGTAAAGTATTACCTTCTCTACATTTTGGATTCTTAAAAAGGTCTTATTTGTTAAAATGCAAGGAATAAATAAACGGGGTAATTCAGTATTGAAAAATTTACTTAATGTGGATTTTACCAACTGGTCATGCCAATCCAATAAAATGGGAGAGAACATTTGAAATAGTATCTTCTGAGGTTCACAGGTATGACTAACCATGGAATAAGGAGCTGTGGAATAGACAGCCACAGTTCCTATTAAAGATTATGCAGATCTGGAGAAAATATTCTGACGCAAAGACATCACACTATATTGTTAAAGCTATGGTTTTCCTAGTCATGTGGCTATGTGAACTGGATCATCACGCTGAATCAACAAAGTGCAATGCATTTGAACTGTGGCCCTGGAGAATATGAGAATATCTTGGAAGCCAAGAAGAACAAATCATTTTGTGCAAGAGGAAATAAAAACCAAAGTGCTTATTGGAAGCACTAAAAATAGATTAGGTCATTATTTCTCAACCTTGGGAACTTCAAGGTATGTCGACTTCAACTCCCAGAATTATTCAGCCAGTCATGGCTGGTTAGAGAATTCTGGGAGTTGAAGTTCACATGCCTTAAAAGTTCACAAGGTTGAGAAATACTGGGTTAGGTATTTTAGACACATAATGTGAATGCCGCAATCATTGGAGAATCTTGATGCCTGGAAGAACCAAAGGCAATCAGTAAAGAAGCTGATAGAAGACAAGATGGCTGGATACCGTTACTGATAATTCATACATAAATTTAGAAGAACCCAAAGAAGCAGTTATTCTGGCAAAGCAATGCCCATCTGACCGGGAAGATAACAATATTGGCAAGAATATTATTAAAATCAGGCTGTCTGATATATCAGTCTGAGAGTGACAGTACATGGATACCTCTGTGCATGCAGTTACTAGTTAAACTCGCCATTTTCCCAAGTCTAAGTCTATTAGACATAGAACTACTTTCCTTTTTCTTTTTCAAAAACCTCCCTTTCATTGTCTGTAAAACATTAATCCTGCTCCCCTCTTCATCACCTCTCTCTCATGCTATCTTAGCACTTTTTTTAAAAAGATGACTTCCCGTGTGATGGAGGAGTGAGGTAATAACCAAGCTACTCCCCCCCCTAATAATATAATTCATTTGTGTATATATTAATAAATAGCAATCTAATTCTTGATTAAAACTGCTATATATACTCTCTTCTCTGTGAAAGCCCAATTCATACATTTACATTTGGTCTTCTGGATCATAGAAAAGATAATTTCTATAGCTTTATACGTATGTCTTAACTTGAGAGTGCACAAATGCAAGTTTTTTTGCTTTAATGTATACTCTGCCCAAAACGGCATACACAGCACTCTTGACCTTCAGTCTCCTCCACCAAAACAGCATGGTGAAGTAGGCTGAAATGGAGAAACACAGGAATGACATACAACTCCCTCATTGAACAATTAATAGTCTCTTGCAAAGAAGCAAAATAATTGCAGCTTGTCTGATCTTTGGTTTGTTTCCCTCTTTTTTAGCTAGCTTAGATCAAGCCCAAATCCCAAAAATTTATATTTTATACATGCTGTTAAAGCTTAGTTTGCTTAATGAGTGGTGGGAAAAGTAACATGGGTCAATAACAGACATCAGTCAGTATCAAACAAAATGTTGGCTGGGCTTAAACAGCACAGCAAGTAAAATTCAGCACAGCCCTATTTTGTTGCAGTGTAATGTATGGGGTCAAAAGCAATATAGCCTTGAGTCAACACAAATTTTATATGCTATTTCTTGCTCTTAATTGGTTTGCTCATGGGCAATGAATATAGCTTGTTATATTGAACACTGCATACCTGAGAATATTTAGGAGAAAGAAAAAGAAAATACTGAAAAGATAAGAAAGGGACATAACTTGCTGTGCAAGGTGGTCCTCCTGAAAAGGACGGGCAAAAAGAAGAAATATTTGCAGTCATTCCTGGGGGTATAATCAACTCCTAAGTCAGCCCCAAAGGGAGGCATTTCTGCTATCAAAGAAAGCCAAGTAAGTCAGAATGGGAAATTAAAAGAAGGCAATGGAACCAGCCCACTCATTAACTATTGTGATGTGTGACTTCCTGGGCTGCCTTCTTGAATGATGTATAACTACTCTTGTCCTAGAAGTCTTGTTATGGACAAGATTGAGAGTAAAGTGAGGTGGAACTACTCAGAAGTCTGTACTACTATTCATAGACATTTGCAAAATACAGCCAAATTTATTCATGGTGAAATTTTTAATATGCTTCAGGAAATGAAGTACCTTTTTAGCATAACTCTACTTTAGCAAATTTTCATGCAGCTTTAGCAGAGATCATTTGTATTTTCTTTACAAATCTTGCCTCTTTTCATGTTATTACATAAAGAAATAAAAAGAGACTTCTGTCTCTATGTTGTACTCACTTCTGTCCGAATCTGTAGTCTGATTTTGATGCTCTGACACCATTCATTTCTGGCCAAAATTTCTCTTTTCACAGCTGTTAAAAACAGCAGCAGCTGTGTAGAGTTCATTTGACTCTGTGATGGTGTCCTCTATATCTGATTAAGATAGCAAAGTGCAAAAAGATAAGAGTTGGCTTTCCCCCTGTATTTTTAAACCAAATAAATGCAAAGGAAATGCAAAATCTTGGAAGTAAGGTTCCCACACAAAATACAGTCAAAACAGTAAAATGGTGTTTACAACAGTATTGTATAATCAAAGTTTGCCCACATTTTATGTATCGTGTTATGACCCAGGTGGTCACAATTAGGCAGGCCTTCAGATTGTTCTTTATTTCTCTTCCCAACGGTTAAACAAATGGCCCTCTACTGACCTGTTAAGGCTTCACCCTCAGCCCCCCCCCCCAAACAACAGCCCATAGACTATCTGGCAAGTCCACAATGCAAAAATCCAGGCCCAAGACAAGGGTAGTCCTCAGGGCACACAAGGCAAAAGTCCAACTCCTTCTCAGACTCGGGTTTCGATGGGACATCATGACACATAATAAGATAGGTAGGTAGGTAGGTAGGTAGATAAACAGACATAGATAGCAAGAGAGAGGGATATGGTTGCTGCTTTTACATTTTTTACCATATATAAAAACTTTGTTATGAAGATTTTGAAACTAAAAGTTGTTTCTTTATTTTATCTTTTTAATATAAAACCTGGACCTCTTCTCTTGAAAAAAAGAATGCTGTCATAAAAATCTGGCCCTTACAGATATGCTGTAAAATTCATCTAGATGCCTTGTGAAAATATAATATCAAATCCAATCTCTTAGTCTAAGGAATTGCATCTCCAACTCAGAAAAAAAAACTTTGGTCTCAAAATATGTAGACAATTATTATGAATCCAGATGACAAAACGTAAATATCTGAGCATTGCTGAAGAAAACCTACATCACTGCTAAAACGTCTGCAGTAGGCTATAAAAATGAAATTATTGTGGCTTATTTGGTTTTGAAATTCATTAATTCATTGGAAGAATATTATTTTTAAATCCCCAACTCCGAAGTCAATCTTCTAGAAAGTTAGAGGCAAAGGGGTTTTGCTGCAAAAAAATGCTTGTTAATTATTTTATCTGCAGTTTTAGACTTGCTTGCAATTGGTATTTGGGGGGGGGGGGGAGGAAGTGTTTTTCAAATGCTCTTCCATAAGATGGCAGCAATTCTTCAGGTGAAGCCAAGAGCCAGAAGATGTGCAGAGATCCTAGAGAGAAAGAAGGCTGATGGAAGTCATTTTTAAAAGCACCTCAACAGAAGTTTTACTTTCATTTGTTCTGTTAATTTACATCAAGCAGGTATTCTACCTTCTGCCTACCTCTTCCAATTATTTCTCTTTCTAAAATTCTTTCACAAATTCTCCCTTTTTTGGGGGCTGGTTAGACAGTTAGCTGCTGCTGAGAGTTATAGAAGTAAGGGATAATGTACATGATAAATCTCCAAAGCAGTACATCAAATGTCCTCTTTTCCATGATCAGCAACATGATACAATACATTGATCCTCAAGAAACGCCACTAATTTTAAAGGAATTGACCTTCGCTGATGTTCATAAGGGTTGGTAGCCTTGGGAATAGAAAATAAAATCATGTTTTGTGCTACATTCAGTTTTTATTTCTTTTAAGTAGTTTCAATAGTTCAGCATTTATTTATACAATAGTAGTTCTCTTTAAATGAGTTATGTGCTTCCCTGAAACAGTGGAGAAATGAATCTTGGTCAATGTGAGAACAATTTGCTTTTTAAAAATATACGTAACAGATGAACATTAATTTATGGAAGATGCTGCCTGATTGCTTGAGCTTAATCCTGGCTATATATGACAGTTATCTCAGTTCTAATACTAAAGAGGACTGAAAGCCATTGACAAAATCTGCTGAATATTTGTGTTATGTTGGTTGGTATTAGTTTTAGAAAATAATTCTGAATTGCTGGTGAAGGTGTATTTAAAATTTATTCTACAGCTGACACGTTGATTCCTTTGAAAAAAGGACCTAGCCCACAAAATATTATGAATGTAAGAATATTCAAAATTACTCTATTTAGAATTGATCCATTGGATAATTGTGGGACTCAAATAGGGCAGTTAAATACCTTTTTTTCTCCAGTGAAAACAGGCCTGTAAATAATAATAATAATAATAATAATAATGATGATGATGATGATGATGATGATGATGATGATGTTGGAAGAGACCTTGGAGGTCATCTAGTCCAATCTCCTGGTCAGGCAGGAAATATAGTCATTGATCAATAGCATTTTCCCTGACATGAGATTTCACATGAGATTCATGGGATTTTTTTTAAAAAATGTCAGAATACTACTATACTGTATTATAATTTAATCAGCTAAAGTAAATAACTGTATTTGTGGGATTTGAGATTTTACTTAACTGATTACTTTCAATACATATAAAGCAATAGACTATAGATTAAATCATTGCAATCAGTATCAAGAAAATAACAATATATTTCCCATTTCAATGCATCTTCTCTATGATTTAATTCACATATTGTACTGTGCCAATTTTAACTGTGGTTTATTGAATAAACCAAACCTGATTAGGGTAGCGATACATGTAATACTATAAGCTATGATTTATAAGATATAATGGATTCATATGATACAGACCAAAATCAAATAAAAAGTATCAGAACAATGTGTGAACAGCCTAAATCTAAATCTAACCTTGTTAGCTATGATCACACTCCATTATGAGAACCAAATCAGAATTAGTGTAAATACTGCCATATACATCATCAAGTACTTATCGTAGAGAAACGTAAGTTTCATCTACTCAAGCATCTACTTTTAGATATATTCACAGGAAAATCCCAAACTGAGAACATTTACTGATGGAAGTTAAACAACTATACTAAAAGAATTGCAGCATGTATAGTGAATCAAATAGTAGCCCTATTTATAAAAATAAGGCTCAGACCTCAGAGAACTAACACTCATCCAGAGAGCAACTAGAGGTTGCTAAACACATTACTAAAATGGCCCCCAATGAATAATATTTTTGCCGATGATTAAAGTGTTATTTGGCAACTTATGTCTTGTTCTGACTAGGCTTTCCATCAACTATCCCTAAAAATTATCAAATTCTCCTATAAATGTAATCTTTTTGGTGAATTTTTATTTTATTTTATTTTTATTTTATGCTATTGTATTGTATTAATAATGTATTTTGAGTATGTAAATGGAAACCATTTGGGATTTGAATAAAATGAAAAGTAATACATAAAAATCAATAAAATTAAATGTTACAGTGGTTGGTGCTTATCGAGTTTAGTAAGATTTTAAAATAAGACACCATGGGGGAGATTTTTCCCATTTAGTTTTGTGAGTAATATTTGAAGTAAATAAATCTGTAGGTTATGTGTGTAGTTATATGATTTAGCCAAGACCAATGTCAAAGTTTATAATGTGTTTTACTTAATATTGATTCTACATATTGATGAAAATCCTTTAATATATTGGAAATTTAGAGTCAAAGAAATAGAATAGAATACTATATTGGGCCACAAAAAGAATTTGTCTTTGATACAAAAGCTCTCAGTGTATATACAAAGCAACAGAGTAATCATCATCATCATAATACCAATAAGAGATCAAAAAAATTGGCCAAAATGTTCAAAATATTTCATACCTCAAGCCGTTAATAGACTAAGCCCTCAATCAGATCATCTGAAGTATAGATTGGAGTCACAATTTCTATTAAATCATAATGTGATTTATTTGGTTTTGACTTAGTCTGTAGTATGGAATATCAATTAATGAATTCTAGTTCATTATTAGCATATTGTATAAACAGAGGCACTTGTACTTGCTTTAATAAAATGAATCATATGTGATTTAATGAAATGATTAAACAAGTCCCAAGTAGCAGGATGTGTGACCGGATTGTGCTGTAGGTATATCTATGTATATACATTTAATCAGGTTTTATCAGAGGAAAATAACAACAACAACAACAACAACAATAATAATAAAGTTTGAAGGGACCTTGGAGGTCATTTAGTCCAACCCCCTGCTCAGGCAGGAAATCCTGTAGCATTTCAGACAAATGGCTGTCCAGTCTCTTCTTAAAAACTTCCAATGTTGGAGCATTAACAGCTTCTGGAGGCAGGTTGTTCCACTGGTTAATTGTTCTAACTGTCAGGAAGTTTCTCCTTAGCGCTAGGTTTGAAATAAGGAGAAACTTCCTGACAGTTAGAATAATTAACCAGTGGAACAACCTGCCTCCAAAAGCGGTGAATGCTCCAACACTGGAAGTTTTTAAGAAGAGACTGGATAGCCATTTGTCTGAAATGGTATAGGGTTTCCTGCCAGGGCAGAGGGTTGTACTAGATGGCCTTTAAGGTCCCTTCCAATATTATTGTTTTTGTTGTTGTTATTACCCTCTGATAAAAACTGATTAAATTTATATACATAGATATACTTACAGCACAATCGGATCACACAACCTGCTACTTGGGGCTTGTTTAATAGGTTCTATTTTATTTTTTACTGTTAAACTCCTTAACTTAAAGTACCAGTTTGGTAGGAATGAGGGATATGTGGCAGATAATAATAAAGATATTACAGAAAGCAATAGTTCTTGTTCCTGTCTAGATGGGACATGTTACTCGTGTCATTAATGATATTTCTTTTTTAGTTTAGCCAACTCATTCAAAACAAATGTTCCTTACGCATTAACCGGTCATTACAAATTTGATGTGTGGGTTACTGACCCCTGAAATTGTTTTTGCTATGATAATGACTTACTACTGATGACAAACTGTAGAAGCCCCCCCCCCTACACACAGAGAGATTTTAAAAAACAGAAGAGGAAGAAGGAAAGAGCAGGCTATGGAAATAATTTGTAATTCAATAGAATCATAAATATAGAACCTTGTTAAATGATGCCACGACAGCAGCTCTGTGCTGCTTTGTGCAAAACTTTTATGGGGAAAATCCTTAGTTCTTAGTATCCACAGCACCTGAATATATTTTTTCACTGCCACAAGAGTTTAATTGATGTAATATTCCTAAATTTAAAAAAGGAAAGAAAACCCAGCATGCGCATGCAAAAGAAGTTAATAAAAAGCATTTTTTAAAAGATAGGTTATTTGTGCAAGAAATGCAGCTTGCAGGTGTACTGCTCCCCTGGTTGAGGTTTGGAAACGCAATCGGAAAGAAGAGGATTTAAGGTCCTGTGGCTGAAGTCTGAGTTTTGAATGAACCAGTTAAACTTTGCTGAAAATGTTGGGAATTTTAGATGGAACAAGTTTTGGCTGTGAGTAAATGATACTATTTCCAAATTTCATTTCCAGGATCAGAATGTTTCTGGGCAACTATTATTAATCAGAGTTATACAATCAATCTGAAATAGATTTTTCTGTTGTATTAAGTACATTTTAAAGTAGAAAAAAAATCAATAGTTGTCAAGACTTCCCTGCGTTGAATTATACAACTGGGACATTTAAGCATGTCTGATCAAAAGTCAAATTGATCAAAGATAAATTACCGATATATGCACATCTAATAAAAATAATATGAAATTGTCTTCATGCCTACTTAGAAGGAATTTGATTTAGTAAGTATAGTAACTTCAGTTTTTAAGAATATGGTTTTATTATGTTGTGTTATATTGATTAAGCTATACGAAATGATGAATAGAAAGAATAAACATTATGTGGAATAAATGCTGTAAGTGAATTATTTGTGTTTATTAGCAAATCATTTTTTAATTTATAGATAACAGGCTATCGCATCTTAAAATGCATCAATCTTTTGAAAAGTCTTCACATATACAAATTCTCAGTTGTATGTATCTTTGATAATAATCTATTTATCAATAAATAAAACATAAATACATAAATACATGTGAGTTTGTGAGCTTATATTGGTACAGAGTGCTGCTGTTTTGTTTAAAATCATTATGATTAAATCTGGAAATCCTTTAAGGTACCAATCAATAAAAATCCAATTTTTATATGAAAACCAAATACACATATTACACAACTGGAAAACCTGCAGTAAATCTCAAAATTGTTTTGGCACAATTTTAATCATTGTTTCTTCTGATAGCAAGATGAAATGTAGTTTGGCCTACCACTTTATGAGAACCATCTGGAAGCCGGCAGATTGTTTAAGCTGTACTGAGCGTCTGCTACACCTTTCACGGATAAATTAATCCCTGATAAAGACAGATGGCACGCTTTTGTGAAATTAAAACCATATTTATTAATGATATGGGAGGAGCAGAGGAGTACATTTGAACCACAGGACACCCACTTCCTTTGGAAACACTAATATCAATAAAAATCACATTTTTAAATTTAGATAAAACAAAGTAATTCATTTTCTAATATTTTTAAAACAGCATATATTCAAATACAATAGATTTAATATATTTCAAAATGACATATATTCAAAATCTAGGTCAAGTTATTGCCCCAATAGGAATTTCAGTTTCATGCTTTACATCAGTTCAAGATTTAATACTTATATAACCACACCATAGTGAAGGAGCATTTTAGGAAGAAAATACTGCAATTGAACCCAGATAATTCAGCAAGATTTAACATTTTTAAAATTAGCAGCATTAATATATTTCAAAGGATGGGATTTACCTTATTTGTAGTTATTGCAAAGAAGGCTGGAAGCCATTTCTTTCTTTCTTTCTTTCTTTCTTTCTTTCTTTCTTTCTTTCTTTCTTTCTTTCTTTCTTTCTTTCTTTCTTCTCCATCTCCTTCGTCTTCCTTTAAAACTGTATGTCATTATTACTGTATAAAATTCTTTAATACTTTTTTAAAGTATGTGATTTGTCTATGAAAACATAGTATGCTATTCTACAATAAAATGTAAGTAAAAACAAAAATTTGCAAAAGTTAATATTTTAACTTAACTTTTTATGCATCATAGTTTTCTTTGGGTTCTAGATGGAAGGAATACAGACAGGCAGAAAAAGAAACTAGGATACAAGAAATCTGTCTCTTAATTAAAAATCTGTGCTGCTAATTTGAAAGTATCTGCAAAAGTGATATTTGAATCTTTTCTTTTTCTTATTCAGAAGTTTAAAATGAATCTTTAAATCTTTTGCATATGTGTGGCAAGTTTTTAAAAGTAAATAAAGAGAGTTTAATATTTTGGAGTGATATTTTTAAAATGGGATTTTATATAAAAACGTTTTCTTCATTTGACCACACATGAATTTTACTAAACTGTAAACTAACTTTCTGAAATAAATTACCAGTAAAAGAATCAGATAATAGAAAAAAAATCTGTTTCACATTAACACCAAAGGGATCCTTTCTCTAGTGATACTAAGGAAATTTATTGTTCAAAGTGTGCCACATTTTTCCAAATAAATGATATTTTCATTGAGCACTGAATTGTGAAATATGGATCTGCCAAAACATAAGACACAGAAATGATTTACATCAAAGGATGTCCAATCTGCTTATTATCTATGATAATTAGATAATGAAAATAAATCCAGAAATTTGGGTGGGAACAAGTTTATTTTCATTTTTAGTAATTTTTTAATCTCATCTTTAATTAGCAAAATGATGATAATGATAGATAATGATAATGATAATGTTATGATAATGATAATAATAATATTGGAAGGAATTTTGGAGGTCATCTATCCAACCCCCTGCTCAGGCAGGAAACCCTATACCATTTCAGACAAATGGCTGTCCAATCTCTTCTTAAAGACTTCCAGTGTTGGAGCATTCACAGCTTCTGGAGGCAGGTTGTTCCACTGGTTAATTGTTCTAACTGTCAGGAAGTTTCTCCTTAGTTCTAGTTGTTTCTTTCCTTGATTAGTTTCCATCTCTTGCTTCTTGTCCTGCCTTCAGGCGCTTTGGAGAATAGTTTGACTCCCTCTTTTTTATGGCAGTCCCTGAGATAATGGAACACTGTTATCATGTCCCCTCTTGTCCTTCTCTTCGTTAAACTAGACGTACTCAATTCCAGCAACCGTTCCTTATATGTTTTAGCCTCCAATCCCCTAATCATCTTTGTTGCTCTTCTCTGTACTCTTTCTAGAATTTCAACATCTTTTTTACATTGTGGTGACCAAAACTGGATGCACTATTCCAAGTGTAGCCTTACCAAGGCATTGTAAAGTGGTATTAACACTTCATGTGATCTTGATTCTATCTCTCTGTTAATGCAGCCTAGCACTGTGTTGGCTTTTTTGGTACCTGCAGCACACTGCTGGCTCATGTTTAAGTGATTGCCTACTAGGACTCTGAGATCCCTCTCACAGTTACTATTATTGAGCAAGGTAACCCCTATACTATACCTGTGCATTTGGTTTTTCTTGCCTAAATGTAGAACCTTACTTTTTCACCATTGAATTTCATTTTGTTAGATAGTGCCCAATGTTCAAGTCTGTCAACATTCTTCTGTATTTTAAGCCTGTCTTCTGGAGTGTTGGCTATTCCTGCCAGCTTGGTGTCGTCTGCAAATTTGATGAGTTCCCCATCTATCCCCTCATCCAAATCATTGATGAAGATGTTGAAGAGCACTGGTCCCAGAACAGAGCCCTGGGCCATCCCACTACTCAGTTCCCTCCATGTAGATGCAGTTCCATTAGGACTACACATTGAGTATGGCCAGTCAGTCAGCTACAAATCCATCTGGTAGTGATGCTGTCTAACCCACATTTTTCTATCTTTTCAAGTAGAAGGTTGTGATCTACTATATCAAGTGCCTTACTGAAGTCCAAATAAATTATATCCACAGCATTGCTCTGGTCCACTAATTTTGTCACTTGGTCAAAGAATGGGATAAGATTTGTCTGGCATGATCTGTTTTTGACAAACCCATGTTGGCTTTTGGTAATGACTTTGTTTGCCTCTAGATGTTTGCTGATTCATTGTTTGATTATCTTTTTCAGAATCTTCCCAGGTATTGAGGTGAGGCTGATAAGTCTGTAATTTCCTGGATCCATTTTTTTTCCTTTTTTGAAGATGGGAACTACATCAGCTCTTTTCTAGTCCTCTGGTAGTTCCCCAGTGCTTCAGGATCTTTGAAAGATAAAGTTCAGTGGTTCTGAGATCACATCTGCCAGTTCCTTGAGAACCTTGGGGTGTAATCCATCTGGTCCTGGTGATTTGAACTTGTCTAGGCTGGAGAGGTGCTCACTTACCATTTTCTTGCCTATCTTAATCTGTTTTTTTGCAGTACCGTTTTTAATAGGTTGGGCTGTTTTTTCCCTTTGTGTAAAGACGGATGCAAAAAATTAGTTAAATAGTTCTGCTTTCTCCCTATTGCTTGTCACCTTCTTGCCATTCTCTCCCACTAATGGGCCAATCATTTCCTTGACCTTTTTCTTGTTTTTTACATGTTGAAAGAAGCTTTTTTTTGTTATTTTTTACTTTTGTCCCAAGCCTTAGTTCATTCTGAGCCTTAGCTTTCCTCACTTCATTTTTGCAGGGTCGGGCTATTTGCTGATATTCTCCCTTAGTTATGTGCCCCTCTTTCCACTTGTTATACTCGTCCTTTTGGTCTTTCAATTTATCAGAGAGTTCTTTATGCAGCCATGCTGGTTTCTTTTGAGAGCTCTTATTTTTCTTCTTCATTGTTATTGTGTTAAAGTGGGCTTTTATTATCTCACTTTTCAAAATTTCCCAAGCTTCTTGAGTTGTTTTCCCCTTGAGGATTCTCATCTATGGAATCTTTCCCAAGCTCTCTCTAAATTTATTGAAATTAGCTCTCTTGAAGTCCAAGACTCTAGTTTGACTGTGTTTTATTACTTGTGCTTGCATAATGTTGAATTCTAATATTGCAATATCACTCCCCCAAGGTTCCTGTGGCTTCAACACCTTCTATCATTTCATCCCTGTTAGTGAGAATTAGGTCCAATATGGCTAATCCCCTAGTTCTCTTCTCTACTTTTTGGGAGACAAAGTTGTCTGCTAGATTTGTCAGGAATCTGTTTGATCTTCCACTTGGTGCAGAGTTTGTCTCCCAGTTGAGGTCAGGGTAATTAAAGTCCCCCATTACTATTATGATGTGCTTCCTACATACTTTAGTTAACTGACTTGCAAAAAATTCATCTATTCATTTACATTTTCTGTGATATTTAGACATTTCATTTAGGTCTAGAAGTGATCATCATAATAAACATATCTAAAGCTCAAGACCTTTATTTCTATCTTTAAAGTTAGCATTTCCTGGACTGCATAGAAATAGTCCTTGATTTATGATTGGTCACGTAGCAGCAGTCTGAAATTATGATGCACCTACTGAGAGCTACTTACAATTTGAATTTGATGTTCTGCTAGTTGCCCTCCTCTGTGGTGGTCTCCCATGGAGAATGAGACACGCACGCAGGTATCTTGGGATGGGAGCCCAGAGCTGACTCCAACACCCTATTTTATTGTTACTATAGTTTTTACATCACACAGCGTAAGCAAAAGATGTATATAGGGGTGGTTACAATGTATCGCATAACAGACACTCTCCAGATGCAAGGCTACGCAGGTGTTCTTATCAGACTCTGTCCAAATGGTTGATGAATGTATTCTGTGTCTGGAGCAGTCCGTTTGTTATCTCAAGGCCTTTGTGGGAGCATGTCCATGGACATATTTGTGCAATTAATCCCACATCTCCTGCTTTTGTGTTTTTTTAATGTTACTCACTTCCAGTTCCAGAAGGGATCTTGATTCACTAATTAAGGCGTCCTTCCTAGTGGAGGGCGTAACATTTTTGCACATTTGCAGGAGGGAGGGAATACATTGAATGCAACAACATAGCAATACAATTAATATCAAAATGGTTACTATAATAGAAATCAAAGATCGTAGCCAGGATCCATCCGGTAGCCAGGACCAAAGGGCACCCCAAATATCCACGGTGCCTGATCCATCGCTGCGTAAGGGATTATTTTGTATCATAGATTCCATTTTCCTCACTGTAGCAGAAATATTAGGTTGAAAATCATGTATATACATACAACAATGAGAATGAATTAAAGCACATACACCGCCTTTTGCTGCCAAAATAATATCTAAAGCATACCGATTTTGCAAAACTACTTCCCTTATTTCCCCCATTTCTTGATTAATCATTTTAATGCTGTTGATTGTTTCATTAAACATATGAACAGTCCAATTGTTAAGCAAATGAAGGTCCCTATAGTTCATGGCAACTCCTAGATTGGGCAATATTCCTCTGCTGATTTGAGTCTCTAAACTACCACCCAATGTTAGGGGTGGATCCGAGGAGCCAGTATCACGTTTGTTCCGCAGGCGTCCATCAGGGAGATGAGGCAAAGCATATACAGCAGGGGTCAAAAGGCCCAGTGTACAGGTGCCTTTCCAATCCTTAGGCACCTGGCGATAGGCTCTACGGCCACATAGTAGCCACATATCGGGTAACTCATAATAACCTTGGTGAGACTCATTAGCACATGTTATTATGGATTCCATGTCAAGGCAAGCCATGTAGGTACTGATGTTTGTCCATTGATTGCTTCGATAAGTGTCATTTATCTTAGTAAGGTTGCTTTTGATGGATTTGCATTTCTTTGCTGAATTCCATATAATAACTTGTTGACAATTACTATAAGTTCCCAAATAAGTGGCAGTACGGAATAGTCCTGTGCTATAAAAACAAAATCTGGCAGGTTCCATTATACGAGCGCCCACAGCATATGTCATATTCAATGTCTCTGTAGTTATGTCCCACAGCTGCTTTCATCCTGTTTCATTGAACGGGATGGCATGGAAAATAAGGCCACCATGACTGTCACCAGGAATTTGCATGCAAATCCAACAGTTCGTGACATTAAGTGTAAGAGCAGTGCGCCTGGCATCCCGTACAAAAGCATTAAAAGCCCACAGTCCCTGATCCTCATATGCCTGGCTGAGGTGGTGTACATTGAGCCATATAAGGACGAACACAATGAGCTGGAGTCCAAATGATCTCGCCATGGTTGTCTATTGCAGCGTAGCCTCGACCCCAGGTAATGAGGGAGGCAGGCCCTTTCCAAGTGGGATCAGGCAAACGTCGATAATATACCTGGGGGTGTGAAGAATCTGTGGGAGAAGCAGAAAAATGCCTGCTTATGGCAGTTGAGCCAGGGGTGCCAGAAACAGTCAAAAAGTTTAAGGTAAAAAGTACAAGATTAATGGGTGAAGGAGGCATTATTAGTCTTCCAGAGTTAACTTCGCATTAAATTGAGAGTAAGTCTCTGCCCCATAAATTTGTGTGAAGAGGGAGGACGACAGGTTTAAATTTAGCAGAAATACCTTTTGTGATTCGTTGTGCAGTAAGCCAATTTTTACTGGAGCTTGCTTGTTGAAGTCCTCCCACTCCCCTGACTGCCGGTGAGGATTCGAGGGGCCAGTTAGAGGGCCATTCAGCTGTTCTTATGACTGAGACATCTGCACCAGAGTCTACAAGACCAGAGAAGAGAATGCCATTGATTAAAAAAGGCATCACCAGTTTTTGGGGAGTAATTTGCTTTGTTAGTGCCAATAAATCAGAGGAAGAATTCCCAGAGTGAGGTGCATATGCAGCCTCTGGAATGGATGGTGCTGCATGTGGTAATAAAACCAAGCATGCCACCGTATCCCCCTGGTTCATTGTGACAGGGAGATTGGTACAAAATTGGACTTTTAGGGTGTCTCTATACATGGGATCTATCATACCTGGAAGCACAAATACTCCTTGTTCCCGAGCAATAGGTGTGGGAAGAATTATTCCCTCTGTTTCCGGAGGCAAGGGTCCAGAATAAAGGGTTTCAGCAACCATGAATAGGTTAGGAAAAATAACAGAAAGATCAGAAGCCAATTTTAAATCAATGCCAGAAAAATATTGCGAAGCAGGAGTAAGGTCTGAAAAGGATGCAGCCTTTGGAGAGGGGTTAGCTGCAGACCCCTCTGTTAGTTTCCCCGATTGGACTGAGAGGAATGGCACTGATTGGCCCAATGAAAACCCTTTTTACATTTTGGGCACACAGTTTTGGGCTTGGCTCCGGGGATGGCAGCGGGTCGAGCCGCGCCGCCTCCTGGGGCTCTGCATTGCTTTTTAAAATGACCAGGTTTTCCACAATTGAAGCAAGTGCCTTGGGGTTGATTCCCCTTTTGGATTGCAGCTGCAAGAGTGTCCATTTGAAAAGCATTGGTTCCCACAATGCGGCAGGCTTTAAGAAAGTGTGCTAGGGTGGCCATGGGACTGGAAACAAGTGGTTTAAGAATGGACTGGCAGTCTGCATTTGCATGTTCATAAGCCAATTTTATGAGGATTTCATTTGCTGCATCTCTGTTTGAAATTTGATGCTCAATGGCAACTTGCAGGCGATTCACAAAGTCTGCATAGGATTCAGTTGCAGTTTGGTGAATGGCAGAAAAAGATTGAATCGGGGTGCCAGATTCATCAACACGAGCCATGGCAGAAAGAGCACAAGTATTAATGATTGGAAATGCAAAGGGGGTAAAAGTTTGAGCCTGAGCATTAAGGGTAGCAAAATTGCCTTCTCCGAAGAGTTGTTCTGCTGTCCATTGTGAACCTGGGTGATTAGCTCTCTTTTGTGCCTCTCTTTTATATTCAGATTCAAAAACTACGTATTGCGTTCCGTTAAGAAGCATGCGGAACAGATCTTTCCAATCTTGAGGCAACATTCGATATGCACTAGCAACTGAGTGTATTAGTCCTCTAGTATAGGGACTGGTTATGCCATAATCTTTTGTAGCCTTTTTCAATTCTCGGATCATAGCCAGGGGAAGTGCTTCCCAATCAACCACTATGCCCGTTGCGGTCTGTTGATAAGTAACAGGGAACAACTCTCTCTCGGATAGTTCAGAAGCGCTCAAATCACCATTGTTCAAAGCTTTTTAAAAAGCACCACGGATGATTCCGGGCCAGGAGACAGGCGGCAACGTGGCAGGAACAGGAGAGGCTGTTTGTTGTTTATCAGGATCCATAAAATTTGCAGGGGCAGAAGGAGGGTTAAAACCTGCTCCAGGTGGTAAGGGAGTGGCCAACATAACAGACGGACTTTTGTACAGTGGAGGGTCTAATAAAGGCTGATGAGGCGAGTCAGCATGGGTTTGAATCAAGGTATAGGCAATTTTCCAAAGGCACAAAATCTCTGCTTGGGCTCTCGGAGACTGATGGAGGATGGCGCCGATTTTCCTCCATGTATCTACTTTTAAAGATCCAGACTCCAGATAGGATGAGCAGTTAGCCCATACGTAAGCAAGCAATTTAACAGCCTCAGATTTAGAAAGGTGACGGGTTAATTTCTGTTCCTGATCAGTAAGATATTTTTTCCTGCCAAGTAGCCTCAGCTCTTCCACATGCTGCTTTTGAGTGTGAGACATTCCACCCCCCATACTTACGAAGAGGAGTCAGTTGCCAGCAACTTTGTCGGGTGCACCAAGCCTATTCCAGGCGATAAGTAAAGGGTCGGCAGGGACGTATACCTCAGTGGATCACGTCGGGGTCACCAGATGTGGTGGTCTCCCATGGAGAATGAGACACGCACGCAGGTATCTCGGGATGGGAGCCCAGAGCTGACTCCAACACCCTATTTTATTGTTACTATAGTTTTTACATCACACAGCGTAAGCAAAAGACGTATATAGGGGTGGTTACAATGTATCGCATAACAGACACTCTCCAGATGCAAGGCTACGCAGGTGTTCTTATCAGACTCTGTCCAAATGGTTGATGAATGTATTCTGTGTCTGGAGCAGTCCGTTTGTTATCTCAAGGCCTTTGTGGGAGCATGTCCATGGACATATTTGTGCAATTAATCCCACACTCCTCCATAGTCAGGTAATCATATTTTGGGTGCTTGACAACTGAGCCACATTTATGGTCATTTGCAATGACTATATAACATAAAGCTGGGTGTATCACAGGTTAAATTACAGTTGTAAACCAAAGATTACCCATATTCCTGGCAGTTCTTGTGATACAATTTCATCTTCCATTTCAGGTTGAAATCTTTGAAAGTCTTGGGATCTTTCAAGAGGGTCAAAAATGGCAAATGAGATAATGTGATTGAAATTCCACTTATTTTTATGTGTTGCAATGGTATTTTGCAGAGTTATGGCCACCATCTTTTTTACCATAACCAGCAGATACTTCAATATCTATCAATCCTTGACTTCACATAAAGTGAGACCACCATAAAATTTACTTTGCTCCATTGTTAGTCTCTGGCTTGGTTCTGGTGCTGCTTATCCCAATCTGTGCAGACTGGTCTTCATTTGTTAAGCCTGCCACTGATCTTTGGCTGGCCAAGTAGTTTTCTTTTCTGGTTTTGTGACTTTCAACATATTTCTAGCCAAACAAGCCAAGTTCTGTGCTACAGGTGGAATGGGGTTGATTTGTCTTGGTTTTTGAGTTTTTTCTCCCTTGGTTTGTCAGTCTCTGCTCCCCCAACCCTTATGAGTATTTCTCCAGTTTAAAAAAGGTAGAATAAACATATGAGAAGATACTTCCAAGGTAATGGGTGACAATAGATTACAGATTATATACACTGAAAGACCAGTGAGATACTATTGAGTTAACACAATTTTAGAAATATTTTATCTAATGACAGCTTAAAGTTGTTTCACTCATGGATTGAAGAAACAATGAAGACAATGTTGGTCAACAAAGGGGAAGACTAGTGTCATCAAGATGAAGCTCTACCACAGTAAAGTGTGAGGGCGTCTGCTCAGGCCACAAACTCTGATGGTGATTAAAATAATGAGATGTAGAACAGACATTATTGCTATTTGACCCAACAACATTATTAGCTTTACCATTAAGAATTTATATAAATCCGTAGTCCTTGGTTAATGACAGCAATTGTCACTATGCAATGTAGCCATAAAGTGTGACATTTGCATGATCTCGTCACTTATTAACATAAGTTCTGACACTTCCAGTTGCCACCGTGAAGTAATTGGGTCTAAATATATTTGAAAATTGTTCATTTATGGTGTATGTGCTTCTCTAAGATGGTTCTGTAAAAAAATCTATATTTTTTAAATTGCATCTGTCCATTCAAAAAAACCCAAATTATTCAAGAAATTGAATAAACTTTTCCTGATATATTTGAATAATGGTCTAATTTACAGAATGCTTGAGAACTGAGTTCTAGTAGCATCAAGGAGTGCATCTTTCACTTTAAAATATACTTTATTGTATTATATATAATATAAATATAAAATATGTAACTATTTTATATTTATATTTTCTGTTATATTTTAAATTTCTCTATGGTTTGACTTTTATAAAAGAATATAGATGCTTAATACAGTTAAAGAGTTTCAATATACACAGAATTATTAAGAGTGCCATTAGATAAAGCAAGATTTGTTTGCTGAGGGGCTAATAAATTTTCCAGGAAAAGCAACATTTTCTAAAACCTTTCAGGAAAATACTATCTTCCCTTCCCCTCCATTACCATTTAATTTAAATAACCATTTCCTATTGCTTATGGCAATGTAAGAAACCATGAAACTCTTGGCAGCTGCAGATGGGTTCTTGCCAATTGGTCATCACGCCATCTTCATCTCATCCCAGAAATGTTCTTGAAGAACAGGCCTGGCAATCACCAATGTATTGACTGCCATTTTCCGTACTCCCTTCAAAACTCTCGTCTAATAATCCTTCATTGTACTCATAGGCTCATTTTGGGTACACTCCAGACTGGGAAGTGTTGATTAGTTAATGTATCAAATCAGTAGGTTTGAACTCATTAAAATAGTTGTGTTTCTTAAAAGACAACAAAACCACTCTACTGCAATGCTGCCATGAGTAAGTCCTCCTCCAGAACTTTCAACACCACCCCCAATTGTCAGAGATTGCTACAGGAATCCTTTTTCTAGGAATTTGATCTTGTCGGAAGTCATAGATTCAGCTACATTCTTTATTGCAGATATAATAATAATAACAACAACAACAACAACAACAACAACAATAATAATAATAATAATAATAATAATAATAATAAAGTTGGAAGGGACCTTGGAGGTCATCAAGTCCAACCCCCTGCTCAGGCAGGTAACCCTATACCATTTCAGACAAATGGCTGTCCAGTCTCTTCTTAAAAACTTCCAGTGTTGGAGCATTCACCGCTTCTGGAGGCAGGTTGTTCCACTGGTTAATTGTTCTAACTGTCAGGAAGTTTCTCCTTAGTTCTAGGTTGCTTCTCTCCTTGATTTCAGACTTAGTTACAATGAAGATAGAAGGTGACATCAAATTCTGTGTGTTTGTGTGTGTGCATGTATCCCAACGTTTCTGGGGTTCTTTCTTCTTTTCTAATAAATATTATCAAATGTCATTTCTCATACTACCTTGTTGGTTGCGCTTTCAAAATGTCTGTCTTGCCAAATCCAGCCTTCACACTAATCTATACCTTTCATAAAGGGGCTGTTCCCACCCACCCCCAACATAAATCTCATCTTAACCATATAGTTTTGTGAAACTTCCTACTCTTTTACATCCCTAATATCAATCAAAAGTGGACATTCTTGAAAATGTAGTTGCTGCAACATCTTGTGACATGTAGGCTTGTTCAGAAAAAGTCCAATTTAAAAGTGATGGTTGTTGAAGATAGTAATTTTATAGAGGGGGGGGGTCACTTTCAAATCACTATTTGAAAAAAAAATGACTAGGTCACTTTTCATTAAATGTCACTGCTATGCTTTATTTAGAATTCTCCGCCTAATCTTCTAAAAGTGGGCACACATTAAAATAAAACACAGCTGTATCACTGAGTGTGTCTGTTTCCTACTGTTTGAAGCTCAACTTTATCAGATGATAGACTAGTGTAGATGATTGTCAAAGTACATGGTGACATGGCCTTGCCACAGGTTTCCAGTAACTACCATACTATAAACCCCATTTTGTTTCTCTTTACACATTTTAGAAGAATATGTGTATGAATTTATATTTGATCCCCTGATTTAAGCAGATAATGCATCAATTTCACAAATCACCTTTTGGCTACATAACTAACACAAACAACATGCTAAAGTTAAGAGCAGATAAAAAGAGACATTTGGATATGTAAATGTTGAAAAAAAAATATTCTGTATTCTTTTTTTTATTATTTCTTTAGGCTATGGCTGAAAGTAAAACCACCAGAGCTCTCTCAATCCATCATACAACATTTATATTTAGCAAATGGTTATTGTAGCCAGCATTTCTTTCGTTTCAGAGCACGATTTTGTATTTTAATTCCACGCTGCTCTTTGATGGAATTAAAAAAAATCCTTGGTCAGCTGTTGTGGATTATATAAAATAAATAGATATTAGGTAAATGAAAATGCTCTTTGACAATGTATGTGTCTCAAAATACATCTCTACTCTGGACCTTGTGGCTATGAATAAAAAGGAACTACTTTCTTTCTGGTACTCAATGAGCTTATTCAGAAGTGTGAATGTCTTTGATGGTATTTTTAAAGGAATGAAAGAATTCAAGATTGCAGTGTCAAGTCTTTTATTTATGCAGTTGTCAGAGGAAATAAGTATCCCAGCACTGTAAGTTTTATGTGGTTCCCATTTTTACAAACATGTAAAATCATGACCAGTAATTTTTGGCAACTATGTTTGGAAGAGGAACCAGAACACAAGAAAGGGTCTTGAGCAAGGGTGGACAATTAATTTTCCCAAGAGGCCACATGAGGAACTGGGACTGTTATGGAAGGCCAAATCAATATCTCCTAGCTGTGCTCTAAACACAAGGCTGCGCTTTGACCAAGGTGGCAGCGGGTGGCAAAGCTTTGATCCCCTCATGCGATGACCACCACTGCTGCCTCTTTGGGCTGCTCCAGCAAGGGGTGAGCAATGTGCAGGTGCAGAAAAGTGCTTTCTCTCCTCGCCCTTCCATGGCTGCCAGTCGACTGAAGGAACGCATAGCGGGACCCAACTTGGCTTTTTCTTCCACCTCATGTTGCATGCTTATTTACATTTGACTTCTAATTTCCAATTGACTTCACATGGGCCACACATGGACAGCCAAAGAGCCAGATGTGACCCAGGAGCCATAAAATGCCCAGGTCTTGAGGATGGCAAGGTTAGATTTCAGGTTGTTTACTTTTGGTTTATGAATTTGATCCATGTGACAATGTCTCCAGTCCTGGGCTTTGGCTGTCTTCTTCTTCTTCTTCTTCTTCTTCTTCTTCTTCTTCTTCTTCTTCTTCTTCTTCTTCTTCTTCTTCTTCTTCTTCTTCTTCTTCTTCTTCTGCTCTTCTTCTTCTTCTTCTTCTTCCCTCTTCCCTCTCCTTCTCCTTCTCTTCGCTTCTTCTCTTCTCCTCGTCTTCTTCTTCTTCTTCTTCTTCTTCTTCTTCTTCTTCTTCTTCTTCTTCTTCTTCTTCTTCTTCTTCTTCTTCTTCTTCTTCTTCTTCTCATTTTATTATGTTCTGACTACTGGAAGAAAATCCAGTGGAACAAGGTTTAATAATCTTCAAACTGAGGCTTCAGTCTTTATAAATGGAAAACATGGATTTTATTGTACTGTTCTTGCCATCTTCCTTCTGGAACAAGCTCTAAATATCATCTTTCAACATTATGTGTTAGCTTAGTAGGAATTTTATAGAAATATGAAAGGGACATGAAATGTATATAGAAGAGCACTATTGCTAACTGAATATGTCTGTATTCCCATAGCAAACCTAAATTATTAAGTCCATCGGACCTGTGTGGCCAAAAAGATTTAAATAAATAAATAAATAAAGTTTAATTCATATGATATTCTAAAATCACAAACTAGTCAAATTAATTGAACTCAGACAAAAAGCTAAGTTAAAAAAAACCCCTCTTACCAAGTATCATTACCATTACTATTATCATTAACCAATGTAATTAGCTAGAATATCTGTTAGTTTAGTTGACCTGGAATTTATATCCACCTAAAATCTACATAAGAGATGCAATTCCTATGAAATAAGTATTACTCCATGGGTTTTGGATCTCTTGACTATTTATCAAACTGAACACTGAACTGATTGGATTTTTTGACCCAACTGTTGCCAACTCTTAAGTCAATATCAAGGTCAGGAAACTTCAACCATTCTCTTTTCTTCCAACTTCCCCAATTAAAGAAGATAAAGAGGGGATGACTAGGTTAGCACTGACTATGTATGAGGTACAGTCAAATACTGACAAACTTGCAACAGTGATGAATCTCTGTAGATCAGGTGTAGGATGAGGGGCTTGCATGGGATGGTTGAGGATCGGTGCTGTCTCTGATTAGCTGTGTGGTTGTTTGGATTTTGAGTAGTTCACTAAGAAAAGTGGAAGAGAAACGGCTGCTTGACATCTTTCTCCATAATGGCTATCTAAAAAACTTCCTATTCAGACACACAGCACCCAAACCAGAATACACCACATAGAAAAACACCATGCAAAAACAAACCCTACAATACACAAAAGAGGTGTTGGAAATGACAGCCAGAATTCTCCAACCTCTAGGAATAGCAATATCCCACAAACCCACAGCCACACTCCATCAGGAATTATCCAGAACCAAAGACAAGATATAGAAGGATGAAAGAAACAATATAATCTACAAAATAAACTGTAACCATTAAAATATTACATCAATTAAAAACCAGAATCCACAAACACCGTCTGGCAATCAAATATCACAATTCCAAATTCTTAATCTCTACCAACACCTACATCAAACAGCACCAGATTGATTAGTGCAACACAAAAATCATCAGCCATGCTACCACCCGCCAAGCTCATGAGTTCATCGGAGCCTGGCACTCCACAAGCAATTCCATCAACACATTGACCTACAACCAGCCTATGAACTACTCAGAATCCAAACAACCACACAGCTAACCAGAGACAGCACCGATCCTCAACCATCCCATGCAAGCCCCCCCCCAACCAGCACTTCAGTTCCCAATGACCCTTTACCTCATGTAACCTCCCCATCACAAGACTCTCACTGATGATTCCCATTTGACCCATTACAAGACCCATCACAAGACCCTCACTTGACACACCCACATCTGACCAATCATAAGACCTACTGATCACACAAATTCTTTATAAACAGAGGAACACTGACACTAACATCCCCTAAACTCCACTAAAGATGTTACCTAGCTTGGTAACAAAATGTTGGGAAACCAACCCACAAGCTCAGAGAACGAACCTTCACTCTCACTGACAAAATCTTCAACTAAATTTTTCAGAAGAATATACTAGAATAGAAAGAATAGTGAAAACTAGTTCTGCTCTGCCAGTAGAACATTTGAAAGAATATTTGAATCAAGCTAACTTAAGAGAAGGACAACTTTTAATAAGTAAATAATTTTTGACTCTGGATATTTTCACATTAACTGAACATTTACCATTTCCTGTTTATAGCTGTTTGTTACTTTTTAGGCTTTAATTTGATCTTTATTTTTCTCATATTCATTTTCCATTGTGTTGTTGACTGCTCTGAGAACTTTTGAAAAGAAGAATTGAAAACCATAAAGGGATGACTGTTCCCTCTTATCACAGCATAACATAATAAAGGTGCCACAACTTCCTTTTCGTAGTTCTTAATGCAGAACATATGATGCTATACTCAACCACTTATTTATTTTTTAAAATTTCTTTTAAAAATTTTCATTTCTCCCACTTATAGTTTATGCTTTCCCCCCATATTGTTGGCCATCTCTCCAATGTAACTTATAATTGAAGACAATTGCCTTGGGTATCCAAGTTGCATCTGGGAGAAAAAATAATGTGAAATAGAGAATGAGTGTTTCCAGCATGGCATCTACTTACAAGCTTTATTTTCTGCTCCATGACGTGATTTTTTCCCTTTATAGATGAGGAATGAAGCACAAATTAATTACCCCCAAAGGTCATGTGAAATTAAAACATAATAGGGAACACCAAAATATAAGAAAGTGCACCTAGACATACACACACACACACACACACACACACACACACACACACACACATATATATATATATATATATATATATATATATATATATATATATATATATATTCTGAGGTTTTCGCGGGTGTTTGTATGTAAGTCTTTGGTTATTCGGGTTTTTTCCCACGTAAAATTAGAAGTGTCTTGGTGATGTTTCGACAAAGTCTCATTCGTCATCTTCAGGCTGGTGCTTTCGGCTTCGTGCTTCTAGGAGCAATGTGTGATTGTAGCTGTTTCCTCCTTTTAACTGCCAGTGGGGGTATGAACTGATTGGATGAGAGCTTGGCTGTGTTCTGATTGGATGGAGGTTTGTTCTGATTGGTTAGGAGCTTGGCTGTGCTCTGATTGGCTGGGGGGTTGTCTGTGCTCTGATTGGCTGGGGGAGTGTTCTGTTTGGGTGGGGGCTTTGTTGTGCTCAGGTTAGTCTGAGTTGCCGGGGGGTTTAAAATGGTGAGCTGCATTGCTATTTTTTGGCTTTGCGTTCGTGGTTGTGCCTCATCTTCATGGTGGGTGTCAATTTGCTTCATGTATGGATTGGAGGGGTTTAAAGTGGCTAATGATGCAGCTGTGGTCTGGCTTCTGGTTTGTTGTCATGCCTCATCATCGGTGTGGGTTTGGGTTTGCTTTTTGCATGGACGTGTGGTGGTGATATCCTGTGTGGCTTTTGTGAGTGTGGGTCTGGTGTCATGCTTTGTGTTAGGGACTCGTTTGTCAATAAGGGCAGGTTTCCAAATGGCTTAGCTGATGAACAACACCTAAAAACCGAACTACACACTCTCACTAATGTACTTACATCCAATGGATTCCAAAGAAATAAGATTACCAAACTAATCCAAAAAGAAACCCCCATTAAAATCCAAGACAGAGAACAAGAAAATGGCAAAGCCCTCCTCCCATAGGCACCACAGACAGAATCAGCAAGATCCTCCACAAACACAACAATAAGACAGCATTCTGCACAAACAGAAAAATATCCACCATCCTAAGAAACCCCAAAGACAAAATTGAATTAGAAAATCAAGGAGTATACGAAATCCCATGCACTGCTTGTCCCACCACATACATCGGACAAACCAACAGAAGAATAAGTGCACGCACTGAAGAACATAAGAACTCAGTCAAAAAAGAGGAACCAACTTCTTCCCTGGTCCAACACCTTAAAATCACAGGACATGAAATTGACTTTAAAAATACCAGAACTATCACCAAAACTGAACACTTTAATAACAGAATAATCAGAGAAGCCATTGAGATAGAGAAATGCCCACACAGCATGAACAAACGAGATGATACTTCCCGCCTACCAGCCATTTGGAAACCCACCCTTATTGACAAACGACTCCCTAACACAAAGAATGACACCAGACCCACACTCACAAAAGCCACACAGGATGTCACCACCACATGTCCACGCAAAAAGCAAACCCAAACCCACACCGATGATGAGGCACAACCACAAACCAGAAGCCAGACCACAGCTGCATCATTAGCCACTTTAAACCACTCCAATCCATACATGAAGCAAACTGACAACCACCATGAAGATGAGGCACGACCATGAACGCGAAGCCAAACTATAGCAATACAGCTCACCATCTCACATCGCCGTGCAACTCAGACTAACCTGAGCACAACAAAGCCCCCACCCAAACAGAACACTCCCCCAACCAATCAGAGCACAGCCAACCCCCCCATCCAATCAGAGCATAGCCACCCCCCCATCCATTCAGAGCACAGCCAAGCTCCTAACCAATCAGAACACACCTCCATCCAATCAGAACACAGCCAAGCTCTCATCCAATCAGTTCATACCCCCACTGGCAGTTAAAAGGAAGAAACAGCTATGATCACACATTGCTCCTAGAAGCACGAAGCCGAAAACACCAGCCTGAAGATGACGAATGAGACTTTGTCGAAACGTCGGCAAGACACTTTCAATTTGACGCAGGAGAAAACCCGAATATATATATGCCCAAATGTTGCATTTTTTCAAAATAGCGTGATAAGGTTTGCTATGGAAAATATATGCATTAAATTATTCACAAAACACACAAAAGAGTGTGGCCAATATATAAGGACTGAATATGAAAATGCATACTGTATGTTCGTACCCTGAATCTACTGAATTTGAAAATGGTGAAAGCATGAAGAAAATTAACATTTGATGAAAATGTTGGGGAAAAATATTTCTTATTTCTTCTTACAAGATTGAACTGAAGCTGTAGCTAAGAGCCTTAAAACATGGTATTATCTGGCTGATTGAGGTTAGGTTAGGAAGCTAAGTAGGTTGAGGCTTGATTAGTATTTATAAGAAACTTTCAGAGTGTTCCAGGGCTATAAACTAAACCAGTGTTTCTCAACCTTGGCAGCTTGAAGATGTGTGGACTTTAATTCTGAGAATTCCCCAGTCATCATGGTGGAGGCTGCATTGAGATCAAACAGAGATGCAAATCAGAAACTAGATCTTCACATCTGCCTTTTCCATCAGCTAGCTGTTTCCTGTTCTTCAGCTCATTTTATCCATACATCAAACTATAGCAAGTTAGTTTAAAACAAACTATATTAATTACAACTATTTTATTTCATTGGAAGGTAGCCTTAATTGCTTTCTCTGGACTAATAATAACTGGGCTAGTTGACCAATCATTCTCTATTTGCATTTAGCCAAACATCACTGCAATAAATATTCAAGAAATCTAACCAATATAACCTTTTTAATTTCCTAAAAAGAAAGTTTGAGTGCATGATGCAAATAGTCAAGGAATATAATGGATGGATACATTCAAAAATCCAACAAATTATATCCTGACATTGACTTAAAATAACAGACAACTCCCAGGTCAGTTCCTGGACAAATATGCCATTTATCACGCAGATGGATCGGGCTAGCTGCACTTCCTGTAGCTCGGCTGGGACATTCCACTGGGATGGCACAAACTTGAAATACAAAAAAAAAAAAAAAAAAAAAAAAGAAAGAAAGAAAGAAAAAAGAAAAAGAAAAGAAAAGAAATGAATCATCAACAACACCCCAGACTAATTTGCTTGCTTAATAGCAAGTGGGAACTACAGGCAAATGGTTGAGAGCTGACATATCCAAACAAACCTCTGCATACAATGAAGGAGGACATGGCAACTCCTGGTTTATTTCTACTAGTCAACTTTCTCCCAGTTCCTAGAGTCTTTTTGTTCTATTGAGGCCAGCCATGATTTAGCATATTGCCTGAAGTAGGAGGCCTACTGTGATTAGCCCGAGGTCTGGCTTGATATACCATGTGAATATGCCCTCAGAATTATAGTCCCAAAACAAGTGGAAATTTCTAATTTGGAAAAAAATTCCTCTAGAAAGTCTGGCTCATCATCCAATTATCCACTATGAGATGTTGCTAGCAAGTTTATGCTACGTCATTTCACATTTTTAAAAATGATTATTTTAATTGAGTTTTTAAAACTATGCAAGTGATAGAATTTAGAACAAAATTTGGGTCATTTAAAATTATTTTAAAAACCTGATTATTGAAATGTAATACATCCAAATATAAATACATGGTGAAAGAAAAGACTAATTAAAAGGAGGGGAAAAATAACTATATATACATACCATGACCATTTCAGAATTTCACTGTTTTTCTAAAGATCAAAAAATAATATCCTTTTTATAGAAATTGTTAACATAATCATTATGTCTGATCTTGTCTCTCTGTGGCTCCAAAACCAGTTCACAGTCTGGGAGCTGACAAATTCCACCAACTCAACCTTTAGCATCAGGAACATAAACATCCTTCCAGGAATTCTTAGGCAACTTTTCCACAACAGTCCTCTTCAGAAAGCTCTTCAGAAAGAGACAAATTCCAAACTTTTGAATGGAATTCAACAACACATTAATTAACAAGTCATTTCCCATTCTGTCAGTCTATAATGTTAAAGGGATAAATGCTTGTTTCAGACAAACAGCAGAAATGGTGCTTTTCTTTTCAAATCTGTTTTTATTTACACAAATTTTTTTGCATAGGCTAATTACCCCGTTATGATTTATGTTATTTTGTTGACATGGCTTGAATGTTTGTTAGGAAGGGTGTGCTCTAAATGTGTCATTAGCTACTAACCACATAGCTGGATGCATATCCACAAAAAGTTAGTTTCTAGGCATACCAGATTTTTCAGAATGGAGAATAATAATCGCAAACATTTATTTCGAAAAAGAAGTCATTCAACATCTCACCGTGCTCTGTGATTTTCTTCAGATTAGTTTTTGCTTTGAGATGAAAGTCTATTCATAGTATTATTATCTTCTTCTTGTGCCATATCCATTATCAGACATTGGAGATCCTGTTTTTATCAGCAGCCGCACGAAAAACTGCTGCTGAGTTTTGTCCAAACCAGTCACTTAGATTTTGAAGCCACAATGTTCTTCTTCTGCCTGGACCTCGTTTGCCTTCAATCTTTCACTGGAGGATTAAATGGAGTATGCTGTATTTTTCTGGGTGTCGCATCACATGTCCAAAATATTCTAATTTTTGTTTTTTTAATTGTTTTGATGATTTCCCTTGGCTTTCCCAGGTGGCTGATCACCTCCTCATTTCTGATCTTGTCAACCCAGCTTATACGTAACAGCCGCCTGTAAATCCACATTTCAAATGCTTCTAGTCTCTTCAGGTGGCCTTCTGTCAGAGACCAACTCTCTACTCTATAGAGCAGGATAGAAAAAATATAGCATCTGACAAGCCTGTTTTTCAGTCTTAGGCTTATGTCGTGACTGCAGAAGACTTTTTTCATTTTGAAGAATGCTGTTCGGGCTTTTTTTATCCTTGTCTTTACTTCAACAATCATGTCCCACCTTTCATGTAAACTGGAACCGAGATGTGTGATCCTTTCAACTTTTTCTAGTGGTATTCTGTTGAGTCCGTGGCGGGAAAACAGACACGAGAAGCAGCTGGAGTTCTCAGTTTCATTTATTCAGCGTTCAGCTTACAGGAAGATGGCTTCAGCCTCGCCCAAACGCCTTGCAGCCTCTTATATAGGCAACTCCCGGGTAAATGGGTTACTTTTCCCGCGCCAGCACCCGCGCATGCGCATGGCGCTGGCGACAGCCTGTCTGGTCCCGGGCAGCTTTGCACCTGCCCGGGACTGCCTGCAAACACCCGAGCCGTTTGCACGGCTCGGGACATAACACCCCTTTCCCCGGGCTTTTTTTTAAAAAAAAAAAAAAAAAAAAAACCTACTACCAACATACAACATTTATTTTATATGACATTTTGCCCCCAGGCTCCACTGATTACGGCTTTTGCCTGCCAGCAATGTTATGTAATCTTCTAGATACTTAGGGATTTCTTTGCTCTCTGTTACCTTCATAGCTCTGGGTTACTGGCATAAGTCCCTGACTGGAGGGAGGCGGTGAGCCTGTCTCTCTATTGTGCCCTGGTGTCTTCCAAGACTGTGCCCCGATTGCCTGGCATGCTTTGCTTGCCCACCGGGCTCGTCAGGCCCGGGCTTCTGTTACTTTGTGACCTGGTTGACCTACCTAGCTGTAGTCCCTCAGGCCCCTTGAAGTGATAGCCGCTGCTGGGCGTCTCTGTAGAACCTCCTAGGTCAGTCCAAGACCTGTCAGGAGGCTGTCCATTCCCTGAACCCCATTCTGTGTTCGGGCTCGTGTGGGTTTCTGTACTTTCCAAAAACTCAGGTGTTCCCTGATTTGTGCTAGGGTTGTTGTAGTCCGCGGATTTGGTTTCCTCGCACTAAGCTCTGTGTATGTTTGACCCCCTGTAGAATTTGGGGTAAGGTCAGGCCAACCTTGGGGATTGTGTGCCAGCTCTCTTGCGGGGAATGATTTGTTGGGATGCCCCCCGGGTATCCTCCGTGACTGGAGTGCTGTGTGATGTGTGTGGAAAGTGAGTATGCCCCCGGGGTGACTCCCTGGCTGGAGTAGGCGTGGATGCCTGGTAGTTAGGTAGGCTCATAGAATTCTTGTTCGGAGCTCTCGCGGAACCCTGGGATGGGCCGTTTGTGGCTCCATCAGTGGAGATGGGCAGCAGCTCGTGCCCTTCCCTTTGCTCCAAAGGGTCCCCCTCCCCCCCCCTGGAAAAGACCCAGGAGTCTCATCTGAAAAGTCCCGCCTAGGGCGGAGTTGGTCGATGTGCCGACGCAGGACACGATCGTTGTCCAGGGCAACCTCGTAGGAGAGAGGACCTGTGACCCTGGAAATAGAAGCGGGGACCCATGTATGACCAGGCCCGTAATTGCGAGCCAAACCGGCGGCAACACACAGTAGTTGTTCTAGGTTGCCCTAGGATGGAGGCACGATGAAGGCAGTCTGTCCGGATGCAAACCGGTCAAGTCTAGTAGTAAAGTTGCGGCCCCAACGAAGTTTCAGCTGCGGACTTCTCCCTGAGAAAAGTCGGACGGTGTTTGGTGGTGCGATAAGAAAGAGAAAGCAGCCAACTGTTGATTGCCAGTCCCCGTCGGGGAGTCTTTCAAGGCGTCCTTTGCGATGCGCACATGGTTCAGCCATACCGTTGGTGGACGGGTGGAAGGGTGCAGACGTGGCATGACGAATCATGTTTGCCTGTAAGAAAGCTTGGAATTCGGAGGAAGTGAATTGAGGGCCGTTGTCGGACCCAATGACATCTGGCAGCCCGTGTGCAGCAAAAATCCCCCTCAGTACCTGAATAGTCTTTGCAGTGGTGGTGGATGAGACAGGCACAACCTCAAGCCATTTTGAATGGCTGTCAACAAGGACCAAGAAGAACTGGCCCTGAAAGGGCCCAGAGTAGTCAATGTGCACCCTCGACCATGGGGACTGTGTTTCCTCCCATCTATGCACAGGAGCTTGGGGCATCTCTGGGCGAGATCGTGGGCACAGGTGGAATGGTTGTACCTTAGCCTCAATATCTTATCTAGCAGGCCACCACAAGTGGCTGCGTGCAAGAGTCATTCATACGAACAATGCCAGGATGACCCTCGTGGAGGGATTCTAAGACCCTAGTACTCATTGAGGTGGGAATGACAACTCTGTTTCCCCAAAGCAAACAACCCTGAGAAAGGGACAATTCGTTCCTTTTGGACCAGAAACTCTGAAACTCAGGACTAGGGCAGTGCTCAGGCCACCCGGACAGGACCCAGGAGCGGACACGTGAAAGTGGGTGATCTGTACCTGTTTCAGCGGTAACATCCCTGGCACTAAGAGGGAGCTCGGGCAAGGCTTGGATTGATAGAATGTTGACAGCTGGCGCTGGGTCAGCTTCTACTACTGGCAGAGGCAACCTACTGAGGCCATCAGCATGGCCCATTTCTTTCCCAGGCTTGTGGAGTAATGAAAAATCATATGCAGACAAGAAAATAGACCACCTAAGCATTCTAGGGGAAATGATGTGGGGAGTCTGCTTACGTGGGGTAAACAGTCCCAGCAGAGGCTTATGGTCAGTGAAGACCGTGAAATGCCTGCCATAGAGAAAATCGTGGAATTTTTTAATTCCAGCAACAACAGCCAGAGCCTCCCTGTCTATCTGGGCGTAGTTGCGCTCGGCAGAAGACAGTGTTCTGGAGTAGTATGCAATAGGAACCTGAGTTCCATCAGACCTGAGGTGACTCAGGACAGCTCCAACCCCGTAGGGGGACGCATCACAATCGATGCACACAGGGAGAGACTCGTTGAAATGTGCAAGAACACTGTTAGAAGTGAGCAAGGCCTTGACTTCTTTAAAGCAAGCCTCATGCGCTTGTGACCACAGCCACACAGCCTGTTTGTCTAGTAGCCTGTGAAGAGGCTCAGCTACACTAGCTTTCTGTGGAAGAAAAGAATTGTAGAAATTCAGGAGGCCTAGGAAGGCCTGAAGTTCGGCCTTAGACTTTGGCCTGGGTGCATCTAAAATAGCAGTTAGTTTGGATTCAGCAGGATGAATCCCAGCAGCATCAATTTTGAATCCCAGAAATTCAGTAGAAGGCACCACAATCTGGCATTTGTCTTTTCTGAGCTTGAGGCCTGATTTCCTGAATCTTAACAGGACAGTCCTAAGCCTTTCAGCTAGAATGTGTGTGGAGTCTCCTGCAATCAAGACATCGTCAAAGTAGGGGCAGACCCCTGGTATACCTCGTAGTGTGTTTTCCATAACGCTTTGGAAAATCCCAGGAGCGACATTCACTCCAAACTGTAGCCTTTTTACTTTAAAGGCACCCCTGTGGGTCACAATGGTCTGAGCTATTGCAGCATCATCATCAACAGGCAGCTGTTGATATGCTTGAGCTAGGTCAAGCTTTGCAAAAACACGCCCCCCCTTGAGAGAGGCCAGGATGTGACGGACCACAGGAACAGGATAGGCATGTTGCTGCAATGCCTTATTGAGTGTGCATTTGTAATCAGCACAAATGCAAATGTCCCCATTTGCCTTTAGAGGCGTGACAATGGGGGTCTCCCAAGGACTGGAATCAACAGGTTCTAGAATTCCCTGTTGGATCCGTTTGTCGAACTCAGTGTCAATTTTACTCTTCAAAGCAAAAGGGACCCTCTTGCTTTAATCCTAATGGGAGGACAGGGGTATAGCTTTAAGGACACAGTGGTCCCTTTGACAGTGCCCAGCTGGGGCTGAAAACATCGGCAATTCTTTGCAGACTTCCTGTAGGTCGAGTGTTTGTAAGCTATTGAGTCCTGTGACGTGTATCCCCAGGGCCTCAAACAATCGAGCCTATGAGGAACGTTTCGTTCACCCTAGATAATAAGGTCTAGTGGACCTTCAAAATCTTGATGCACGTAAGGGTGGCATCCACCTTACCACACACTCTTGAGTTTGAAAATCTGTTAATACAATATCAGAAGGCCTTAATTGGCTTAGACACTTCTGGAACAAAATTCTTCCTAACCTAATGTCATGTAATGAAATGATGGACGGGAGACCCGGTGTCTAGTTCCATAGATAATGGAATCCCTTTGTAGCGTCACGTGAGTGACAGCTTTTTTTAAGGGCTTGTGTGTGCCTGTCCTGAAGATGCTTCTTCACGAAGCGCAAAAACTATCCTATTCTGGCTGGGAACCCCGGTACCTTTCAGGCGCAGTTCTTCCTGAGGTTGTACCTTTCGTCGGCCCAGACACACAGCTGCAATGTGTCCTTGTTTGCCGCATGCCCGGCAGGTAGCGGAGCGGAACTTGCAGTTGGTTCTCCTGTGGCGACCTCCACAGCGATGCACTTGAGTGGAGCTGAAGAGCTTCCCTTCTGGTTCTCTTCCTTCCGCGGGGGTAGTAGACGTCGACTTCCTCGTCCGGATCCTCATCGGAGTTTCGCGGACGTCTTTCCTGGTGCCGGAACGCACCCTCGCACTGTTTCTGATCGGCCGCATGGTTTTTGACGGCGCCGCCTGCTGCTTCTTCTGCGGTGACTTCCCTTAAGGCGTCTTGGAAGGATAATTCTTCATTTGCGAAAAGTCTCTGTTGTAGCTCGCGATGCCTTAACCCGCACACGAATCGGTCCCTCAGTCGTTCCTCGAGGTCCTTGAACTCTCAGGGCTTGGCGGCCTTCCGTAACGCGGCGATGTATTCCTTGGCTGACTCACCGGACCGTTGATCCCTTTGTTCGAAGGTGTGGCGCCATGAGATAACGGACACCTTGGGATGGAAATGCTCCTTCAGCAGCTTCTTCAGGTCTGCGTAGCTTACAGACTCTACTGGGACAGGTGCTGCAAGGTTTTCTGCGATTTCGAAGGCGTCTTGGCCGCAAACGCAAAGCAGGGTGTCCGCCTTCAAGCTATCTTCCCTCACTTGGTTTGCCTTGAAGTAGTTCTCCATTCTGGATACGTAGGACTCCCACCGCTCTGGATGTGAGACGTCGAATTCCGAAAGCCTTCCGATTTTCGCCATCTTCGGATCTTCAGGAGACAGGTCTATCAGCCAGCCTACCCCCGAATGCGCACCGGACTGGCGGGCAGCTGCCGAGTCGACGCCGTTCCTCTTTCGCCGCTCAGGACTCCTTGGGTAAGCTTACACTTCTTCCTTTCCAGGTCGTGCAAGGCATCCCATCCTCGTCGCCAGTGTTGAGTCCGTGGCGGGAAAACAGACACGAGAAGCAGCTGGAGTTCTCAGTTTCTTTTATTCAGCGTTCAGCTTACAGGAAGATGGCTTCAGCCTCGCCCAACGCCTCGCAGCCTCTTATATAGGCAACTCCCGGGTAAATGGGTTACTTTTCCCGCGCCAGCACCCGCGCATGCGCACGGCGCTGGCGACAGCCTGTCTGGTCCCGGGCAGCTTTGCACCTGCCCGGGACTGCCTGCAAACGCCCGAGCCGTTTGCAAGGCTCGGGACATAACAGTGGCCTTATTAGGAACTGCTTCCATCCTGCGACGATATCTGTAATACCATCAAACATCCACATCTGCCTATCCCAGGTCCTGGGTAAGGACGCGATAGGTAGACAAAATGCCAAATCCAGTCTGAACATTTGGCTGACTGTGCGATGATCAATAATAATAATAGTAATAATAATCTTGGAAGGCACCTTGGAGGTCATCTAGTCCAACCCCCTGCTTTAACCAACAGTTAAAAAACTTAATATTATACAATTAAAGTATCAATATAAACAAAATCCTGGGGGAATATTCAGAATCATTCATAGTATCAACCAAGCACCTGCAACTATGGAGTGAGTGGTGAAATGAGAGAGTAAGAGAACAAAAAAATACTGGATGCAGCTGCAGTCACACTGTCCACCAGATTATTTTTTAATAGTTCATAATAATCATAAAGTTGGAAGGGACCTTGGAGGTCATCTAGTCCAACCTCCTGCTCAGGCAGGAAACCCTATAACATTTCAGACAAATGGCTGTCTAGTCTCTTTTTAAAATCTTCCAGTGTTGGAGCATTCACCGCTTCTGGAGGCAGGTTATTCCACTAGTTAATTGTTCTATCAGGAAGTTTCTCCTTAGTTCTAGGTTGCTTCTCTCCTTGATTAGTTTCCACTTCTAATGAAGGCTTCTTGTCCTGCCTTCAGGAGCCTTGGAAAATAGCTTGACTCCCTCTTCTTTGTGGCAGCCCTGAGATATTGGAACACTGTTATCATGTCCCCCCTCGTCTTTCTCTTCATTAAACTAGACATACCTAATTCCAGAAACCTTTCCTTATATGTTTTAGCCTCCAGTCCCCTAATCATCTTTGTTGCTCTTCTCTGTATGAATTAATGTTCTTCTGTGGTTTTGCATTGTTCTGTTTTGCCTATGTACTTTTTGTTTTTCTTGTAGGGGCTTTAAGCCCTGTGTCGGGTCATGGTGGGTATCAGTTCGAGGCACTTGACTGCTCGATGCTCAGTGCATATGAATTCCTCAATTATCTCCCAGCTACCCATATATTCCATTCATTTCTCCCCCTCCCTTGTCTGGCTGCAAGTGAAAATGCAGAGCAAGTCAGCCTTGACAATTACTTTAA